>NW_016812402.1:672799-682170 GCF_001698545.2 Rhinopithecus bieti | reverse complement strand
GTGGGGGGGGGTATGAACCAACATATACCGCAAGGTCAGCTCCCACCTCACCACTGTGGGGAATATTCCAGAGTGTCGAGATCATGCCTCTAGGGTACCTTCCAAGCTCTAGATATGTCATTCAATTTTTATCTTTTTAAAAGAGGATACATGGTTTACCATGAATAGACCATCTTTTACATTCCCTTCTCTGTGAAGCTTAAGAGTTAAGGCACCAGCTCTGAAAGCAGACCCATGCTGGTTCAATTCCAGGTTCTGACTCTAGGTAACCTGATTAAATTGTCTAAGCCTTTCCTCATTTGTAAAAGGGAGGTACTAGAACTTACCACATGGGGTTGTTGTAAAGGTTAAAAGAGATATTCAGCATGTAACACAGGGTCTGACTAATAAATAGTAACATTTATCATTAATCTTACATTGAGGATTTATTTGACAAAAATTTCTTGAGGAGTTGTTAATGGCTTTTATCTGAATTACCTTCCTTTTTCTTCATTTTGTCTCTGGGGGCCTCCTCCACATGACTTCCTAGGGATCCCAAAATGCCAGTAATAATCAGGGATTTTAGTGAAGAGACACAGTAAATGATTTATCACTTTAGACAAGATGAAATTAATAGCTTTCATTGGGAAGATTGTTCATTTTGAAAATATGAAACTTACACATTGAAAATAAAATTAAATCTAAATGAAATAAAAATCAATCATCACATAATGCTATTTGAAAGATGTAATTTAGAAAAAGGAAACTTGGATTATTATCAAAAGGCTTTATTTTGGCTGGTGTCTTTTATGACTACATAATCCTATTTTGAAAAAACTTGGGGGCACTTTGTTGTTGTCTAACTATAGGTACACTAAGAAATTACAAGGATAAGTAAAAGGCACCCTAACTGCAAAAGAGAATATGAAAATAGAAAATTTCAAGAATATAGCAAACATCAGGTTTTATATACCCAGTTGAGGAGTAGAAGGGAAATAAATAAAGGAGCTACTGGTGACACAGAAGCCAAGGTTCAAAAGTTGAGCTGCACACATTCATGGAGTCCACCCACAATTCCAGAGCACATTCTTAGTTCCTGGCACTGGGCTAGGCCTTAGGTGTGCAGATCCTACTAGTCTTCCACATAGTGCTCCTACCCTTGGAGTATCCAAAGTCTACTGGGGAGGCAGACTCATGAACAACCATCCAAAGAACATGATGGAGATGAGCACTGTGTTATAATCTGAATACCTAAATATGGGAACGTAAATTCAGGAGAAGGCCAGGAAAAATCACTAAAGGCTTGCTACATCAGTTATCTTTTTTTGTATAACAAACTACTGCAAAACCTTGTGGCTTAAACCACAGCCTTTTATTCAGCTTGCTTTTCTGTGAGTCAGCTGGGCTGTTCCAGTCCAGGCAGGTTCAGATCATCTCAGTTGGGTTTCTTCTGTGTCTGTGGTCAGGTGATAGATCTGCTGGTGTCCAGACAATCTATAATAACTTCATTCATTCACCTGACTGGCAACTGGTGGCCAAGGAAATAGAATGAGTAGGCCATGGGTCTCTCATTGTCCAGTGAGGGCTTCTTCACATGGTAGCTAGCAGTCACAGGGTCCCCAAAAGACGCAAAAGAAGACCAACTCCAATGAACATCCCTTTTCACGTCTCTGTTCATGTCATGTTTGCTAAGATCCCACTAGGTAAAACAAGTTATAAGGCCAATTCTAAATTCTGTGTAGGAAGGGGTGCAAAGTCACCCTTCAGAGGGTGTGCATGTAGGAACAGGAAGAATTGGGAGTAGTTTTTACAGTCTATCACAAGGCTGCACACAAGTGATGTCTTGGGACAGGGAATGTTATAGTCTCCTAGGAATTTTCCAGGAAAAAATTGCTATTCCCTGGAAGAAGAATCAAGACAAGAACCACTGTGGAAATGTAAAAAATGCCTCTGACTCACCCAAGATGTACTAATGTGTATGTTTTGGGAAGTTCTGGAGATAAGGTTAGAGTTCATCTTATGATTTCCCATTTTGTGTAGGTATATTTGAAATCTCTATAGCTATCATACTATTTCCAGTGTCTAGGCTTGCCTCTAGGGCTTGGAAAGTAACCCAATAAGCTAAACCATCCCCATGCTGGGGATATTCACATAATGAGCTATGCAGGTAAAATCCCATTGTACTGACCACCCTTACAGGAAGACCTTAGTGACAGAACATCCTGGGGATGAAATTGACAGTGTCCTCATAAATCACATAAAGCAGAGTTAAGTCTTCAAAGTCACAGAACAAATGGTCCTGGCAGCTATGATGAGGTCTCCACTCAGGGAAGAAAAAAATACAACCCACCAAGGCAGAACTGGGTCATCAGTGGTACAGCTTCTATGTCTCCCTTTCATATTCCTCTGCCTACCTGTTTTATACCAAGACCTGATTAAACAGTCAACTATTGCTTGTTTTCTTGTTTCATTCATTCATTCAACCACTAATCCACCAAACATTTATTAGCACCTTCCACATACCAATAGGAGCTGGAAGAAAACAGATAAATAAGATGTCCTGTCCCGAAGGACCTCAGCATTTGGTGAGCAAGGGACCCAGAAATATAAACAATTACAATTCAGCATGATGAGAGTAGAGAAGGAAGGTCAGGGGACTAAGGGAGAGCTTGAGAGGGACACCTAACCCAGACCTCAGTGTCAGAGACAGTTTTCCAAAGGCTGTGACACTTTCATTGAATCTCAAAGAATGTTTAGGAAATAGCCAGACAAGGGTAGAACATTCCAAGCAGAGGAAACAACTTGTACTGGGGCATGGAAGCACAGGAGAACACATGACACTCAGGAAGTACACAAGGAAAGGGCAAGAACTCAGATGCTATCTGAGGTGTGATGATGCACCCAAGCCCTCCCCATTCGCTAAAATGTTATATAAGACACAAATTATGTATCCTTCCCAGCTGACCTACTGATCCCACCTCAGCATGAATGAATTCAAGCCACTGACTTACCTTGAGCAGCATCTGAACTCTATTATTAGATACATTTTGGCCCCCATTGCTGGCATCAATAAACACATAGGGTGTTTTGGAGAACAGGATGGCATTCCCTGAAGCCTCATCAAGCCCCAATACAGGTTTTTCGTAAAGGTAAACTTGATTTATTTATTCCTTTTAGGATGAAAATGGAGAGTCAGAAAGAACATCAGCAAGCCCTCCCATTCAAACAACTCCTTAATCCCAGAAAGCTGCCCTAATGACCGGTGGTAGAACCTGAGTCCCTGGTACAGGTCAGTATTGAACAATATTACCAATAGTATTAATAACAATGCTGCCTGTCAGTGGGTGTTTATATGAGTCAAGCCATTGCCTAAACTCTTTGTGAATATATATTGTTAATTAACTTTTTTAAAAAATTTGAGACAGGGTCTTGCTCTGTTGCTCAGGCTGGAGTACAGTGGTATGACACAGCTCACTATAGCCTCAACCTCTGGGCCCAAGCAATCCTTTCACTTCAGCCTCCTGAGTGGCTAGGACTTACAGGCATGTGACACCACACCAGATTTTTTTTTTTTTTTTTTTTTTTTTTTTTTTTTTTTTTTTTGGAGAGATGGTATCTTGCTATATTGCCCAGGCTGGTCTTGAACTCCTGAGCTCGACTGATTCTCCCACCTTGGCTTCCCAAAGTGCTGGGATCACAGGCATGAGCCACAATGTTCAGCTGTGAATGTAATCTCATTAAATCCTCACATTAACTCTACAGAGATATTTCTATCATCACGAGGAATACGGTTTAGAGATAAGGCATAACGACTTACGTAAGGTCATAGTTAGGGAGTCAGAGACAAATCCAGAAGAAACTGTATCCTATCCCCTGTCTTCTACTTCAACAGCTTTCTGTGCCCTTAAACCTCAGTCCCAGGTCTTACCCAGTCCTATGAGAACCTTGGTCTAAACAGCTCCCATCTCTGACCTTTCCTGGCCCCAGCTTCCCTACTATACCCCTCAGTTCATTAGAGTCATTCATTTAGAAATATTTTTGCATCCTGACTAGTTTGCATGGCCTGTAGAAGATTAATCAGACATGGTCTTCAGCCTAAAGTGTCTCTACTCTAGTAGAATATTCATTAATTTATCCATCCATTCATTCAACTAAAATGTATAAGTATTTACTGTGTGCCAAGAACTTTTTAAGTATTAGGAAATTGAAGTGAATAAGGACATCAAAGTTTTTGTGCATTCTAATGGAATATAAGACACTTGCATAAACAATGATATGGTTGAATGTGTTCCCTAAAAGTTCATGTGTTGGAAACTTAATACCTCTGCCTTCATGAATGAATTAATGTCACTATCATGGAAGTGGGTTCATTATCTCCAGAGTGGCTTTGTTATAAAGTGAACTCTCTCTCTAGCTGTCTGGCTCTTGCCCTCTCAACATGTTATGATACAGCAAGAAGGCTATCCCCAGATGTTGGCACTAAGCTCTTGAACTTCCCAGCTTCCAGAACAGTGTGCTAAATAAAATTCTTTTCTTCATAAGTTACCCAATCTGTGGTATTCTATTATAACAACAGAAAATGACTAATACAAACAATTATCATCAGGGTACAATGCGGCACATTTGGGCTGGAATCTAGGTCCTTTGACTTCCAGGTGAGTGCCTATCAGCAAAACTTCTCGGAAGAGTTACTTCTACCTGCCATCTCTCCTTTCCCCTACATTTCTCTTTGCCTAACTCTTGCTGGCTTCCATCTGACTGCTTCACTAAAACTATTCAAGATCACCAATGACTTCAAGGTCACTGATTTGATTATACTCCATCTTTGTCAAAACAGTTTCCCCTTAATTTCCACGACAGGTGTTCCTCATATCGCACTGACTAACCATCCCTTTTTAAGCTTTGCTGGGTCCTCCTCTTAACCTCCAAACATTTTATCTCCTCAAAGCTTGGTGTTTAAACCCCTTTTCCTATCTGCTCTCTCCTACACCATTGCCTGAAATATCATGTACAATGACACCCAATTTTTTAACTCTAGTCCTGACTTCTCTCTGGAATTCTAGACTCATATCCAAATGTCTATTGGTACAAAATTTATCAATCAAAATAGAACTCTTGATTTTTACCACCAATCCTACTGCTGTCACATCTTGGTAAACAGTATCACCATCTACTGAACTGCTTGAGCCAAAAGCACAAGAGTCATCCTTTAGGCCTCTTTCCCTCAGTGCCTACATCCAGTTCATCAACAAGGCCTGCCAATACACCTCCACGACAGATCTGGAATTCCTCCAGTTGTCTCTGTCTCCACTACTCCAACCCAGTCCAAGCTACAATTACCTCTTGCCTTGACTAACATAGAAGCCTTCCCATTGGTCTCCAAGTTTTCATTCTCACCCTCCCCGATTTCATTCTCCACAAAGTAACCACAATGAATTATTAAAATTAAAAAACCAGACCATTTCACCCTACGTTTCAAAGTCTCCAGTGGTTCTGCCACACTTAGAATAAAGTCCAAACTCTTTACCTGGTCTGAATCCCAATATAATTTGCAACACTTCTCTAATCTCATCTCCTTCCAGGTTTTCCTTTTATCTCTCTACTCCAATCACACTAGCCCAGGGCCTTTCTGCCAGCTGCTGCCTTTGCCTAGAAAGTTCTTTTTCCTGATCTTCACACAGCTGGCTCCTTCATGTCATTTACATCTCAGTTATATGTCATCTCCTCAGAAAGGCCTTCCATGATCACCCACTCTTACACATTGCCCTATTTTAATTATGTGTGACACTTATTACTAACAAATTAATGTGTGTGTTTTAACTTATCTGTTTCTTACCTGTTTATTCTTACTAGAATATAAGATCCTAGAGAGCAAAGGTCTTGTTTGCCTTGTTTATGATAAGGAAGAGTAACCAACAGAGATTAGGTAGTCAATAAATATTAAAGAAGCAAAAAGATAAAACCCCTATAACTCACATAAGAAAAAAAGGCAATTTTATTACGCTAAGGAGTTGCTAATAAAGGGCTATCACCGTTGTGGCCCAGAAAAGAAGCCAGATTAGTAGACGCCTGTGGAATTCAGAAAACTATCAAATAAAAAACTGTAAGACAATCCTTTCATCAGCATGAAAGAATTTTCAAAGACTTTTACTGAAAATAGCAGAGACTTTTCAATCCAAACATACAGAATATACATTTCCCAGAATACAATTCTGAAATATTCAGGCAACTGGACCAGACTGATTATGGATGGATTGGAGAATGCCTTTTAAGTCTCCCCATGTTTGACCATAAATATTGATAGCCCCTTTTTGGTAGATGGTTCTGCCTCACGTTCCAGATTTTTAAAACCATTTAAAAGGAAGAAACTTATGTAGCTGCCTCTCTTTTAGAGAGTGGAATATGTTATAAACATGTCCAGAAAAATAGAATACTCAGGTATTTGAATCAGAACAGAGACCATGATGAAAGTGATAATACAAACTGGATAAATGGGTGAAATAAAGCTCCCCAAACAGATGCACTAGAGATAGTCCCCAATCCTAGATTAGTATCCTTTACTTTAACATACAACATCAGAAGAGTGAGTACTTAGGTTTGACCTAGAAGCCATCACTTTGCAGGAGTCCTTAAGAATTCTTCAGGCACAAAAAGGCTGTTGGAAAACAGACCAGATAATAACGGGGTTTTTATTGATGGAAGTGCTAATACAACAACACAATTGTTTGCAACCAGAAGCTAAATGACTCATATCTCTTTCTCATATCTGTGATATGAGAAAGGTCATATCACAAAGAAATTGACTGTAAAGCAATACCTATAACCTAACTTTCAAAAACTCTGAATTTTCTGATGTGAATGAAATAGTCTTAACTTACCCTCAACTAGATAACATGTTAAGGATGGGAATCTGTCTTTATCCACTTTCGTATCCTCATAGTTCTTAAATATCTAGTAGGCAAGCAGTAACAGTTTGCTTATTAAATAAGTCTCACCACCACCATCTTCTCTAACTTGGTTGTGCATGCAGTCATCTCTTCCTCTCTCCTCTCCATCTCTCCATCTGTCTGTTTCTCCATCTGTCTCTCCATCTGTCTCTCTCTCTCTCTCTGTCTCTCTCTCACATACACACACACACACACACACACACACACACACACACACACATCTGGCCTCTCTGTTAGAGCTCACCACTTATATTCTATCTTAAATCTGTGAAGGACTAGATCTGATAGTCTGTAATACCTTAATCGTCATCACTCCTTGATGGGAGGGAGTGAGATCAGCTTTCTCGTCTGTAAAATAGGGATAATAAAAGTGCCTGGAATTATACTGGAAAGGGGTAAAGCCAAATGATCAGATAGGCTGCTTCATTCTCCCACCCCAAACATGCAGAAAACTTAGCTGCAGTATGCAACGCAAGTGTCCTGAACACCCAACACTCACAGCAGCCACTGAAACCAAGAGAAGGGAATCCTGTGTGACAAAGGCATGGAGTTTGTCTTATTCTTTCAACTCCTTCAATTTTAAGAACTGTTCAAATTTTCTTAGAGACCTGACTCCTCTATTCACAACAATATGCTCCTTACTAAAGAAGCATAATATTAATACAACAACACTACTAATAAGTGTAACAGTTCACATTTATCAGCAGAATTGGTATTAGCCAGGCATGTGACAAAAGACTTCACCTACATCAACTCAATTAACTATCACAACCTATGGGGAAGGCATTAGTATTACCTATGTTATAGATGAGTATCTTTCATCTCAAAGAAGTTAAATAATGTTCACATGGCCACAGAACTACAAATGTCAAATTTGGGACCAAGGGCTGCACAGTATTCATCTTTAACTTGTTCATCCTTATCCCCAGCATTAAGTACAGTCCCTGACACTGGTCAAAGCTTTAAGCCTCAAATCTAGGCAACAACAATTGCTTAGAAGCAAGCAGTCTAAGAGCACAGACCAAAAAGCAGAAAAAGAGCCATGGCTTCAAGTCCCAGACTGGTCACTTATTAGTTCTGCAACTTTAGGCATCTTTGTTAACCTCTCGGAGCCTAAGTTTTCTCATCTGTAAAACGACAATAATAAATGTGTCTTCAATAGGACACTTAGTATCTTGAGTAATGCACAGTAAGACTACTTACAGGTCCACAATTTCTTAACCATAAATCTAAAGCTTGAAAAGCTCTGAAATCAGACCTTGTTCTTAAACTGGTTGTATTAATTTCTATTGCTACTATAACAAGTTCCCACAAACTCAGTGGCTTAAAACAATAAAAATGTTTTATCCTGCAAATGTGGGTCCCTGGACTAAAATCAAGGTGTCTACAGGCTGTGTTCCTTTCTGGAGACTCTAGAGAGGGTTCATTTCATCACCTTTTCCATCTTTTAGAGGCTTCTCCCACTCTTTGGCTCAGGGCCCCCTTCCATCTTCAAAGCCACCATTAGTGGACTGGGTCCCTCTCACATCGCATCACTCCAACCTCTGCTCCCATTGTCACATGTCCCTCTCTAACTCTCTTGCCTCATTCTTCCACATTTAAAAACCCTTGTGACTACATGGTATACATCTGGATAATCCAGGATAATTCTCCAACTTTAAAGTCAGCTGATTAACAACCTTAATTCCACCTGCTACCTTCATTCCCCCCATTTGCTATGTAAGGTAATATATTTACAGGTTCCAGGAATTGGGACATAGTTAGGAATTAGAGGAGCTATGATTTTGCCTGTCAAACTTGTGGCAAACTGATCTTGCAACAAAACCTAACTTGAACTGATATGACTATAGTCTTAATTTTCTTCACTAAGTATGAATATTCATACATTTGATTTAGGATGCAGCCCCAGACCCCATTGTGGTGCTATGTAATATATAGTATACCAACTGAATTACATTTCTAAAATCCAAACAATTCTGAATTCTGAAATACCTCTGATCACAAGGGTTTTAGATAAGAGACTATAAATTTATATTCTAACTATTATTATTAACATCTTCTTCTTCTCTGAAAGGCAAGAGAAAATGGTCCATGGTTAACATGGTTCATAAATCATGTTCACAAAGCCAATGCCCCCTTGAGCCTTGGAAGACCATGCTGGCCAGGCATGGTGGCTCACACCTATAATCTAAGCAATTTGGGAGGCCAAATTTGGCTGATCACTGGAGGCCAGGAGCTCAAGACCAGCCTGGCCATCATGGTGAAAACTCGTCTCTACTAAAAATACAAAAATTAGCCAGGTGTGATGGTGCATGCCTGTAATCCCAGCTGAGGCAGAAGAATCACTTGAACTCAGGAGACAGAGGTTGCAGTGAGCCGAGATCATGCCACTTCACTTCAGCCTGGGCGTACAGCAAGACTCTGTCTAAAAAAAAAAAAAAAAAA
>NW_016812402.1:360691-672333 GCF_001698545.2 Rhinopithecus bieti | reverse complement strand
TCAAAAAAAAAAAAAAACAAAAAAAAAAAAACAAAGATCCTGCTATGGTTTGAATGTATATGTCCCTCGAAAATTCATATGTTGGAACTTAAACCTCAATGTGATAGTATTAAGAGGCGGACTTTTGGGATGTGATTAAGTTATGAGGTTACAGCCCTCATGGATGGGATTAGCAACTTCATAAAAGGGCTGGAGTAAATTTACTAGGCCCTTTTGCCCTCTGTTCCTTTGCCACATGAGGATGCAGCAACAAGGCACCATCTTGCAAGCAGAGACTATGTCATTACCAGACATGGAACTTGCCTGTGCCTTGATCTTGGACTTCCCAGCCTCTAGAACTATGAGAAATAAATTTCTATTGTTTATAAATTACCCAGTCTTGGGTATTTTGTTATAGCATCATGAAGGGGTAAGACAGATCAGGAGTCAGACATTCCTCATGGCCAAACCTGATACCACTCCTTTCTTGCTGTGTACTCCTAACCTCTCTCAGCCTCCCTGTCCTCATCACCCAGGGTTAGGGGTGAGGGTGTGAGTGTGTCCACAGAGTGGTCATGGGGATTAAATGAGATGAATCATGCATAGCCCTTGGCACCCAACAATGGGATTGCTACTGCCAGTTATTATGCTCCTCTACTTGGGTATTGCCTTCATGGCTGACACCCAAGGCTTGCTTTCAGGGATGTGTGGCCTTCATCAAAAATGTGTTTATTTAGTGGGAAAAAAAAGGACTCTGAGATTTTTCATTTAATTTTGCCTATGTTTTCACCCTGCTCCATAACACAGCACTGATGATAATAAAAAGCTAACTCCTGGATCTAAGCTGCTAAGACCTTCACATCACTGGCAGCTTTGCTAACGTTGGTGTTCTGCAGAACAGGAAGTAACTCACCAGCCTACTATGTTCTCATGAGCCCAACCTTTGGGACTGTCCCACTGCCTCCGCACTGCTTCTATTTTCACCAGACATCTCCTGATCCTAACTTGGTTTCTCAAGGAAACTTCTCCACTGCCACCAAGAGGAATGTCTTGTAGGAAGTTGCAGAATAAGAAGTCAAGGCCAGATGTGTGGATTTGAGAATCAGAAGCACCATTCCCTTTTTCCTTCCCTTTCTTCCCTCCTTCCCTCCATTTTTTTTCTTCCTTTCTACTTCTTTCCCTCCTTTTATTTTCTTTCCTTCCTTCTTCCTTCCCTCCCTCCCTTCCTTCTGCAGTCAATCCACAAAGATTAACTGAACACCTACCAAGTACAAAGTACTATGCCAAAGAGCTGGCAATGCAGTCTTCAAGATAAGCCTGGGTCATGCTATGCAGAGTGTACAGATGATCCCACAAATCACGAGTTTATTACAGTTAATTTTACAAACCATTAATTACAAATTGAGGTGAGAATTAGGAAGAAAAATTGTAACGTGTTAAAAAACTGTTTAAGATAGTCAGGGGATTCTAGAAATGTGTCCATGACCTAGTAATATCTAATCAAGGACCTGCCTAAAGAGTGATAAAAATTACCCAGCTAAAGAGATAGAAGAGTATTCCAGGGGAGGCATGAATAGACATGTGAAGACCTTGAACATCAGAATGTCAGGAAACTGAAAGAAGACCAGAATTGCTGAAATATGGGGAGGAGAGGCGGTATGGATACATGACTGGTTAGTTGGTGGTAAGTAGGAAGAAAGGAAGGAAAGGTAGGAGAAAAGAAACGGGGAAAGAAGGAAAGGAGGGAAATAATTAAATGGAACCAAATCAAATCTGGAGCTGAAGCTGGCAAGCTCCAGCAGGACCAAATCTGGTCCCAGTCTGTTTTTGTATGGCCCCCAGCTAAGAATGGTCTTTGTATTTTTAAGCAGTTGAAAAAAATGAAAAAGAAGAATACTATTTTATGATATGTTAAAATTATATCAAATTCAATTTTCTGTATCCATAAATAAAGCTTTATTGGAACACAGCCACCCACACATTTACATATTATCTATGGCTGCTTTCATGCTACAGTGACAGAGTTAAGGAGTTGCAACAGAGACCTTACGGTCCACAAGCTTAAAATATTTACTATCTATACCTTTACAGAAAAAAAGTGTTTGCCAACCCCTGATTTAGTAAGATTAGCAGAGGCCAGATCATATAATCTTTTCGGTCACATTAAAGATTTACGATCTTATCCCAAGACCAGGGGAACCCAATAAATTGTTTGAACAGGAGAACAGCATGACCCAGTAGTGCCCAAACCTATCTGCACATTAGACTAGGATCAAAAAATGTGGATACATGAGTCCCACTTCCAGATATTATGAATTAATTAGTCTTGGTATGGTCAGGGCTTTGGAATTTTGAGGAGATTCCTAAGTGACTTTAATATGCAGATGAGCTTGGGAACCACGGATATAATCACATTTTTATGTTTTAAAGATCAGTCCAGCTCAGGGGTTCTCCCTCTGGCTGCACACTAGAATCATCTGGGGGATATTTTCAAATATACTGATGTGATGCACAGGCCCACCTGGCATCAATTAAGTAAGAATCTCTAGGGGGTCTCCCCAAGCATTGGTATACAGTTGCCCAGGTGATTCTAACATGCAGCCAGGGTTGTGCACCCTGCATTAACAGGGGCCAAGTATGAAGACCCAGAGACCCCCGAGAGGCAAATGTGAGTGCCCAGCTGAAAGATGATAGGGACTGAAGTTGAGTTGTTGTGGGGTAGGGGGCTGTGTAGGGACAATCAGAAAGACTTGGTGATCCGTAAGTGAGAGTAGAAGGCTGAGGTGGAAAATTTCAAAAACGATACTCAAATGTCTAGCAAAGCAACTGGGTGCAAACTGATGGCACTTATTGGGATGGGAACTTTGGACGAGAAACAAGGTACGGAAGTTAGAGCATTATTTCTGTTCTGAGGTAGTGTTGAAAAGGAGGATGCCTTCAGAAAGTTGGCCAGATTAAAGCTATAAGGGACTGCATGATAAAGAGCCTTAAATGCTATCCTAACAATATCCTCCTCATACAGCAGGCAATGGCTACAATGATGTAGTGAAAGATGTATGACCTTTGGATTCAGACACTGTTCCAGTCACATACAATGTGTGTGAGCTTCCTCAGCTTCTTCACCTATAGAATGGTATTAAAAGTGTTCATATATGTCTTGTTCATCTTTGGCCAGCAGAGTCACTCAACAACAGACACTCAAAAAGCACCCTCACAAGGATATTGTAAAGATTCGATGCGATGCCATGTGTAAAGTGTCTAGAAACTTAAGTAGCACAAAAGGCATTAATAAAATGGTAGTGTCATCCCTGAAGGGTTTCCAAAGAAGCATGACCCAGTGACACTCTCACACTGAAGTTTTAGAAACTGTATGTGACCCCATACATGCATGGAGTGGTCACCTCCATGCATCTGGAGGCTTCCTGGTGCCGCATATGATGCCTGGCCGCCAAGAAGACCACCGCCTGCCTGGGATGGCCGCCCTTGGTGCCCAGAAGCCATGAGCTTTCCCCCTAGACCCTTCACTCTGTGATCTTCTGCCCAAGAATTTTGTTTCCATGATACCTCACCCTCTGTTCTGATGCCACCCAAGAGGCTGTGGCTGACCAGCGCTTCAGACACATTGTTCTCTTTTGCCTGTTCTCAAAATAGAATCATATGCCAAGGTGGGAAAAAAAAGCGTATATGAACATCTGTGTGAAGGATGGGCGAATGGGAGGAGAAATGGTTGAGTATCCCTGATCCAAAATGCTTGGGACCTTTTTCATATTTTATGTATTTTGAAATATGTGCATATACATAAAAAAAAATCTTGAGCATGGGACCTAAGTCTAAATACAAAATTCATTTATGTTTTATATTTACCTTGTACTCATAGCCTAACAGTAATTTTATTCAATATTTTAAATAATTTTGTGTGCCCATCACATGAGGTCAGGTGTGAAATTTTCTACTTGTGGCATCACGTCAGTACTCAAAGATTCTAATCTTGGATCATTTTGGGTTTCAGACTTTCAGATCAGGGATGCCCAATCTGTACTAGGTTTAGCAGCTGAAATTAAGTTCAGCTGCATGTGATAAACAACACAATGGTATTAGTTCATCAATTAGCAAGAAGTCAAGGTTCCAGCAATTCTGTGGAGTTGACAGTCCTCCATGATCCAGGCTACCATTCCAGCATACCGCTCCTCTTTACCAAGCATGGCCATTTTTGTCCATCTTGACTAAGATGGTCAGAGCTCTAGCCACCATCTTCATATTCCAGGCAAGAAGATGGAGGAAAGGACAGAAAACAGGAAGAGGACACACACCAATTTTCTTGAAGGCAGTTTCTGAGAAACTGAAACATAATACTTCTACTAACATCTCTCAAGCCCAAATTTAGTAACATGGCCACATCTAGCTATAAGGGAGGCTAAAGAAATGCAGTCTTTATTCTGGGCAGCCATATCCCCAGGTCAAAGCAGGAATTCCCATAACTGAGGAGAAAGGGGAGGATGGAGATTGGGGTAGGCAACCAGCAGTATCTACTGCAAGGGGTGAAGGGTTATTGACGGGCTTCTCCTATGCTATTCCCTCACTCAGAATGCCTTTCTGCTCCCTCTCTGTGAGTTCACTCAAAGACTCATTCACTGCCTCTGTGTTCTTGGCATGTGCTGCTCCTTTGACTGGAATGTTCCATGTCTCCACTTTTATTATTTTCCTTAAATATATTTATACACATAGATATAAATAAATACACAATATTTGAACAGACTTTGAACACAAGTTCCATCCATACAAACTGTATGTCCTTGGCAAGTCACTTCTACCCTCTGAGCCTTAAGTTCCTCCTACATCAAGTGGGGATACTCATGCCCACCTCACAATGTTGTAGAGGGGATCAGTGGAGATTTCTGTATTTGGGAGTGGTCTGTAAGGAATAAAGCATTAAACATCTATTAGCTATTATCATTTCTACCCTGAAGCATTACTTCCTGTTAGTTAACATAAGAGGAAAAAAAAAGTAGTTGGTGGCTAAGTGTTACTATACAAAAGAACAGGGCAGAAGACCCATTTCATCTCCTTCTCACTTTCCCATAGCAAAGCCAGAAGAGGATTCCATCAATTCTTAAAATGTATCTACAAGCAGAAAATTAATTTTAGAGATGAGCAAGGATAACTTCCTTTGAAGTGAAAGGAGATCTGGAGAAGCCAGAATGCACCCTGCCCTGCTGATTGAAGCAGAATTAAAGCCAAAAGCAGAACTCAGATCATCAGAGGGAATGAGTCATAGTACCTGGCGATGAAGCAAGGCTTCAGCCAGACACCAATCAGAGCTAAATATTACAGCTCTTGCAAATAAGGCAGATGAGTTCCTGTAACCATGAACAACCCAAAGGTGGTCCCTGCCCTCATACACAAAGGTAAAAATTAACGGTTGCTGACAGCATTAAAACAATAACTGTATCTGCTCAGATTAATCATATATCTGACTTAATCCAAATATACCTCACGAGATGTATCAAATACATACTTTTGCCCCGTTCATTATAAAATGAAATACATAGGCATGAAAGTGCCTAAAATATACATGGACACTTTTAACAATAATTAAGTTAACCCTTTTGTAATTACCACTCCAGTCAAGAAAGAAAACACTATACCACCTTAGAAGCATGCCTCTCTGATCTCAGTTTTCTCCATCCCATCTAACCATCTAAAAGCAATCACTCTGTTTGTTCTTTCTTTTTGTTTGTTTTTTTTTTTAGACAGGGTTTGCTCTTGCTGCCCAGGCTGGAGTGCAATGACGTGATCTCGGCTCACCGCAACCTCAGCCTCCCAGGTTCAAGCGATTCTCTTGCCTGCCGAGTAGCAGGGATTACAGGCATGTGCCACCACGCCCAGCTAATTTTGTATTTTTAGTAGAGACGGGGTTTCTCCATGTTGGTCAGGCTGGTCTCTAACTCCCAACCTCAGGTGATCCACCTGCCTCAGCCTCCCAAAGTGCTGGGATTACGGGTGTGAACCACTGCTCCTGGCCTCTTTGTTCTTATGATATATATTTCCTTTCTTTTCCTTATAATATTACCACTTATGTACATCCCTAAAAATATTTTTGTCTATTTAAAATTTTTATTTGAATTGAATCACATATGTATATACTTTATACTTTGCTGCTTCTGCTCAGCTTTATATTTGTAACCCCAAAATATTTATCAGTGAAATGATATGACATCTGAAATTTGATTTAAAATAATTGAATGAAGGAGGAGTCGCAAATTATATTTTTAATAAATTGACCATAAATTGATCACTGTTGAAGATGGATGACGGCTACATCAGACTTATAGTATACTTGACTTTAATATATGTTTCCAAATTTATATAACAAAAAATAGTTTAAATTACTTCATGAGATTCATTTGGTTGCTGTGTGTAGTTAGAATTTGTTCATTTTCATTGCTGTATAGCAATACTTCTCTAAGATCCCAAGACCAGAAGCATCAGAATCACTTGAGAATTTATGTGAAGTATAAATTCTTAGCCCCACCCCAGACTTTTGAAATCAGAAACTCTTGCGATAAGGTTTCTGATTTGGTAAGGTCCGGGGTGACGCCCAACAATCTGTGTTTTAATAAGTTCTCCAGGTAGTTCTGATGCACATTCAAGTTTGATAAACACTCCTAAATAGCATTCTGTTGTATAACTATACCATAATGTATTTATTCATTCTACTATTGACACAATGTATTTCAAATTTTAAGGTTTCAAGTTTGTGAATACTATATTCTTGGCCCGGGCGCGGTGGCTCAAGCCTGTAATCCCAGCACTTTGGGAGGCCGAGGCAGGTGGATCACGAGGTCAGGAGATCGAGACCCTCCTGGCTAACACGGTGAAACCCCGTCTCTACTAAAATACAAAAAACTAGCCGGGTGAGGTGGCGGGCGCCTGTAGTCCCAGCTACTCGGAGGCTGAGGCGGGAGAATGGCGTAAACCCGGGAGGCGGAGCTTGCAGTGAGCCGAGATCACACCACTGCACTCCAGCCTGGGCGACAGAGCGAGACTCCTCCTCAAAACAAAAAACAAACAAACAAACAAAAATATTCTTATAGAAGACTTTTGGTGGACAAGCATCTTTGTGATATATACCTGGTGATAAAACAACAAGGTCTTAGGGTGTATGTATTTTTAACATTACGTGATAACATTAAACTATTTGCAAAGTGGTTCACCAATTTACAGTCCCACTAGTAATGTATGTAAATTCCCTTTGCTCCATATCTTTCCCAACACTTAGTAGTTTTTTGACATTTTAATTGTTGTCAATCTAGAGGGTTAAACACTTAAACTTTCCAACTCAGAATTTTTTTAAAAAAACACACATATTAGAGAACAGAACTTCAGACGTAAAATCAGTTTCACAAATATATTAGTTGGTGAGTTTTCATGGAGTAAATCCGATGCAGGAAAGAATCTGGTACAATAGAGAAACTGAGAAAGGTCAATGTGACTGGAATGTGGCAAACAAGACAGAATGCAGTTCAAGATGTTGAGGAGTGAGGCAGGGACAAACCAAGGACCTCCTACATGTGCTAAAGAGTGAATTTTTTTTTTTTTTGAGAGAGAGTCTGGCTCTGTCGCCCAGGCTGGAATGCAGTGGCCGGATCTCAGCTCACTGCAAGCTCCGCCTCCCGGGTTTACGCCATTCTCCTGCCTCAGCCTCCCGAGTAGCTGGGACTACAGGCGCCCGCCACCTCGCCCGGCTAGTTTTTTGTATTTTGAGTAGAGACGGGGTTTCACCGTGTTAGCCAGGATGGTCTTGATCTCCTGACCTTGCGATCCGCCCGTCTCGGCCTCCCAAAGTGCTGGGATTACAGGCTTGAGCCACCGCGCCCGGCAAGAGTGAATTTTATTCCAAGTGAAATGAAAAGAAAATGAAAAATTTTAAGCAGGAAATTTACATAATTATATTTCTATATTAGCATACATTTAAAATATTTCAGGCACATATCCACTTCTAGCTACAATGGGTTGTTTGATACTTCAGACCAATGCTTCTGCTGAAAGCCACTTTAAAAGCTGGGTAAAGCACAAATACACACACACACACCCCTGCATGCTATGATGCCCAAAAGCATCAAGCAGTTGTTGAGACAACCAGGACTTCAGGGAACAAAATCCTAAAGAAGACAGAAGTACAGGGAGGCCAGCCAATATTGTGCAGCTGCTCTTTCCCTTGGGGCATTTGCCAAAATTGGGTGAAGGGTAAGGGGCTAAGGATCCAGGTAAAGAGCCTCAGCAGAGAGTTGCTAATAAGGGGCAAAAACACCAGAAGAGCATTTGGCAGTCTCTTGGAGATAGAGAGGCAAAAGTCAGAGGCCTAAAAGGTAAAGATGCCAGTGAAACCTAAGCCTAGCACCTGTTTGATATTTCCCTCAAAACATTTGCTGAATTCTGAGACTGCATAAGGCAGGAGGCTAAGAAGCCATGCTTGACAGTTTCACAGTTTTGAGGAAAGAACATTTAAAGTTCTGAACTAGCCAGCGGGAGAAGTCATTGGGCTGAAATCCTAAGAAGGCTACATCCTAGAAAGGCATCTGCCAGTGGCAGAGCTCTATCAGAACTAAAATACAGCCTATGTTCAACTCAGTCCCTAACTGGATTAAAATAATCAATTGTCCAATATGCCTGCCTAGCATTTTCTCTGGAACAAAATAACATCATCTACAGCATCTACAATTTTTCACGCAATATGATGAATATTCAATCAACATTTGCCAGGTATGCCAAGACCAAAACCCAGAGAAAACACAGATCACACAAAGAAATCACAAGTGACTCAGATATTGGAGTCAGGAAACAAAGAGTCAAACTATGATTAATTCACTAAAAAATATAACAAGATGAAGAAATTAGATGAAAAGGTAGAGAATTTCACCAAAAAAAATCAGCATCAATTTAAAAAGCTTAAATGGAATTTCTAGAATTGTAAAATACCATTATGGAAATTAACTCAATAGATAAGGTTGAACAACAGATTAGACATAGTAGAAGAGACAATTAACAAATTGGAAGGCTGGTCAAAATTTTTTCAAAACTCAAGCACAGAAGTAAAACATAAAATGGAAAATATAGAAAAGAGTAAGAAATGTGTGTGACACAGTAAAAAGGTCTACAATACATATATCTGAAGACATAGAAAAATAAAGAATGGAACAATAGTAGTGTTTGATGAGATAACAGCAAACTGATTAAAGATATTAATACACAAATTTTAAAAATCATTAGGAACCCCAACAGGGTTAACAGTAAATAAACAACAAAAATCAATAAAGCCAGACCTAGTGACATCACAGAAAACTGAAAACTGATAAAAATTGAAGACAAAGACAAAACCCTAAAAATAGTCAGGGGATAAAAGACACAATACCTTCCATGGAGTCATAATAATGTTGGCTAATGGCTGATTTTTCAACAGAAATGATGGAAGTCAGAAAACAATGAAACAATGTTTTAAAGTTCTGGGGGAAAAAAACTAGAAATATAAAATTCCATACTCAGTGAAAATATCATTCAAAAATGAAGCTGAGGCCGGATGCATTGGTTCACATCTGTGATCCCAGCACTTTGGGAGGCCGAAGTGGGTGGATCACAAGGTCAGGAGACTGAGATCATCCTGGCTAACATGGTGAAACCCTGTCTCTACTAAAAATACAAAAAATTAGCAGGGCATGGTGGCAGACACCGATAGTCCCAGCTACTAGGGAGGCTGAGGCAGGAGAATGGCGTGAATCCAGGAGGCGGAGCTTGCAGTGAGCCGAGATCGCACCATTACACTCCAGCCTGGGCAACAGAGTGAGACTCTGTCAAAAAAAAAAAAAAAAAAGAAGCTGAAACAAAGACACTTTCAGACAAGTAAGAACTGAGAGGATTTGTCACTAGCAAACCCTCAGTAATATGGTTTGACTGTGTCCCACCCAAATCTCACCTTGAATTGCAATAATCTCCACATGTCAAGGGCAGGACCATATGGAGATAATTGAATCATGAGGGCGGTTTCACCCATACTGTTCTCCTGGTAGTGAGTAAGTCTCACGAGATCTGATGGTTTTATAAATGGGAGTTCCTGTGCACAAGCTCTCTCTGGCCTGCTCCTATGTAAGACGTGTCTTGCTTCCCCTTCACCTTCCCCTATGATTGTGAGCCATGTGGAACTGTGAGTTAAACCTCTTTCCTTTATAAATTATCCAGTCCTCGGGTATGTCTTTATTAGCAGCATGAGAACAGACTAATACATTCAGTAAAAAAATAATGCTGGGCAGGGCATGATGGCTCACATCTGTAATCTCAGCACTTTGGGAGGCCAGGGTGGGAGAATTACTTGAGGCCAGGAGTTCAAGACCAACCTGAGCAACACAGCAAGACCCTCTCTCTTTATGTTAAAAAAAAAAAAAAGTTTTAATTTAAAAAAATAATAATGCTAACAGGCATCTAATTTGGCAGAAAATGATCCCAGATGAAAAGGCAGTAATGCAGAACAAAATAAAGAACACTGGAAAAGATAAACATGTAAGCAAAGAAGAATGAATACTGACTGTTACAACAATAAAAATAATATCTAATGGGTTTTAATAATCTGTAGACCTAAAATGAATGCCAATAATAACATAAAAGGTGTGAGGCAATAGATAAAATTAAAATGTTCCAAGGTACCATTTTACCTAGGATTGTATTTCCCCAAAATAAATTTAAACATGCCCACAAATGACTCGTACACAAATGAATGTTCAGAGCAGCACTATTAGAGATAGCCAGAAACTGGAAAAAACTCAAATATCCATCTACTGTGAATGGATAAGCAAATTATGGTATATTTATACAATGGAATACTACTTATCAATAAAAATGAATGAACCACTGATAGGCTAAAAACTACAGATGACTCTCACAAACATTATGTTGAGAAAAAGAAGCCAGATTCAAAAGAGTACATACTATACAATTCCATTTATATGAAGTTCTAGCCAAGCAAAACCCCCATGTGTGATGCTAAAGTCAGGACAATGGTTCTCTTTGCAGGCAATAGAAACTAGAAAGGGAGAAGAGGGGACCTCTGGGAGGTTGCCAGTATTCTATTTCTTAATATAGTTGTTTACATGGATGTGGAAATTCATCAAGCTTCACACCTAGAATTGTGCACATACATATACTTTTCTATATGAATTTCAAAAGTTTTTTTTTTTTTTTTTTTTTTTTTTTGAGGCGGAGTCTCGCTCTGTCGCTCGGACTGGAGTGCAGTGGCCAGATCTCAGCTCACTGCAAGCTCCGCCTCCTGGGTTTACGCCATTCTCCCGCCTCAGCCTCCTGAGTAGCTGGGACTACAGGCGCCCGCCACCTCGCCCGGCTAGGTTTTGTATTTTTGGTAGAGATGGGGTTTCACCGTGTTAGCCAGGATGGTCTCGCTCTCCTGACCTCGTGATCCGCCCGTCTCGGCCTCCCAAAGTGCTGGGATTACAGGCTTGAGCCACCGCGCCCGGCCTTTCAAAAGTTTTAACAAATATTTCAGTCATACAAAAAGTTATACAAAGGATAATAAGTCTATATTCCCCACTGAGATTAAGAAACAAAACATTACCAACATAGGTGATACATATACTACTGATTATACCTCCACCCACACCACCAGAGATAAACCACTGTCCTGAATTTGGTGTTAACCACTCCCCTGCACTATTTTATACTTTTACTCCTTCTACAAGCTTCCCTAAATGATATGTAAAACTAGTTTCCATGTTTTAAAACTATACATAAAAAGTAATTTGATTTCTTTCTTTTTTTTTTTTTTAAGACAGTGCCTCACTCTATTGCCCAGGCTAGAGTGCAGTGGTGTAATCATGGCTCACTGCAGCCTCAACCTCCCAGGCCAAAGTGATCCTCCCACCTCAGCTTCCCAAGTAATTGAGACCACAAGCATTTGCCACCATGCCTGGCTCTTTTCTTTTCTCTTCTTTCTTTTCTTTTCTTTTCTTCCTTTCTTTTCCATTCTTTTCTTTTCTTTTTTCTTTTTTTTTGTAGAGATGGGAGTCTCCCTATGTTGCCCAGGCTGGTCTTGAACTCCAGGGCTCCAGCAGTCCTCCAGCCTCGGCCTCCCGAAGTGCTGGGATTACAGTTGTGAGCCACCACATCTGGCTGGTAATTTGATATATATTTTTAAAAGATCATTCTAAAATTAGCACAAGGGAATTTCCTTGGATGACAAGATATTGTATATCTTGATTAGAACATTGGTCACATAGGTATATGTATATATATATTTGTCAACATACAAATTGAATATTTAAGATCTGTGCATGTCATTATATGTAAATTATCTCACTTAAAAAAGTTTTCTAAATAGACCGTTCTTGTTTCTTCTCAGGGAATAGATCAGGGCTGGACAGAAGTAGAACCAGGAAAGTCAATTAGAATATTGCAGTAAACCTGATGAGCATCAAAGTCATCTATCTAAAGTGTAAGGAAGAAAAGACAACTTATGGATACAATTCTTTGAGCAGCTTAACTGTGAAGCAGAGCAGTAGCTGGAGGAAGAAGTGAGGCCAGAGGCCAAAAAAGGGTTTTAAAAGATACAAAACAGAACTTGACACCGTAGAAAGGAAAAGCTGAAGAAAGACCATCAATGAGCTGGGCATGGTGGCTCACGCCTGTAATCCCAGCACTTTGGGAGGCCGAGGTGGGCAGATCAGTTGATGTCAGGAGTTTGCCAACATGGCAAAACCCCCTGTCTACTAAAATACAAAAATTAGCCAGGCATGGTGGTATGCACCTGTAGTCACAGGTACTTTCGGGGGCTGAGGCACAAGAATCACCTGAACCCAGGAGGCAGAGGTTGCAGTGAGCCGAGATCGTACCACTGCACTCCAGCCTGGGTAACAGAGTGAGATTCTGTCCCCTCCACACCCCCACACCCCCCTAAAACAAACAGAACAACAACAACACAAAAGACCATCCATGAAGAAACAATGAACAAAGTCCTTGAGAAGGTGGGGAGACAGAATATAACGTCCAAGTACTTTCATATTTGCTGGCTCACAATGTCTTTTTGCTTTTTAACTGGAAGGAAGTTAAAAGAAGGGTACATATGCAGGACAGATTGTTTGGTGGTGGAAAGATAAAAGTTCTCATCTGATGGTTGCTACTTTTTCAATGAATACAAGTCATTTTCTGAAAAAGGCAGGGGATGGGAGCTCTGAAGGCTGTGAAAAACAGTATGGCATTACATTAGAAAAGCATCCCAGTATGATGGGGAGTGGTTAAGAAAAATGAAAGGTTCCATTTTAGACAGGTTAAATGCCCAACAGATATCCAAACTCTCAAAGTACAGAATGAACATGAAAGCAACAATACTGCAATTAATCTTTGATTATGCTGCACAAAGCACAGTGTATCCTATATTAGGTACTCAAGAGGGAATGAACAAGGGAATGAATGAAGATAATTTTTTTACATATTTTCACATTTAATATCATCTGTCATATTCCACAACGGAATTGCAGAAAATATTCTTTTCAGAAATCATATATTTTCCTTTTTTCTCATTTTTAGTTCTCAGTGTTCTTGGAAGAAAATCAGTCTGTGTCTTCCAATTTTATCAATTCTTCATTTTCTCTGAAGACATGATATGCTGGTCTTCTAAAATAACTTTAAAGCAGAATTCACCAATGGAGCAATTCTCACAGGTAAAAGGAGAATCTATATGCCTATGTGAACACAATTTGTGACAATCATAAGAATATAGTTAACACTAAAATTTTAAGCTCTTGCCAAGAAGGATTAATCTCTTCTCTGTATTCAGGACATGCCTGCCGATGCTAAGTCACACATGCATGCTGAGTGAAGAATGCCTTTAGCTCATGTATAGGAATCACAAGATGATCTCAGCCAAACCTCAACGTAGCCCAGAAGAAGAGAAACACTGGCTGTCTCAGAAGACAAATTAGCACAAGGTCTATTTATGTATCATTTATCAACTGTGAAATTTTAAAAAATGGTTATAAATACAGTACTTGCAGCATAAACTGTTATTTGTTTTATTACACTAAGTTCCATTTAAAAGGACTCCATTCATGCAGGATGCTCTGTTTTGGTTGGCTGAGCAGTCAGATTTCTGTGCTTATAATTCATGTATATACTTACTATGTGTATTGAGTGTACTCTTTTAATTCCAGTTACCACAGCCAGACTGTAAATGCATATGTTTTTGTCATTCTTAACTACTGTAATTCAGAACTTCAGCTGCCAAATTTGGTGCTAATATTCTCACATATGCAGTTCATGCTCTGCTCTTAAATAATTCCTTGTTTGCTGTCAGCACCTTCTACCATGATATATAAAATGGGAGAATCAATTTAAAGAAAAATAACCTAAATTGTTAACTAAATGGAGCTACAATGTATTTTTCTTCTTGAAAATATTCCCTTTCCTATTACTTCCTTTATTTAGTAATTATAAACCCTGGTCAAGCAAAAAATATATATAGCAGAACATTTTAAGTATCAGCAAACCACAAACAGCAGTGTTTTCAAGAAGAAAAATAGGAAAATCTCAGTTGCATGCTAGACCATCTTTTGAGGCACTGTCATTTTAAGTGTGGAGGCATCAATTATTTCCCCTAGGCTGAAAGGTCTACACATATAAAGGTTCTACAGATCCACTAAGAAAATAAGCAACCATTTCTGTGTATCATTAAACACAACAGGATACTAGTTCTGAAACACCGGCAGAATTCTAAGTGTGAACATTAAGGTTTTCATACATCAGTTTCAAGTGAAATAGAGTTGTTTTAGGCCAAAGATGTTTGAGACCATACTTCAAGTTGTCAACTGCATAATATTTCAAGGGTCAAAAACCAGCTCCATTTCAAAAGCCTGTAACCTTACAGTCTGAAGAAACCCTGTGGGTCTCCTAGTTCAATATGACACCCAAGGCAGGAATTTTTCCCCTAGCATCCCTGACAGATGGTCAGCCTCTGTTGCAATTACTCCATTGGGGGAGTTCTCAACAGAAGGTTCCCAAGGGCTATAATGAAAGGCCAGAACCAGCCATTCAGACCTGGAGTAAGGCTCCAGTCAGTCAGCTCGCAAGATACAGACAGCATTACCAAACATTAAAACCAGACTTCCACAAGCAAGAATGC
Organism: Rhinopithecus bieti; assembly: GCF_001698545.2. Classification (NCBI taxonomy): domain Eukaryota; kingdom Metazoa; phylum Chordata; class Mammalia; order Primates; family Cercopithecidae; genus Rhinopithecus; species Rhinopithecus bieti. The sequence goes on along the minus strand of NW_016812402.1, from coordinate 657,179 downwards.
AATTCTGAATTGACCATCATAAGGATGCAATGTCTAAGACATGCAGACCCCAATTCTAGAACCATCCAAGGTCCTTTCACTGGCCTAGGGAGTAGCTCTCACAATTGGGGAAGCAAGGTGGCTTTTCTCCGATTTTTTTTTTAAATGACTCTTTAAGGCTCACAGCAAGGCTTGATCAAGTCAGGGAGCATCAAATCCCTTCCTTCCAAAAACCAAGGCAAGGGACCCCCTGGCGGAAATACTAAGGCTTAAAATACTCTTAACTTTGGTCTTAAATTCGTCACTACAGTAAACCAGAATATTTCGGGTTTTTCTTTTAAAGATGTACATAGGCTATGCTATAACTGAAGTTTGGTTGGTGTAGGGTAGATGGGGGGTCGGGGGCCAGCGGTGTTTTCAGCGCAGCCCTTCATCCCGCCTTGAAGTCTGGCTTGATCCTCCCTGGAAAGGCGAGCGCGCAGGGCTGAGCTGCCTGCCGGTCCCCAGCCGGAGCCTGAGACGGGGCGGTCCGGCCCTTACCTGTCAATGCTGATCACGCACAGGGTCATGATCGAGGCCGTGCAGCACATGACGTCCATGGCGATGAAGACGTTACAGAAAAAGTGGCCAAAGATCCACTTGCCCCCGATGAGGTCGGTGACGCTGACGAAGGGCATGACCGCCACGGCCACCGAGAGGTCGGCCAGCGCCAGGGACACGATCAGGTAGTTGGAGGGCTGGCGGAGCTTCTTGACGAAGCACACGGAGATCACCACTAGGCAGTTGCCCGCGATCGTCAGCAGCGTGATGAGCGTCAGGATGGAGCCGATCACAACTTTCTCGGCTCTGCCGTAGTTGATCTGTTCCCCACAGCTGGAGGCATTGTCCGGGGGCGCGTCCCAGGTGGGCGCGGGGCTGGCTGTCACCTCGCTCAGCAGGTGCGGCGCCCAGGAGCCCGCAACCGGGTCGGGGCTCAGGTCGGGCAGCCCGCGCCCCACCTCTGGCAGAAGGAAAGAGCGGAGGTGCCGGTAAAGGTCCGGGCGGCCGCTGCTATTAACGTCCATCATCGCGCCGCCGTCTGCCGCTGCCCATGGAGCCGGCGCCCCCGCCACGCGCTCCGGCTGCCGGCCCCGGGGCTTCACCTCACCGGTTCCGCTCCGCCCGGCCCGGCCATGGGGCCCGAGCCGACCGCTGGGGGGCGTCCCGCTCGCTCTCGGAGCCCCGCACTCCTCGGACCCCCGACCGCTGCGGATAACGCGGGAGCGCGGCCTCACGGGGACTCCCTGCGGGAGGCACCTCGGCCCCCGACGGACGCCCCGGGACACGCGGAGTCGAGGGAGCTTCCGGGCTGGGGCTTCCGCCGGCAGGCCCCACAGCTCGCAGCAGCCGCTCGGCTGGGCCGAGAGCGCGGGCGGCCAGCTGGCAGCGGGCCAGCGGCAGAAGTTGCGGGGAGTTGCGCCCACGCCCCTCGCGCCCGCCGCCGCCGCCGGCCGCCGCCGCCGCCGCCGGCCGCCGCCGCCGCGCGCTCCCCTGCGGCAGCCGCGCCGCGTCCCCGCCGTCGCCGCCTCCGGCCGCTGCCCGCGCCCTCGCGCTCCTGGGACGGGATACCCGGGCTGGGCAGGGACCGCCGCCTCTCCCGCGCCTCCCTACTGTGAGGGGGCGGCGCTGCACGCGCCTCCCGGGATCCCGGGTCCCTTGGCCCGGGAAGCTGTCCTTGCCGCATGATAGATACTCAGAACCCCTCCAGCCGACCCCAGCCTCAGCACAGTAGTCAGCCACAGTTCACTGGGGCATTTTTCTTTTGTTAAGAGGCCTAATGAGCCAGCGGATGTTCGGGCTCATTGCGAAATGAAGAACCTGGAGGGGGATTTTATTTTTCTTAATTAAACAAACAAACAAAAAAACCTCTCCGAGCACTACACTAAGCAACAAATAGGTACTTCCGTTTTCTATTTTGACCGCTTGTGGAAAGAAGTGAAGATGGAAAAGAAGCAGCCGAATGGGGTGAGGGTGGGAGCTCCGAGAAGAGGAAGAAGGAAATAAAGGAGGAAGGGGGATTCCTTAAGCGCCTGGCACCTGAGAGATGGGGATGCTCTGGGGACGAGGCCTCCAACGGGTTAAACCCATTTAGACTAATCCTTCCTGGATGTCTAGAAACAGTCCTCTCCGCTCTGAAAATAGACCCTGATTGCCCTTATATTTCGACTTCAAAGCCTAATATATTGAAAAGAGAGTTACTTTTCCCTTAGCATTCTGGAAGTCTTACACATAAGCAAAGAAATGGCCGGTTATACTGTTCTATAGAGGAATCCGCGAAGTGTATGTTGATTTAATACCTATTGGCTAAAATTCCCCTTAGTATCTAAACCCTGTCAGAGCGACTGATTTTTATTGTTTGTGAGACTTACTTCATTCCATTTTGTTTAAAGGTTTCACTGGAAGCCAGCAGTGATTTCTTTAGTTTAAGACTCTAAAAATAATCAAATCTGTTTTCTTTTCTTGTTAGGCCCTAGCGGATTATAAATAAGAAGAAAAGGAATAAAAATCTCAAAGTATATTGATCAGAGTGCTGAATAGTACTTCCATTCTTCAAGGTGGGTATTAGCCCTGTTTTTCCAGATAAGGAAACTTGTTTGCTCTTGCAATCAGCTAGTAAGAAATAGTTATGTTTCAAACCCAGGTTTATCTGATTACTATGCCCATATTTTTCCCTGTACACATTCAAAAAAAGTTTTAATGAAAAGAAAAAAAAAAAGCCTTCATGGTTGGCCAATGTTCACAGCTCTTTCGCTGTGATCAACATTTCAGAGGCTGCTCTCTGCCTAGGATAAGCAAACCAATCCATTGAGTCAGAGGAAGAATGGAAGATAATATCTAGGCCACAAAGCAATATTATCTAATAGTTAAGAAGATGGATGAGGAAATTTCTTCAACCTTACTTATGTCAGTTATTCTCTGTTTCGCTTTTCTTGGTTTCAGTTATCTGTGGTGAACCATGGTCCGAAAATATTAAATGGAAAATTTCAGAAATAAACAATGTGTAAGTTGTCAATTGCACACTATTCTGAGTAGTGTGATGAAATCTCTCTCTTACCCAGGATATGAATCATCCCTTGTCCAACATATCCACACTGTATATGCCACCCACCATTAGTCACTTAGTAGCCCTCTCTCTTATCAGATCAAAAAAAAAAAAGCATAGTATATATAGGATTGAGTACTATCTGAGGTTTTAGGCATCCACTGGGGATCTTGGGAGATATCCCCTGAGGAAATCTCAGACAAAAGACAAATAGTTTGTTGCTGGAATGCATCTAAGAAACCATTTGTTCACCCTTCAGTGCAGAGGAGGAAATAGAGGCTGGGAGAAATTTTATAACTTGTCCAAGATCATATGTGACTGCATTGAAATGTCTCCATTTTTTATTTTGAGGTGTAGAATTGTCTTAAGGTCTTTTAAAAATTCGTTCATGACATTTTTTTCGTTTCAACTTTTCAACTCGTTTTAACTTACTTTGACTTTTGTATTCTTCCCCTTGAATACCCTAATCAGTTCAGCTTATGTATTCTGTCTTGGCTGTGTCAAATAATATTCCACAGTAATTACACACAGATTTTGAAAATTAATCGTTTTATTTGTATTTAAACCTCTAGTCAATATGATTTACCACCTACACTCTTACCAGCCCTCACGTAGTCCATTTATATTTCACAACAGCTTCTAGTTTTTGCTTTTGTCTTGTTTTAGTCCCTTTGGGATGCCATAACAAAAATATCATAGCCTGGGTGACTTAACAACAAACATTTACCAAGATCAGGGCACCAGCAAATTCAGCGTCTGGTGAGGGACAATATTCTGGCTTATAGACAGCCATCTTGCTGTGTCCTCATCTGGCAAAGGGGGTAAGAGAGCTCTCTGGGTCTCTCTCTCTCTTTTTTTTTTTTTTTTTTTTTTTTTTTTTTTTTTTTGAGACAGAGTCTTGCTCTGTCACCCAGGCTGGAGTGCAGTGGTGCGATCCCAGCTCACTGCAACCTCCACCTCCCAGGTTCAAGCGATTCTCCTGCCTCAGCTTCCCAAGTAGCTGGGATTACAGGCACATGCCACCACACTTGGCTAATTTTTGTATTTTTTGTAGAAGAGACCACATTTCACCACCTTGGCCAGGCTGGCCTCAAACTCCTGACCTCAAATGATCTGCCTGCCTCAGCCTCCCAAAGTGCTGGGATTATAGGCGTGAGCTACCACGCCTGGCCTGGGGTCCCTTTTATGAAGGTACTAATCCCATTTAGGAGGGTTCCACCTTCATGACTTAATCATTTCCCGAATCATCTTCCCTCTCCCATCTGACAAAGGCCTAATGTTCAGAATTTATAACTTAAATGAAGAAACAAGCAAGAAACAAATAACCCCATTAAAAAGTGGGCAAAGGACATGAACAGACACTTCTCAAAAGAAGACATACAGGTGGCCAACAAACATGAAAAAATGCTCATCATCCCTAACCATCAGAGAAATGCAAATCAAAACCATAATGAGATGCTCTCTCACACCTGATACCATCACAATGGGCAGTAGGATTTCAACATACCAATTTTTCAGAGGAAATAAATGTTCATTCCATAACAACTTTTAAATTGTGTGACATATAAATATAGGAAATAATCATTAAAATACTATTTTTTAAATTACTTCCTCCTTCATTGTCAATATAGCGTCGAGTCCAAGCTCCTTTTTTTATAGAACAGTCACCTCTATTATATTATCCCTAGTGATGGCTGAGTGTATTTCCCAAGAGTTGCTAGGTTTTTAATTTATAAGCTGTCACAATGCATAAACATACTTATTGAAAATCTCGGCTTCTACAGCATTACTTTGCTTATGTTGAGTTTAAATTTCATCTATCATTGTGTTATTCCAAAATCCTGACAGAGCAATCTGGAATTCTTTCAGTTTCCCTTTAACCTTCACTAACAAATAATTATGTCCTCATAAAAATGCCAAAATCTAGTGTATACTTTTCCATAATTTTCTCACAAAGAAACGCTAAAGATATAGCTTCACAAAATATTCATAAAATATCTAAATATTCATCTAAATTTGTTGTTTGTTCTGCCCTTAGTTTTCTGGTGTTTAAAAGCCATATCAAGGTGTTGCTTCCTTCTTCCCTCCCACTGCCCGCCCACTCTTCGACAGTTATACCAGAGACAGTGAGTAAAGTGTTGGCATCTAAATCAAATCATGTCTTTAGTTTTTATCCCTTTTATTCCTTGCATTTAAAAAAATTACTGCTTTTAAAAGTACCAACTCTTATCTAGACTCTCATTGGCTACAATAACATTCTCATAAGATTGTCAGTGAGGGCACCTGAGAATACAGCTTTTTGAGGTTTCCAACTGGCAATCTCCTGCTCTCAGAACTGCCCTGGGGGAGTGCAGAAGAGCTCTGGAGTCTTACAGCATAGTTACTGTCTTCTTATATGCCCTTCTTCTCTCTAGGTACTCATCTAGCTCATCTAAATGCATATGCATAATCCCATCTATGAAAACCCATACATATCCCTCCATAGGACATAAGCTTAGGATAGTTTGTTTTCCCATAAACCGGCATACCCTAACAACCTAGATGTGCTTTAAGAAGCACAAATAAAGCTTCCTAACCATAGGGTTCACTGGCAACTCACTAGTCAGTCAAGCATGCTGATATCATGTCTACTGGGGGTCTGATGGCCTCCCATGCCCACTGCAGCGGACTTCCACAGGGCTACTCTTTCATTTCCCCAAATTTTTCAGTCTCTCACATTTGTACCCCATTTTCTCACTCAACTAAACTAATTATCTGGGTGTCCCTTTCCCCCAGAATTGGGTGAGAAAAGACTAGGAAAACTAGAATGCTTAGACAGTGTAGCACTAAGAGTATTGTATATAAATATCCAGATACTACCCTGTGGCCATTATTGGGACTACAGATCACTAACACAGAGACAGAACACACATGCTAGAGACAAGGACTCAAATCCATCAACACAGACATTTTTGAGGCCCAGTTAGGATAAAAGCAGTTTGTCTGGGACACCTGAATATCTCCTTCTCAGTGACAGTACCCCTTGCCATAGTTAATGTCATTCTTTCTAGGGTTTTAAAGCACTTTTAAGTTATCTTTATTATAGTATGTACTGTTGCATTATGCTTCATATTTCCATGACATCTTCCCCATTAGACTGTGAACTCACCAAAGCGATATTTCCTTACTCCTGCCATACACTAGGTGTCCAATAAACATTGAACTGAGTGTAGAATAATGCCTGTAACCAAGAATCATTCATGTTTCAAGGTAATTGTTCAGCCTAAAAATGAATCATGAGTTTTATTTTAAGTTAGACGTACTAAAAAAAAGTACATTTTTCTTTGATTTTTTCCATTTAGAAAATTTTCATTCTATTTACAAAATAAATGTAATCTTTAAAAAATTTCCGCCAAACAAGGTAAATAGAAAATCCAGACAACAGCTACATCCAAGAGCCCTTATTTATTTTATTAATTACTCAATTTTTCTTAACCAGGACTATTTTCAAAATATAAGTGGTGCATGCATACCCCCTAGTGGGGAATCTATTCTGCAATGCAAATTCCACAAAGAGACAACTTTCATGGAAAGTTTTTATCAATGAACAAATTTGACATTGTCAGCTTCCAATCCTTCCTGAAAGATTTCTAATGAGAAGAAAATTTAAATTCCTCAATTAAAAAATTGATTAAAGTAGCAACAATTCATTGAGTCAACATTAATTAAGGAGTGTCTATTGCAAACCAGGTATTGTTTTAGGAGCTCTGTTTTAAAAGGACACATTAAGTTTGAGATGCTATTGGATTATTCAAGTGGAGATGTCAGCTGTGCAGATATAATTTCAGGGGAAAATCTCCCAAGAGGAAAAGTAGTTACAGAAGAGTCCTGAGGATTTAGCCGTGGGATGCACCAACATCCGGAGATCTTGGAGAGGAAAAGAAACCAACAAAGACTGAGAATGAGGGGGCAGTCAAGCAGGAGAAGAACTAAGAGAAATTGGATATTTAAAGTCAAGGGAAGAAAATGTTTCAAGGGGGGTAGAAATTAACTGAATTAAGTGCAAAGTAAGGCAAGAACTGTTTCAGTGGAATGGTAGGGTAAAGCAGATTGGAATGGATTCAAGAGATCAGAAGAGAGAACATAGCAATTCAGAAGGTGGACAACTTTTGGAGTAGTTTTACTCAAAAGGATAACCAGTAATTTGGGCAAAATCTAGAGAGATTTGTGGTATTTCAAGATAATCAAAATAGAAGTAAGGCTTTCATTGAAGTAGTGATAGGATACATCTTATTCTATAGTTTCTTTAGAATTTTGTGAATCCTTCTATATTCAACAAAATGATATCTTAATGTAAAATTACCATCATGGTCATATCCCATGTCTAGGAAAAACTATGCCTAATCCATTATTTTATTTTATTTGTTGAGACTTTTTTTTCTCGAGATGGAGTCTCACTCTGTCGCCCAGGTGGGAGTACAATGGCGCAATCTTGGCTCACTGAAACCTTTGCCTCCCGGGCTCAAGCACCTCTCCCTGCCTCTGCCTCTTGAGATGCTGGGATTACAGGCCCCTGCCGCCACACCTGGCTAATTTTTGTATTTGTAAGTAGAGACTGGGTTTCGCCATGTTGGCCAGGCTGGTCTTGAACCATTGACCTCAGGTGATCCACCTGCCTTGACCTCCCAAAGTGTTGGTATTACAAGTGTGAGCCACCGCACCCAGCCTGATCCATTCTTTTAGTCATTCAATAACCATGTCCTAGCTACATATTAATAGGCACTGTGCTAAGTGCTGGTGTCGATAAATAAGGCAGGTTCTCTGCTCTGCAGATGTTCATTGGTAGAAGAGACAAACAAGTAAATAATTACAGTACAATGTGAAAGTCTCCTCTAATATAGGTATGAACCAAAGGTATGAGAGCCCAGAGGAAAGAGATATTAGCTCTGCTTGGAAAGACCAAAGAATTCACAGAGCTAACATATTAGCTCAAGTAGAAAGTTCATTAGAAGACTGGAGGAAAGGAGAATGCAATGCTGACAGGGTCCATAAACACATGGAAGACTTGTCATAGTGGTGGAAAATGGCAAGGGTAGACTTGTTGGGGCAGATCATAAAGAAACCTGTGTGCCATGCAAGGTAGGTATGAGTTTTACTCTGCGCAAGAAGGGTCACATTATTTTTCTAAAATAAGTTGTTGACTGACACTAATTGTTCAATAACACATTTAAATGTTTTCCAAATACTTAAAATCTAAAATGATTCTTAGCTTGCAAGGCATACAAAAACAGGTGGCAGACCAGATTTCACCCATGGACCATAGTCTGCTAATCTCCAGTTTAGACTAACTACTGGCAAGATATTTGTAAAATTCTAGTGTTCCACTATTATCATTTTAAGTTCTCAATACAATGCACTGCTGTTCAAAAACTTCCTTTTGTAATTTTTATTCACACTAGCAGTAGCAATTGAAAAAGGCAAATTAAGCAATATTATCATCAAGTCTAAGGGTTTAAATCAGAGTGTCTTTTTTGAATCACAGTCTTCAACTTCACAATTTGGTGCTGCAATATAGGGTTATTCCATAATTTTCATATCTAGAAACCAGTTTCGGTGCAAAAAAATGGGCTAGATCACTCCTACCTATATGAGCTTCCCAAAGATATAATTTTGTTATATATGAATAAATCTGTTTGTATGCTTTTTTTAAGGGACAAGGGTTATATCATCAATCACAAGAACCAAATCTTGGATTCAGCCATCACTGGTGAGCCAAGATGGATATTTTAACCTTGATGACATTAATAAGTAATTTCTTTCAGCAGCTCAAAATTGAGTTCTCAACATCCACTATAGCTATTTAGGGGATGAACTGTGTGTGGCCCATGGTTAATGCCTTAGCTATTATTTGTATGGCTTTTAAATTTAGAGCTCAAAGTGGTTTCTTGTTAATGGTACAATAAATTGGCTTAAATTCTGTGTCTTGACAAAATCTTGTCACGTTGTGCTTATATTTCATAAGTCTGATGGTAACACTGACCCCTACTGGAGTCCCATCTGTAGCCATGGTTACCAATTCTGAAAAGTGTACTTTAAAATTCTAAAAAAAAAACCTCTTCTCCATACACAAAATAAGCCACTTCCTAATGTGCCTTTTGAAGCACCATTTCCAAAAAAAAATTTTAGTCATTTCAAAATACTCTCCAACACAAATAGCTTTTAGGTTTCTATACACTTATCAGCTGCAATGAAAAAATGCCAGAAATAACTTAGGTTTTTTCATATAACTTGTCTTGCAAGCGCTAAGCCATATTTACAACATACTGAGCAGTAAAAGCTACAGATATTACATTTGTAAATGTTAGTTTCTGTTTAGGACTTGTGCTTTCTTTTGCTTCCAATAAACTTTCTTTTTAAACTTGCCTTTTATGCAAAGTTTTTGTTGCCTGAGCAGTTTTTTTTTTTCACTTAATATGCAACCATTTCTAGACAGCATCACTGTGAAAGTTAATTTTATGTTTCAACTTGACTGGGTCATGAGGTGCACAGATATTTGGTCAAACATTATTCTGGGTGTGTTTGCGAGCATGTTTCTGGAGGAGATTGACATTTGAATAGGTAGACTGAGAAAAGCAGATTGTCCTCCCTAATGTGAGTGGGCCTCATCCAATCAGTTGAAGGCCTGAACAAAAAGCTGACTGTCTCCTGAGAAAGGGAAGATTCCTTTTGCCTGACTACCTTGGATCTGGAACATCAGCTTTTCCCTGCCTTTGGACTCAAATTGAAATGTCAGCTCTTTCTTGAGCCAGCCTACCTGGAACTACACCATCAGCAATCCTGGTTCTCAGGCCTGTAGACTCAGACCGGAACTACGCCATCAGCTGCCTTGGATCTCCAGCTTGCTGACTGCAGATCTTAGGACTTGTTAGCCTCCATAATCACTTAAGTTAATTCCTTAAAATAAGTCTCTCTCTCTTGCTGTCACTTTACACACACACACAAACACACGTTGATTCCTTTTCTCTGGAGAATCCTAATACCATCATTTATTCTATTTGTATTTTTAAAATCCTGTTGAAATTTCAGTCCTCTTCTTTACATTTATTAAGTCTATCATCATGCATCTTTTCCCTATACCAGTCATAGTTCTTCCTTTGATTTCTTTCATAATGGCTCCTGAAAATGTATTTTTTTAAAAATCAGGCACACTGTGCATCTTAAAGAGGTAGGACTACCTTTATTTTCACAATCAAGCATGTTCTTATGCTAATTTTTGTAAATACAAGCCTACATCTGTCTCATTTTCCAATTTTTAATAGAAACATGGGTATAAAAAATATTTCACTTTCATTTAACTGCACTTGAAAGCTAATATTGCAAGCAGGGGCAGATTACCCCAGCACAGAAAGTGGACAAATTTTTATGATATCAGGTCAGTAACGAGTTTCTGGGGAAAGGTAAGAAGATGAGGAAGGAATTACTGTGAGCTGTGAGCAGCTCCCTGGATTGGTGATGTCCTATGGAGTGCCACTAGAGTTCTAGGTTTAGCAATTAACCCCTCTGATCTGCTTTATGAGGGCTTCTGGGAAAGACTGGGCAGATGGTTCACTGCACAAACTTCCCAGATATGTAATGAATAGGGCAACTGTATTGTCAGCCTAGAGTTAAGGCATCTTTTAATCTCCCAAGAGCTCGTATAAGTGTCCCATCATGTGGGACATAGAGGATGGTTCTGTTTCAGTTGCTGGTGTATCATACTAGTGCACCATGTGCATAGTTCAGTGAATTTCTGGCCATGTGATTAAATAATACATCCAAAAGTGCTACAATTCTGTTGATGTGGGAACGAAGTCGAACAAGAGGCCATGAGTTCATTTATTCAATCAGTTACTTTTGGCTGAGTACCACCTACTTTATGCCAGCTCTGGATATACTCTCAACACCCTAGATCTCTGCCTCATGTATGTTCCTCTTCCACTTTCATGTGTCAAAATTTAATTCAAGCATTACTTACTCAAGGAAACTGCCCTTTTTCCTCTTAGGATCTCCCAAACTTACCCCCTCAATTTGGGAGATAAATCTCTGCTTTGTGCTCCCAATACATCTGGCTAAATCATTTTATAATATGGATTTCTTGCCTGGCTCCCCCTCAGCCTTAAGCTGCAAGAGAACAGGTTTGGGTGGAGCATTTTTCAGTTCACTCGGGAGGGGTGAATGAAATAAAAGTAGGATAAGGCCAAAGTCTAATCAAGCACACACCCAAGCCCACACACAGCCCAAAAAAGAGAGCTCTTCTGGGAGGATGAGAAGGGCCCAATGATTGCGTTGGATGTGAAAAATCATCCTCTTTTTCTAGGCTTCCCGCAGAGGAAGAAATGACTCCAGCCATCCTATCTCAGCCCAGGACTTCTACTTGATATAATGGAAATAACAATATCTCTCTCATTGGCTATTACAAGGATCAAATCAGATAACTGGTGTAAAATGCTTAGCATAATTATACAATACTTTTTTTTTATTAAACAGAGTTTCCCTCTTGTTGCCCAAGCTGGAGTGCAATGGTGTGATCTCTGCTCACTGCAACCTCTGCCTCCCAGGTTCAAGAAATTCTCCTGCCTCAGCCTCCCAAGCAGCTGGGATTTTTAAGAGACAGGTCTCATTCTGTCACCCACACCGGGGTGCAGTGGTGCAATCCATAGCTCATTGTATAATAACATCGAACTCCTGGGCTCAAGGGATCCTCCCACCTCAGCCTCCCAAGCAGTTCGGACTACAGGTGTGTGCCACCACTTCTGGCTAATTTTTTTTTTATTTTTTGTAAAGACAGGGTCTCACTTTGTTGCCCACGCTAGTCTTGAACTGGCTTTAAGCAATTCTCCTGCCTCAGCCTCCCAAAGTGCTGGGATTACAGGTATGAGTCACTGCTCCCAGTCTTATACAGTACTATCATCTTCCAGTCAGAAATGTCTATGGTCTTCTTCAAGCTGCAGATTCTTGCTGCCACAGCCATCCCTTCAGATCAACTTCTGACCCCTCTTCCCTATTCATCTCCCCTATTCTGTCTTGTCCTTTTCTTCTTCACACTTCTCTCTCCCCTCTTCCACTTCTTTCCTATCCTTCCTTCTCCCTTCCTACTTCTCCTTTCCTCCACTCTCCTTCTGTCCTCTCTAGTCTCCCTTCTCTTCTTCTCCTCCTCCCTCCCCAACAACTCTAGTCTCTGCTTGCTTTGCTCAGGAAGCAGTACACTAGGCAAGAACTGAAACAAATTGCCTCCATCCACATGTAGTTCTACCACTACTGATGCCTTAGATTTCTCAGATATAAAATGAATATTGATTTTAAAATAAAATAACAAAAAGTAAAAAACAGTACTTCTGCAAGTCTAGATCTGAAAACAGTAATAAAACAAAAATAAAAAACAGCACTTAACACACAGCTGCTTTGAAAATAAGATACATACATAAGTACTTAGCAAGTTTGCTGACCCTCAGTATAGTGCTAAATACTGATTGTTATCTATTCCTATTCTTTCTTACCTTTTCTATTCCTCTTCACCTAGGCTTAGGGTGCAAAGAAGAAAAGAAGTGTATATGGTACAGTCCACAGCAAAAGTTCTGTGACTTTCAAAGAAGCCCACTTTAGTCTCATACTAGCATCAGATAATTAAACCATCTCCTATCCAAAGCAATTAGGCAAGAAAAAGAAGTAAAAGGCATCCAAATTGGAAAGGAGGAACTCAAATCATTCCTGTTTGCAGACAACATGATCTTATACATGGAAAACCCTAAAGGCTCCACCAAAATACTCCACCATTTAAAACTAGCAAGTAAATGAAGTGAAGTTGCATGATACAAAATTGACATACAAAAAATCAGTAGCATTCTGTATGCTAATAGCAAACTATCTTTAAAAATCAAGAAAACAATTCCATTTACAATAGCTACAAAAAATATACCTAGGAATAAACTTAACCAAGAAGGTGAAAGATCTCTACAATAAAAACTATAAAATATTAAGGAAATAAAGATGACACAAATAAGTGGAAAGATATCCCATGTTCATGAACTGAAATAATTAATATTGTTGAAGTAGACATTCTATCCAGAATGATCTACAGATTCCATGCAATCCCTATCAAAATACCAATGACATTCCTCACAGAAATATCTTTTAAAATCCTGAAGTTTGTGTGAAACCACAAAAGTCCTCAAACAACAAGAGCAGTCCTGAGCAAAAAGAACAAAACTGGGGACATCACAAAGCCTGAGTTAAAAATATGCTGCAAAGCTATAGTACCCAAAACAGCATGGTACTGGCAGAAAAACAGACACATAGACCAGTGATGTAACAGAATAGAGAGACCAGAAATAAATTAATGCACCTATCACCAACTGATTTTTTTAAAAACAGATGCCCAAAACACACATTGGGGAATAGACAGTCTCTTTAATGAGTCATGCTGGGAAATTGGATATTCACATGCAGAAGAATGAGACTAGACTCCTACCCCTCATCATATTAAAAAATCAACTCCAAACAGATCAAAGGCTTAAATGTAGGAACTGAAACTATAATACTACTATAAGAAAACAGAAGTGCTTCAAGACAAGCATTGGGCTGGGCAAATATTTTTTAAATAACACTTCAAAAGCACAGTCAGCAAAAGCAAAAATAGACAAATGGGATTAAATCAAACTAAAAAGTCTCTGCACAACAAAGGAAAACTTTAACAGTGTGAACAGACAATGATGATATTTGGAAACTATGCATCTTACAAGGGCTTAATATCCAGAATATATAAGGAACTGAAATAACAACACCAAAAAACTAAAATAAATAACTCATGAAAAATGGGCAACTTGGCCAGGCATGATGGCTCACACCTGTAATATCAGCACTTCAGGAGGCTGAGGTGGGAGGATTGCTTGAGGCCAGGAGTTTAAGACCAGTCTCAGCAACATAGCAAGACTATTGCTATAAAAGGAAGTTTTAAAAATTATCTGGGCATGCATATAGCTAAGACAATCCTAAGTGAAAAAAGCAAAGCTAGAGACATCACTCTACCCAACCTCAAACTATACTACAAGGCTACAGTAACCAAAACAGCATGGTATTGGTACAAAAACAGACATGCAGACCAACAGAACAGAATAGAGATCTCAGAAATAAGACTGCACATCTACAACCATCTGATCTTCGAGAAACCTGACAAAAGCAAGCATAGGGAAAGAATTCCCTATTTAATGAATAGTGCTGGGAAAACTGGCTAAGCCATACACAGAAAATTGAAACTGGATCCCTTCCTTACACCTCACACAAAAATTAACTCGCTTGTTTGTTTGTTTATTAAAATTAACTCATTTGGATTAAAGACTTAAATGTAAAAGCAAAACTATAAAACCCTAGAAGAAAATCTAGGCAATACCATTCAAGACATAGACACAGGCAAAGATTTCATGATGAAAACGTCAAAAGCAATTGCAACAAAAGCAAACATTGACAAATGGGATCTAATTAAACTAAAGAGTTTATGCACAGCAAAAGAAACTATTATCAGAGTGAACAGGCAACCTACAGAATGGGAGAAAATTTTTGCAGTCTATTCATCTAACAAAGGTCTGATACCCAGAATCCACAAGGAGCTTAAACAAATTTATAAGAAAAAACCCCATTAAAAAGTGAGCAAAGGACATGAACAGACACTTCTCAATAGAAGACATTTATGCAGCCAACAAATGTATGAAAAAAAGTTCAACATCATGGATCATTAGAGAAATGCAAATCAAAACCACAGTGAGATACCATCTCACGACAGAATGGTAATTACTAAAAAGTCAGGAAACAACAGATGCTCGTGAGGCTGAGGAGAAATAGGAAGGCTTTTACACTGTTGGTGGAATGTAAATTAGTTCAACCATTGTGGAAGAAAATGTGGCGATTCCTCAAAGACCTAGAAGCAGAAATACCATTTGACCCAGCAATCCCATTACTGGGTATAAACCCAAAGGAATATAAAGCATTCTATTATAAAGATACATGCACACATATGTTCATTGCAGCACTATTCACAATAGCAAAGTCATGAAATCAACCCAAATGCCCATCAATGATAGACTGGATAAACAAAATGTTGTACATATACACCACAGGATACTATGCAGCCATAAAATGTAATGAGATCACGTTCTTTGCAGGGACATGAATGGAGCTGCAAGCCATTATCCTCAGCAAACTAACACAGGAACAGAAAACTAAATACTGCGTGTTCTCACTTATAAGTGGGAGCTAAACAATGAGAACACATGGACCAGGGAGGGAAACAACACACACTGGGACCTGTTGGAGTTGCAGGGGGAGGAAGAGCATCAGGATAAATAGCTAATGCATGCTGGGCTTAATACCTAAGTGATGGGTTGATAAGACTTTGATAGGCATTTCTCAAAAGAAGTCATACAAATGGCCAACAGGTATATGAAAAAATCAAAAAATCATCAGCCTCACTAATCATAAAGGAAATGCAAATCAAAACCACAATGAGATACCACCTCACTCCAGTTACAATGACTATTATCAAAACAATAAATGAAAATAAGTGTTGGTGAGGATGTAGAGAAAAAGGAACACTTACTGTTGGTAGAAATGTAAACTAGTATAGCCATTATGAAAAACAGTAGATGTTCCTCAAAAAATTAAAATAGAACTATCATATAACGTGAAAGTTGCACTACTGGGTGTATAATCCAAAGAGAGTGAAATCAGTATGTCAAAGAGATATCTGCACTCCATGTTTACTGCAACGCTATTCACAATAGCCAATATTTGGAATCAACCTACATGTCTGACAACAAATGAATGGATAAAGAAAATGTGGTATACACATAATGACATACTATTAAGCCATTTAAAAAGTATGAAATCCTGTCATTTGGGATAACATGGATGACACTATCTTAAGTGAAATAAGCTAGACACAGAAAGACAAATACTGCATAATCTCACTCGTATGTGAAATCTGAAAAAAATAATTTTATAGAAGTCTAGAAAGTAAATAGTAGAACAATGGTTAACAGAGTAGGGAGGGATTGGGGGAGGGAGGATGGGGAGAGGTTGCTCAACAAGTACAAAGTTAGGAGGAATAAGTTCTGATGTATTGCACAGAAGGTGACTATGGTCAACAGTAAGGTATTGTTTATATATCACAAAACAGCTAGAAGAGAGTTTTTTGTTTGTTTGTTTTTGTTTTTTTGTTTTTGTTTTGTTTTTTTTTATTATTATACTTTAAGTTCTAGGGTACATGTGCATAATGTGCAGGTTTGTTACATATGTATACTTGTGCCATGTTGGTGTGCTGCACCCATCAACTCGTCAGCACCCATCAATTCGTCATTTATATCAGGTATAACTCCCAATGCAATCCCTCCCCCCTCCCCCCTCCCCCCTCCCCATGATAGGCCCCGATGTGTGATGTTCCCCTAGAAGAGAGTGTTTTTAATGTTATCACCAAAAATACATGAGGTGATGACTACGCTAATTACCTTGATCTGTTCATTGTACAACATATACATATATCAGAACATGAAATTGTACCCTATAAATACATATAATTACAATGTGTCAACTAAAAATGAAAAAATAATTGAACTATCACTTTATTCACCTTCGCCACACATTGGTCATATTTCTGACTAATCTAGATTGTTATGGTCATGGGTGAAGATGCCTGTGTGACCCTGCAAAATTAACACTCGATATTCTCATGAAAAACAAAGGGTTTGCTTCATATGACCTTATTCTATTTGCAGAAGTAGTGTTCTCTTCTACTCCTACTTAGGAAATATCAAGTACTGGAAAAGGCAAAATATCTCTTCTTTACAAAAGTTAACCAAGAAGAGAATTGCATGCTACTGCATGGAACATATCCCTCCTCCCTTCTGAGAACGACAAGAAAATCGCATAAAGGAGTACTAGTTAAGGTGTGGTCCATAGACGAGAGACTGTCTGTGAATTGTTTGTGATCAATAAATAGAGAAATTGATGGGTGGGGCACGGGGGTGGGCGCGTGTGAATCACAGCTAGGAGAGAGGACTGCTTGCGTTAGAGTCCATCCTGGTCAATAACGAGGTGCTCTCTCTAAAAACAAAACAAAACGAAACGAAGACTCAGCAGGCCACCAACCGGGACACTCCCCAGGTCAAATGACCGAGCCTCTAATTCTGTGATTGTTGTTGCTGTGCTCACGTTATTAAAACAAACAAACAAAAAGTGAAGATGTTTAGAACGTTTACAGTACTTTGGCATTGTCCTGATATCCGAGCTCCTGATCAGCAAACTCTATTCAGCCAGGTATAGGGCAGTTCGAGTGTTGTCAAATTTGTGATTCCCATGAGGCCAGGCTGCTTACCGGTGATGCATAAAGGACCACATCCTGGTTCGCGAAGAATTTGGAGGTAGGGGAGAAGGAGGGAGAAACTGGTCCTTTATCACAGGTGGGTTGAGAGCACTGATGTAAACTATCGTCACACTTTTGTAGTATAATTTGCTATTAATCCTCAATAGATCATTTACACTAAGTCGGAAAAAAGTGGAAACATCAGATATGTGGGATATGCGTCACCTTGTACATTTCTCAGCTGGAAAAGTGTAAAACATCTCCATTTTGCACCTCGCTTTTCAAACGTGTCTTTGGCTAAATCAATGTTGGCTGTAACCGCTCGTCCTCGAGCGAGCCCTGCCATCTTGTGGTTGAAGGTGTTGACTGCAACAGAGATTAGCGGTCTTTGACATCAACAGTTCTGAATGGGTAAAAGGACCCTCGTCTTGGGGTAGTTCTCTTTTGAAGTCCTAGAGTCAGTCATACACAAATGCCTTCTTCCCGGAAAGTCCATTGTAAACAACGGAATGGACTTTAGGGAAAGGAAAGGAAAACGTGTTATTTAGGACTCTTTAAATAGCATTCACCCATTAGCAGAATTCTCTGATTCATGAGCAGCGCTAAATAGATACCGTGTGCGTGAATGTTGAACGAATTCATTTCTACACTATTTTACAGGAGTACTGAATAGTGGGGAATTGGAACCCCTCCAGGGGGAACCAAACATTGTCATTCAGAAGAAGACAAAGAGGGACTGAAATGAAGCTGTTGATTTCAACACAAATTCTGGTGGTAGTTGAAGGCAAAGTAAGTTTCTCCGAATCCCTCAACTGGAGGTAGAGACGGACTGCGCAGGTTAACTACAGCTCCCAGCATGCCTGAGGGGCGGGCTCAGCGGCTGCGCAGACTGGCGCGCGCGGGCGGTCATGGGACTTCAGCATGGCGGTGTTTGCAGATTTGGACGTGCGGGCGGGTTCTGACCTGAAGGCTCTGCGCGGACTTGTGGAGACAGCGGCTCATCGTGAGTTGCCCCGGCTTCGCGGGCCGCAGCGCCTGCCCAACCTCATGCCACCCTGACCATCGGGCCCCTCTCGGGAGGAACTGTTTCCTGATGGGTCTCGGTCAGGTCTTCCAGAGTCTCTGGGATGTCCCTGGAATGTCCCTGGAGGCTGATGCCTGCCAAGGTGTTGGTCTGATTCCTAGCGCGGGAAACTCGACGGTTCTGGGGGTTGTTACCTGGTTCAGCTCCTTTCCTGCAATGAGGAAACTGAGGCCCAACGAGGGCGAGGGATTCGCGTAGGGGCCTACAGCTGATAGATGACAGAAACCGGAGCTGGACTCCAAGTGTACAATCTTCTAAGCTTCTAAGTTACTATCAGCCCTTCCTGACTCTCACGACAGTGTCTAAACAAATGCTAGAATTTGGGGGCACGGACAGGAAGCGCCGTGGAGGCTCGGATTAAGAGGAGAATGTGGGAGTGTTGGAACAATATTATCCCGACAGAGAGAGGGTAGGTGGGGACAGAGGATATACACGGCGGAGTGGAGGTGGAGGAGGAGGACAGCATGGCCCAAATCGAAGGGAAGCGAAATCCTTGAGAGACTAGAACGTGTTTTAACTATTGGAGTTAGTCGTGGGTTCTGTATTCCTTAGACTGTAAAGTGTGGGGATAGAGATATTAAAAAGAATCAAGAGGTTCGTGCAGTAACATCTGCTCCTCAGAGGCAGTTTTCAGCTCATTGTGAGTTCTGATTACTGATACTGTTCAGAGGTGGTGCTAGAAGTGACAACCACTTCTTGGCAAAATGAATCACACCATTTTTTAAATTGTCCTCTTTATGAAGTATCCTTGGCGAAATGACTTTGCCTTTCCACTGCTGCCACTAAATGAATGTTATCTCTGTGGTACTTTACTCATCAGCACGAAGAGGAAAGTAGACAAGATGATCTGGGCCATTTAGTGCTAATGTTCTTTGATCCTGTAAAATAAATTTTCCTGGGTGTAGCTCGTCACAATTATTACCTCCTCAATGAGGCTTTTCCTGATGCCATCCCATTTTTAAATAAATCATGAGCTTCTTAAGAGAATTGCCATGTCTTATCCTTTTATTTACTGTGCTTAACATACTCACTTTGCAAGCACTAGTGCATGGCAGTTACTCAGTTAATGCTTGTGGAATAAACTGAACACATTAAAAAAAATTAATACAAAAAAGAAAAGTTATAATGATTTCTTTAGAGAATTTCCCCCAGTTTAAAATACACTTGAAAGAGATGTGGTAATTATGTACATTGTTAGTGGTTTTTTTTTATAAATTAAATGAAATTCATGGCATATGACAAAGTTGCCTCAACTTACAAGTCAGACAAAGGACTGCTATTTGATGAGTCTGGAAATAAATAGTGGACATTTTCAAAGAATAGGGAAGACAGAGCCCTGGTTCTTAGTTTCTAACGTGATATAAGAAACCAATAATAAGCTTCAGAAATACACTGCATAAATTAAAATACCTTAAAGCCTGATTAGGGAAGTAAGTACTCCTAAGCTGCCAGATGAGGAGTAGTCTAGGAAAAAGTTTTGTGGAGAAACAGATCCTAGTTGACATTTCTGTAGAATGGTAGGGACATTGTTTAGTAGCCAAAAGGATATCCCAAATGGATATAACAAGGAAGTTTAGAGCAGATTTGGGAGTGTGGTAAAGAAGAATAGGGAGAAGGTGTGACTGGTTGATTTGACTAACTGGGTGCAAGGTGAAGCCCAAGGTACAGGCATACATGTGATTTTTTTGTTTTTAAGGGTGACTTTCTCCAGGGAGGCTTTTGTGACCCCTATACCGGGTTTCATTGTGCTATATACTTCCATAGAAAACTTACTTTTTAAAAAAATGTATTTATATACAATGACTTGCTTAATTGCCTTATTTGCCTTAGTTCTTCAACAGACTGGGCTGTAAATTTCTTGTGGAGAAGGATTGTATTATTTATCCTGTATGCTCAATACCAGTTTAGGGCTTGTCAAGTAATGGATGCTCAGTAAATACTTGAGGGAGGAAGGGAAGAAGGAAGTTGGACAAACTGTTGAGAGTTTGGCATTGATATGTATTTTAATATTAATATTCTTTCATCCCCATTGGTATTTTTAAAAATTAAAGATAAGAATCATGATTTAGATTTTTTTTTTTGGTAGCCCAAATGCCCATAACAGTGCTAACTGTTATGAGGATAATAAAGCAAGCCCTTGACCTCAAGGAGCTCCCAGTCTGTTGCTGGTGTGCAGCTTCAAATGGGAAGTGGGTAGCAGTGGTGTGAGGGAGTCATCACTCCATTTCTCCCTAGGAAAGGAGTCTCTGAAGGAAGTAGAAGGACAAAAAGCAAAAGAATGAGAATAAAAGTGACAGTGATAAAGTAGGAATTTGATGGGTTGAAAATGAATACAGGGACATGAAAGAGAATGACAGTTGAAAAGGAGAAGCACAAAGTTAAGAGTCTTTAGTATCATTTTAATAATAATTCATAATGGTTAAACAAAGACCTATGTGCCAGGCACTGTTCTCAAACACCTCGTGTGTATTATTTCATTTAAATTTCATGACAGGTGTATGAAGTAAGTGTTATTATTTTCACTATTTGACAGATGAAGAACCTGAAACTTCACATTAAGTAACTTGTAAGTGGTAGTGCATAGACTTTAAATCAGGCAGACTGACACTAGAGTTCACATTCATAACCACTCCTTAAATGGCCTCCTACTCTTGACCTCTAGAGTCAGGATGGACCTGTGTTACAGGAAGGAGAGGTTGTTATATTTAACGAAAGTATTCAATTTTTCTTTTTCAGTTGGCTATTCAGTTGTTGCTATCAATCATATCGTTGACTTTAAGGAAAAGAAACAGGTAAAGTAATATTTCTGAAGTTAATAAGTTCATAAATAAGTATTTGTAATTCTGTTTATATTGGTAATTTGGAAGCTACAGATTAGAATATTTCTTAAATGCACCCCTTTGTGCACTATTCCTTTTCTATTTTTATATGTTAACAGTTGAACTGACGCATATTTATATAAACAGTGAAGATTTTTGTGAGATACTATGATATAGTGTTCAGGATTCCTAAAGTTGATTTGAAATTAAGTTACTTTCACTGTTCAAAAAGTGCATTGTTATTGGCTGGACTGTACTTAAAATATTTAGTCCTTTTTATTTTATTGTCGTGGACTTATTAACTAATTTCTCTCTTAAACATTACTAATAAGTATGTATATTTCTCTTCAGGCCAACAACTGTATCCTGTAGATTATTTCAGTCTAAAAATTAGTTTTCATTCTTCCTATTCACTGATGTTTACAGTTGCTTCTCTGTTTAGCTTTCTTTTAAAATAATTTTAAAAGTCTTTTGAATACCACAAATCACCTTGCTTTCTTTTAAAAATAAGTGCATATTTTTTTCTGAGAACCCCTCCTAATTTTTCCATTATGCCTTGTGCTATTGATGTATTCAATCTGCGGTAACTATTTATCATTTGTTGTAGGAAATTGAAAAACCAGTAGCTGTTTCTGAACTCTTCACAACTTTGCCGATTGTACAGGTAGGTGTTTTGTTGCTTAAGAAGCATAATATCTATGTATTCAGTTAAAAGATACCTAATTATGTGTGTATTCTCTAACTTGAGCTGCACCTTACTCTGAGTACCAGTCTTATATTTTCCTCAAGGCTCAGCTCTTCAGGAAACATTCTTTTACTATCAGTTCAATACTGCTTTGATGATCTTCTTTCCTGAAGTCCTACAACTTTTAAATTATCTCATTATGTAGTTTAAGATACATACATCCCTTTCTGTGTCTGTATTGTAAATTCATAGAGAACAAGGACTGGGTTTTACTGATCTTCACTATCCCTTATAGCCAGTACCTTTTAATGAATACTTTCCACTGGTAAACAGGAAAATCAATCGTTGTCTTTTGTGCTCTTTGACATCATGTTTTTTTTTTAAATAGGGAAAATCAAGAACAATTAAAATTTTAACTAGATTGACAATTATTGTCTCAGATCCATCTCACTGCAATGTTTTGGTAAGTTAATTAATTTTCTTCTCTCCTTTTGGCCTTGTAAGTTGTATTGATTAATGTTGAACAATGTTGCACTTTGTCTTCCCCCTTTTACATTTTCCCTCGCCCCCCCCAAACCATGACACCTGCCTGCTCTCCTTGTCCTCAGAATTCACACAGTGTCATATGTCTGTTCTATTTACTCATGGCACATATGTAGTGATACCACAATTAAAGAATCGCTTGGCAACTGTCATTCTGAACTCATGTGCACCAGACTTGAGGTGGGTGCTGGGGGGTATTGCCATGAATAATATGAGCACAATCCTTGAACTTATAAAGCTTAGAGTTTACTTGGCAAGACAAGCACTGAACAAATAATAATTACAAATGTAAGGAATGTTCCAAGGTAAGGAAGTAGTAAATAAAGGATGCTCCAGGAGTATGTAACCTGAGTAAGTTGATATTCAAGCTGGGAGATGGATGAGTCAGTAAATGTTATATAGGTGACAAGCAGGGAGCTGGTGTTCCCAGATAGGATGGATTATGCATAGGTCCTGAAGCTAAGGAAAACATGGTATTTTCTGGGAAGTGAAACCAAACAATAGGGCTAAGCCTAGCGAGCCAGTTACATGGGATGAGGTTAGAGATATAAACTTGGGTGAGGATTCCAAGAGCAGTTGGAAGCCCTTGAAGGTTTTAACTAAGGGAGTGAAATTATGAGGTTTGAATTACAGATAATGGATTAGAGAAAGTTAAGGAGGGGACTTAAGAGGCATCCAGGAGGGAGAATTGAAAGGATTTGTTGGTTAATTGGATGTAGGATGATTACTCCCTAGGCCTGAGGGAGTGGCCTGAGCAGCCAGGTAGGTAATGGTACCATTTCCTGAGATGGACCATACAAAAAAGCAGGTTTGGGGGCATCCTGATGAGTTACTGTGAGAGTTTCAAAAGAGCCTGTCAAAAAAGATGTGCACGGTGGCTCACGCCCATAATCCCAACATTTTGGGAGGCCTAGGTGGGCAGATCACTTGAGGTCAGGAGTTAAAGACCAGCCTGGCGAACGTGGTGAAACCCCATCTCTACTAAAAATCCAAAAATTAGCAGGGCGTGGTGGTGGGCACCTCTAATCCCAGCTACTACAGAGTCTGAGGCGGGAGAATCGCTTGAGCCAGAGAAGCAGAAGTTGCAGTGAGATCACACCAGTGCACTCTAACTTGGGCAGCAGAGCCAGACTTCATTTCAAAAAAAGAAAAAAAAGATGTGGCCTTCAGAAGAGTGATCCCAATTAAAGATGGTGCTTTGGAAGTGTTCACCTGCAGTGAGTAATTGAAATCATGGGAATGCATGAGACTTCCTGGCCAACGTGCATTGTGGGAAGAAGAAGTTTAGTACAGAGTCCTAAGGAACTTCACTATTTAATGGTATAAAAGAGGATGAGCTAGAATTGGAGACTGAGAAGGGACTACCCTAGAAGTAGAAAGACAACAAGCAAAGGGAAAACAGAAAAGGAAGAATGAAAGGTCAGCAGGGTCACTGTGTAGTCAAGCAGAAAGGCAAAAAAAAAAAGTCTGTCAGATTTATTGATATGACTGTCCTTGGCTGCCTTAGCAACAAACATTTCAATGGATATGATAGAGATGTGAGAAAATACAGACTCTGCTGCTGACTTTGCTTAAGAAATTTGACTCCATAGGAGAATGGGAGGCATAGGGTGGTTGGTGGATAAGAATCTGCTACATAAAGAGATTTTGTTCTTAAATGAGAGAGGTTTGGGTATGCCTGCTATCAGGGGAGAGAGAAAGTGAGATTCTCTGAGAAGGTGAACTGTTTCATCTTTAGCTGGGATAGACATCTCTATCATAGAATAGAAGTAATTAAGGAAAGACCCCCTTTATAACAGTTACTGTTGCTAAAGAAATTGTGAAAAACCAACTTTTGGTGTCTTATACACCTGCAAGGCAGCATTCTGGTTCCTTAGGCCCAGGTAGACATAAATGGAGCTGACTTTTGATAGATGTAAAGACTTTCATTTACTCTTGTTACCAGGAACATCTTGGTGGTTCCTTTTTGTATCCTTCACAAGTGGGAGTGGGCAGGTGAAGGACAGCAAATCCCAGATCCTGGCTATTTCTGAGACCTGGACCTTGCCCTATCTCAGCACAGGTCTTGCCTAGCAGGCCCTCTTACCTGCTCAAGCACAGCACCTGCTGCTTCTCTTATACCCTTCTAACTTTTATTATACTTCTTACAAAATAAGAGATTGCAAAATTTTAGAAGATGCCAACAAGCAGAGAAGAAATATGACACTTTATTCCATAATTGAGAGATTGTATGTTTGTGTAGAAATATATTTTTTTCTAGTCTTTTCATATACAGACTCACACAATTTAGGTTTGAAATGAGATTTTCTTTCTTCTCCTTTTTTTTTTTTTTTTTTTTTTTGAGACGGAGTCTCACTTTGTTGTCCAGGCTTGAATGCAGTGGCATGAATGTGACTCACTGCAGCCTTAACCTATGGGATTCACGTGACCCTTCTGCCTCAGGCCCCCCGAGTGTCTAGGACATAAGTGCCTACCACCACACCCAGCTAATTTTGTAATTTTTTTGTAGTGATGGGTTCTCACAATGTTTCCCAGGCTAGTCTCAAACTCCTGGGCTCAAGCAATCGTCCCACGTCGGCCTCCCAAAGTACTGGGTTTATTTTTACATCTCAAACACAATGTTTGGTACGTGGTTAAAGTATAACCAATGTAGGAAGGAAGGAGAAGAATGATTAGTGAGATGGATATATGTATCTAAATTCTCATGTGCTTAGGTCTTTTCTGCCAACATACACAGCAAAGCAGAAATGTCAGTAGTATATTAGAAGTGTTCCATGATTGAAATATAAGTGTGAGTCAGTCACTAGACAGAATTTCATGTGTACAGATTTTGTTATTATATGATAACATTCTTTTTGTATTCCTAGAGAGCAACTTCTTCAAGGGCCCGGCTCTATGATGTTGTTGCAGTTTTCCAAAGACAGAAAAGCTTTTCATGTGAGTAACAAATAAGTAAAAGAAAGTAGTATTTATATGTTATGTAAGAAGTCTGATGTTCTGATTTTGTAGATGACCTGTTTTGACTCATCTGGAAACCTTTAGGATTTGTTATTTATACTTGGAGTTTCTAGAACCCCATAAGGGTATATATAACTGGAATTTGTGTTTTTTGTTTTGTTTTGTTTTATTCATCCTGCTATCATTTGATGGGCTCAGTTTGAAAGAGCCTGTCTTCCTCTGTTTCTTTATCTGCTTCATTCATTCAAAACTTCTCTTAGGTAAGTGTTTCTAAAATCACTTGTTTCTACCTTCTTACCATTTGCTGCTCCTTGAGAGGGAAAGGAGCAAGGTTCTATTATATAGCATAAAAGTTTCCACCTCTGTTTCAGATTCCTCCTTTGCATGCTCTGAGGTATAGCCCATATGCCAGCATGATTGTCTCAGCTTTTAGTCTTTCAGAAATTCTTCAAAATCAGCCATCTGCTAGCATAATCCCTCTTTTCATCTTGAGAGCCTTTATGAATTGAATTTCTTTTGTACTTTTAAAATTGCCATTTCATTGCCTTTGTAGAAGGGAAAGGAGCTTACCATGTGTGCTTGTTTGTCACCTTGAGACAGAACACCCTGGGCATTTTAAATGATTACAGTAGGGAAAAAACATCAACTGTAGTGCATTTTACTGTGTAAAATGAGGTATAGCTACTTTTAGAAAGTTGGAAAGTTGCTTTTATCTGGGTTCACTAAAGTGTCCATCTGCCAAAAGTATAAAATGAGGTATAGCTACTTTTAGAAACTTCTGAAAGGTGCCTTTTCTAGGTTCACTAAAGTGTCCATTGCCAAAATATAACCACCAAAGGTACTACTCTTTGATTTTTTTTTTAAAAACTAATCAAGTGCCCTATTAAGAAGAGGGGAAAGAGTAGAACAAGGAGTTCAATTTGTAACTGACTGTGAATAGTCAAGGTAACTGACTGTGAACAGTCAATTAAGATAACTGACTACCTTCAGACCAGCCTGGTGTTTGAGATTTTAATGTTACTTCAGTTTTGTTTTTTTTTTTTTTTAGCAAAATTTGTTCTAAAATTGCAGAAAGATGTTTTGCTAGATGTATCCAGTAGATGGAGCTATTAACTAAGGATGCTAATGTGTGTGGTAAAATTAATAGTTTTAAGACATACTATCAATTCTTAATTATTTATATTAACAGAGGGAAACAGCACAAATTATTATGAGTGCCTACTCTTTTTTTTTTTTTTTTTTTTACTTACTTTAAAAAATGCAGTTGTAGCCCGGGCACAGTGGCTCATGCCTGTGATCTTAGCACTTTGGGAGGCCAAGGTGGGTGGATCACTTGAGGTCAGGAGTTCAAGACGAGCCTGGCCAATATCGTGAAACCCCGTCTCTACTAAAAATGCAAAAATTATCCAGGCATGGTGGCACGTGCCTGTAATCCCAGTTACTTGGGAGACTGAAGCACAAGAATTGCTTAAACCCAGGAGGCAGAGGTTGCAGTGAGCTGAGACTGCGCCACTGCACTCCAGCCTGGGCAACAGAGTAAGACTCTGTCTCAGAAAAAAAATTTTAAATGCAATTATAGATATTCTCAAGAATTTTGTTTTAGTTAAAGGGGTAAGTAGAAGCAAGTGATTTTTAGTCATAAAATACACCTGTAGAACTTTTTAAAATCAGGCACATTAGTCTTCACCACTGGAGACTCTGGTCCAATAGATTTGGGGTTGATTCTGGGTATTTGTGTTTTCATGTTCTGTAAGAAAGTATAATTCAGTGCTGAAACCACTAGTGTTTAATAGAAGGCAGACCGTGAGCATTTCCAAATTTGTTAAATAACCAGCAGCAACTTAGTTTTGTTATTAAATAATAGCAACTCAGTTGTGATTTAGAATAAAAGTTGCTGATGCACCAAGCATTTTGTTGTACATTTGGTTTCTGGATTAATTTTGAGGATCATGCAACTTACATTTCCATATCCCTTTACTGATGATTAGAGAAACAACAGAAGGTATACATTTGTAAAACCTTTCAAAAGCTTTTACATATTTATTTCCTTTAACTTTTATAACAATCCTGTAGGATAATTGGGACAGATATTTATTACTATCCCCATTTTATAGAGGAGAAAACTGAGACTCAGGCTGAGCGATTTGTTCTAAATCTCCCAGCAAGTATGTTCTAAAGATAGGACTTTGGGTTTTAGACTATATTGTAATTTCATATAATAGTTTTATTTGTTTATCTTACTGTTTTTCTCAGACTTAAAGTTTGAATTTACTGAACACATGCTTGATGATAGTAGATGGGCCTGTCAAAAATACTTTGGAAGATGGAAGAAAGCACAAAGTATTGACTTTACACATATACTCAAAAGTTATATGAAAATGCAGTTTTAAAATTGGAACATCTTCCTCTTCTCTATCCAAATATTACCCATTCCTTAAGATTAAATTGAAATTAGAGTTCTCCCTGTTTTCTATAGGAAATCAATTTTAACAGACATCTCTTTTAAAGCTTTTATAAGTATATTGTGGTTTGGAATCAGGTCAAATGCAAGCAGTTTGTTTCTTAAGTTACTTTTTTTTTTTTTTTTTTTTTTTTGAGACGGAGTCTTGCTCTGGCCCAGGTTGGAGTGTAGTGGCCCGGATTCCCGATCGCTCACTGCAAGCTCCGCCTCCGGGGTTCCCGCCATTCTCCCGCCTCAGCCTCCCAGTAGCTGGGACTACAGGCGCCGCCGCCAGGCCCGGCTAGTTTTTTTTGTATTTTAGTAGAGACGGGGTTTCACCGTGTTAGCCAGGATGGTCTCGATCTCCTGACCTCGTGATCCACCCGCCTCGGCCTCCCAAAGTGCTGGGATTACAGGCTTGAGCCACCGCGCCCAGCCTTAAGTTACATTCTATAAGTCATTTTATTTGTTTTGTTTGTAAGTTGATTATCTAGAATTCTAACAGCTATCTATCTCTATAGGTATGGTATTCTAAAACTAAGTTAGGTCTCCAAGATGAGTCATCAAGCATACACACACACAGACACACGTTTATGTCAATAGTATAAAATCTAACCACATTAAATAGCATCATTTCCATAGGACATAACATACCATTATATTTTCTACTCAGAGTATCTGGAAGATTTCTCACAGAAACTCCCTCCCCATAACTACTGAAGGAGATAAGGCAGAGGTTAAAGATTTTGAGGGTGTCCATTGGTTAGGGCTCCTTGAAATGTGGGACAGTTGTGGAATATGACACAGAGAAAGAGTTGCATAGAAGCTTCAGGAGCATCTGGACCAATTATTCCCATTTAGGATTTAAAGCAGCTGAGCAGGTTGAGGAGAATTCAGGTTATTTAATCCAGTGGTCTCTAATCTGCTTTGATTGTGCACCCTATCAGTTTAAAAATTTTTTGAGCCTGCTTCCAAATATATATATGTTTTTTATAAATTATTTGCATCTCTTATTATACCGGTGTGCCTTACAAAAACTACATACACACAAAACAAATCTTAAGATAGTGAATTAAAAATTTAGTAAATGGGCCAGGCGTGGTGGCTTGCGCCTGTAATCCCACCACTTTGGGAGGCTGAGGCAGGCAGATCATGAGATCGGGAGATCAAGGCCATCCTGGCTAACACGATGAAACCCCATCTTCACTAAAAATGCAAAAAATTAGCCAGGCGTGGTGGCAGGTGCCTGTAGTCCCAGCTACTCAGGAAGCTGAGACAGAAGAATGATGTGAACCCGGGAGGCGAAGCTTGCAGTGAGCCGAGACCGCGCCACTGCACTCCAACCTGGGCAACAGAGCGAGACTCTGTCTCAAAAAAAAAAAAAGTAAATGGAGGCTGGATCCAGTGCTTTGTGCCTGTAATTCCAGCACTTTGGGAGGCTGAGGCAGGATGACCACTTGAGACTAGGAGTTCGAGACCAACCTGGGCAACATAGTGAGACCCTGTCTCTATTTTTAAAAAATAAAAGTAAATGGAAATAAAAGTTTTATTTTCTTCCTGCTCCTGAAATTCATGCCTTTCCTTTGCAGAGCACTGTTGTAGAGTATCTTGAGGAAGGGAGTGTCCTGGTGTTTCTTGGAGTATGAGGTCTGGCTCCACTGGCTTTAGAATTACCTGGGATATTTATTAAAGTGCGGATCATTAGGCCATACTTAATGAATCAATGGAGGTAGGGCCTGGTTGTCACCATTTTTGATACATTCTTTAGGGGAGTTTTATACACACTAAAGTTGACCGCCACTGTTGATGGGCATCTCTCTTTTTCCTTGGTAAGTCTGATTGTCTCTTCACAATTTATCAACCTGATATCTTTGAAAGGGATTCAGGGAGGAATATGGACCCCTGCAGTCCTATTCCTTTTGTGCCATAGAGGCAAAGATGTGTATATACGTGTGCATGTTAATGGGAATACGTTTTCTTTAAATTGTCAGGGGAGTCGCTGGCCGAAAAAAAAAATGGTATGGACAACTGATGTGAATTCATATGTAACCTACCAGTTTTCAGAGAAAACCATGATCAGATTCTTAACCCCAAGGCTCTATTGGGCATAATTTAATCTTTTAAAATGATATAGAAAGCGTTTCATTGTAGTGTGAACATTAACTCTTATTTTGTGGTTATCTAAAAGTATCAATTAGACATTTTGGTTAATAGAAAACTAAATAACAAAATAATTCAGTTTGGGGCATTCTAAGGTTGAAGTGTCAGAGGGAGCCATGTGGAGCTGTCCCTTGTAACTAAAAGTTTATGTTAGTTCATGTATTTGCACATACTTAAACCAACATAGAGCCATTGTTTAATTGGCCACTCTTATATAGGAGAAGGGAAGAAAGGAACAATATGTATGTAAAAAGTAACCTAATTTAGCTTCATTCTGGGGAGAATGTTTAACAGGCTTTTCAAGAATTAATCAGCTTTTTAAACTAAAGAAATAATTTATATTCATGATGATTAAGTTAAACATTACAAAGGTACTGAAAAGTATGCCTTACTTCCACCTAAAACTCCCTCCCCATTTTTTCCAGAAGCAACCACTCATAATAGTTTTGTGTATCTTTTAGAAATATTATTTACCTCATCTTTTTTTCTTTGTTCTCCCCCTTTCTCCTTTCCTCTTTCCTTCCTACCTAACACCATGCTTCTTTTACCTTACAGTTTCTTAGAGGTTGTTCCATAATATCCATTAGAGATATACGTCATTCCCTTTAACGAGTTGGCATATTCTCTCATATAAAGGGATCATAATTTATTTAAGTAAAATTGAGGGATGTTTAATTGTGTCTAGTCTTTCATGATTGGTATTGCAATAACTGTCATTTTACTAATGTCCCCTGAGCCTTTGTAGGGTATATAGCTACATAATATATTTCTAGAGTCTCTACACTTACAGAGACTTCTCTATAGAAGACTTCACTTATACCTACTACATACCTATAAGTAGAACTGCTGGTGTGTGCGTTTAAAATTTTGGTAGCCGTTGCTAAAATGTTTTTCAAGACCTTATACTGATTTAAAGACCTTGTGAGTGCCTGTTTATTCATTCTCATGTCAGCAAGGTAGTACCAGACTTTTTTATCTTTGCCAGTATGATAGATAAAAAATGGTGAACAGAGCTGAATTTGTTTCAGCTATCATTCAGAGCTTTCCTTCATCCACTCTTATTAAATTTTCAATGACTCTTTTATGAGTTGGACAGCTGTGGCAGTTGGGATGGGGCAGATTCTTTATGAGCCAATTATTTCTACCAAAACAACATTGCCTCCCAGGCTTACTAAGTTACTATGACTGTTTTAAAGCTAGCCAGCCTCTGATCTCTACTTGCTTCCTAAAGCCCTGGGGTTGGAGTAGGAGTGACTGACGTGGGGATTCTGAAGAAAAAGGGCAAGATACGGTATTCCTGTCATTGCTGAAGGTTGACACCAATCCTACAGGTCGTTATTGCTCCCTCTTCTCTGCTCTTCCTTACTCTGCCCTTTCCCCTGGTACGTGCCACTGATGTTGTTTTGTCAGCATAGCCATCCTGGAATTTTGAATTTGTCTGTCAAGCCTGTACACACTAGCATTGTCAGTACGCTTTATTTTTAATGTAATGTATAACAGCCAAATATTTTATCACTATAAATCAAATAATGGCAGAATCAGAGCCAGGTGTATTTCTTCCAGCAGTGTCTTCTGGCTTGCCCTCTACGCTTGTAACCTTTTCCCAGCTTTATTTTTCTTCCCTGATTTTCCATTTATCCTGATTTTCTTATCTGTTTATTTTATCTTGTATGTGGTTTTTATAAGCAGTTTCCAATCTCTTTGAGAAGAAAATGCAGAGTATTACTCAACAAGTCATAGCAAAAATTAAAACAACGGAAAGGGAAATTAAAAGTTGAGAAAATGCATTCATTATCATTTGACTTGTAATAGCTCTGCTTTAACTATTTATGTAGATTCCTTCTATTAGTTTTTGAACAAATGTCATGAGGTGCTGTGTTCATACTTCTTTAGCTGCTCATTAGACTTGATAGGAGCCACAGCCCTGGGACAATTCTTGGCACAGAGTTGCTCAATAAATAGTTTGTGGGATAAATGGACCATGCATACATTCCATTTGGCTTATTTTTTCCTTGGATTTAGAATAGTCAGTTTCTTCTTTCTGGAACAGTCTGAAGTAATCTTCCAGAAACTGAGCCTCACTCCACAAACCATCCTTATGTAGAAGACCATATGAGTTAGAGAATCTCTAGGCTCTATCTTTTGAGAAAGTCTATGGACATAATCTGCTTTTGCTGGATTACAGTTAAACCATTTAAACCCAACCTAAAAGAGTAGCAAAACAGTTGACTTTGTAAAAGGTAAGATGTATTTCAACACAGAACCATCAAAACACCTATGGAGTGAACCATACTTATATTTCATTATATCGGGTTTGACCCTATCTCCCATTCTTACTTGTGCCAATTTTCCTTTTGGCCTTACCTATTTTTTTCTTCTTTACAGATTGCTTGTACACATTTAGATGTGGATTTAGTCTGCATAACTGTAACAGAGAAACTACCATTTTACTTCAAAAGACCTCCTATTAATGTGGTAAGTGTTATGCTTTCCATCCTGTATTTGAGTCTTAGAAACTTACATTAGCAAATTGGAAAAGAAGCAGAAGAAACCAGTGTTCTTAGAAGGAAAAACAAAGGCTAGGGAATAGGAGGCGGTTTTAGAAAAGAGAATTTTAGTTCTGAAAGCTGAACAAAGGGAAAAAGAAAGTTTAAAATTAAAAAATCCCGTTAATTATTAAGATGTTTTTAAAAGGCTATAGAACCCAAAATTTATGAAGGATATTTCTTAAGAGGATAGCTAATAATCATGGATACTTATAACCTGAACATCGATTATTAAGGGAACAGAGCAGTCAAAAAAGAAGGGGAAGGGAGAAAATAAAAAGCAGAGGATCCTTGAGGCACCAGCAAGCTAAAGAGAGTCAAGAGGGAACAGGGCATGGCATCACATAGACATGGTCTATGCAAAATTAAAATATGCGTTGAAGCATGCTTATTCACAAAGAGCCCGGAGTTACTTTTATATTAACCTAATAGGATGGCCATGTGTTCAGAAAACTTTTTTGTTTCTCCCTCTGCTATAGAATTTTTCTCATTCTCCTTCTACATAGTTTTCTCTTGTTTTCCCATACCCTGCATCTTCCATCTGCCATACCTTCTTCTAAGTCTTAATTTCCTCCCATTTCCATCATAAGGTAATATTATTTCACACCAGTAACTATTTTAGTAGCATAAGGTCAGCACAGCTGTTAACTGTTTGCTTTGCCAATCAGATGCTAGGAAGAGTTGAGATGCTATTTTAGAATAGTGGCTTCCAAAACCCTACTTAGTCTCCTGTTCTCAACAACTGGTATCCAAGAAGAAAAAAAGAGTTTAGCAAATACAGTCCAAATGACGTATCCAATCCTATCAGAGTCAGAAGATTAATTTTGTAAGAAGTTTTCAAAGCAGGATGGTTCCCCTGCTCTTCTGCCTCTGTAGAATCATAACTTTCTCAATTTTAAATCTCTTTGGTGCTAAGGCATTGGCTTGAGAATTAGGGGGAGACAATAGGAGGAGAAAATGGAAAATTGGTATGTGAAAATTCAATGTGGCAATAATAATAATTATATTATAATAATAATAATTATTATTATTATTATTATTATTATTAGAGACAGGGTCTTACTCTGTTGCCCAGGCTAGAGTACAGTGGCATGATCATAGCTCACTGCAGCCTCAACCTTGTGGGGTCAAGTGATCCTCCTACTTCAGCCTCCTGAGTAATTGGGACTACAGGTGCATGCCACCACCCCTGGCTAACTTTTTTATGTTTTGTAAAGTTGGGGTCTCACTGTGTTTCCCAGGCTGGTCTTGAACTCCTGGGCTCAAGCAATCCTCCCACCTCAGCCTCCCAAAGTGCTGAGCTTACAGGCACGAGCCACCACGCCTGACCCACCCAATGTGGAAAAATTTAAGTTAGCTTATGTTCTACCCCTAAAAATATGCTACTCAAACTAAAAATATATAATCATATATTTCAAGGGAAAAACATGAAAGCTCTTGTTGGGTAAATTTTTTTTTGATACAGAGTCTTGCTCTGTCACCCGGGCTAGAGTACAGTGACACGATTTTGGCTCACTGCAACCTCCGCCTCCCGGGTTCAAGCAATTCTCCTGCCCCAGCCTCCCGAGTAGCTGGGATTACAGGCACATGCCACCATGTCCGGCTAATTTTTGTATTTTTTTTTTTTTTTTTTTTTTTAGTAGAGATGGGGTTTCACCATGTTGGCCAGGCTGGTCTCAAATTCCTAACCTTGTGATCTGCCCACCTCAGCCTCCCCAAATGCTGGTATTACAGGCGTGAGCCACCATGCCCGGCCTAGGGTAAATATTGACAGTACTAGTGAACATAACAATATAGGCTAAGCTCAAATCATTGGTTCCTTGTGGTGTTGCCAGTACTTATAAATAAATAAGTAAACAGTGAAAAACCCCTGAATCACCACATTTTCGAGTTGGAAATCTATGTTGTGCAGCAGCTCGTTTGTCAAATGTGGGGAAATGAAAAACTGCAAGAAGTCATTCAGCTCTTTAGTCACACAGGATTAGGAAAGTTGTGATTGGTTATCTGTGAAGATCTCTGATGTGCCCCAGGTACCTATGATAAAAGCCACAAATTAATACAGTACTCAAGGTTATGACAATCTTGTTGGCCTCACATATTGTTTATCTCCAGAGGTAGCAATCTCTGTCTTTAGAAGTTTGCCTAACCTTTTTACTAGCCTCAAACTGCCAATACAGTTTCTATGGAAGTAGCACCCCCAGAGTTGGGCAATATA
Organism: Rhinopithecus bieti; assembly: GCF_001698545.2. Lineage (NCBI taxonomy): Eukaryota > Metazoa > Chordata > Mammalia > Primates > Cercopithecidae > Rhinopithecus > Rhinopithecus bieti. Next base: position 622,300 of record NW_016812402.1, on the reverse strand, counting down.
GCCACTCAGCAAATTGCTAGTGAACTTACAACTTTTTCACCTTTGTCTTCACCTTAATGAACTAGGAAGGTCATTTTCTAGACAGCTTTGCCTGAATAAGCCCACATATGATACTATGACCTTGGTTGGGAGGAGCTAGCATGTGATGCTAAGGCCAAGTCCATGGATTGGACAGCAGTGCACAGCACTTAATTCCTCATGTCTCACGACAGTGGTAAGATTCCCAGTGGCTGCTTCGGTGAGAGCTTTTAATTGGGGTTTTTAGGAACTTGTATTATTGTTTAAACCAGAGTGTGAGCTTCTAGAGAACACTAGCTGTGTCATGGTCCTTTTTAAAGTACTCCACTGTCTTGCCTATAATGAGTCCTCCTTACAGTTTGTTGAGTGAATAAGTACATGTTGAGCTTAGCATCTCAGGGTACAGCATAGGGGATGTGGCCAAATTCTGCTCGTTGTTGGTCACTAGCTGGATGTCCGCATTCAGCAGGAAGTATATACAGTGAGGGAAGTGGGGCAGCGGGGCAACATGAGGAGGACAGTGGCACTCAAGATAGTGACACCAGGACACCCCACCCCCTGATTCCATTGGGAAGTTCAGGAAAGCTACTTTTGTTTGATGGGCATTTTTGGCTTAATTCCTACATTTTCAATTTAAGAATTCTGAAAATAAAAAATTTTGTCAAGTTAGAGGGATATGCAGTTTAACACAGTGTCTGCTTTAAAAAAAATCTGGTGTGAACATTTTACATATGTTGTTTAATAAAAACTAGATGATGGAGTGGAAAGAAAGGCTGCACAAGATTATTTTTAGTCTTCATCTGGTAGAGGAGTAGGCTGCACTGTGAATTGGTCAAGAAGCAGAATTTATTCACTGTTAGTCCCTGTTAATTTATTCACCTATTTTTTATTAAAGTGAGAAAGTTGGAAACATACAGGGTCCAGCTTATTGTTCAGAGTAAATAATAGTTGTGGTATAGGTATGTGCGTATTATTTGTAACACAATATCCAGTCTGGCTGTGGAGCTGTTTGTCTACACAAAGGGTGGAAATGTATACATTGTGAGAGCACAGAACATGGAGTAAGTAGGTGTGGATAATAGTTCAGTCTTCAGTCTTGGTCTTTGCATGTTCCTTTGGCTTTGAGGATAAACCTGTTTTTGGCCTTGAGAAGTTCATAGATTGGCTTTAAAAGGATCACTTTATAAGGATTACTTTTTTTTTTTTTTTTGAGACGGGGTCTTGCTTTATCACCCAGGATGGAGTGCAGTAGTGTGATCTCGGCTCACTACAGCCTCTGCCTCCTCAGTTCAAGCGATTCTCCTGTCTCAGCCTCCCAAGTATCTGGGATTACAAACGTCCGCCACCATACCTGGCTAATTTTTTTTTATTTTTAGTAAAGATGGGGTTTCATCATATTTTCCAGGCTGATTTTGAACTTCTGACCTCAAGTGATCCACCTGCCTCGGCCAGGATTACTTTAAATTAAGCACAGATCTTAATTTTGTTACGATTTGGGCCCTTTTCTTTGCTTGTGGTGAAAAGCAGTATAAGAAAGGTAAGTCATTCATATTTTACCAGTAGGCCAGACGCCATGTGAGGATCTTCAGCTTGGAAGGTTGGGATTGTGAAGGAGGGCCCAGGAGCTCTAGAGCATACCAAACACTCCATTTGTGTACTTTGCAGCTCTTCTCCCTTTTGTCATCTTCACTGCATGCTTAGGGCACCATAATTTCAATTATGCAATTTCCTCTAAAATCTCCCACAAACCTCTTCTGGAGTCTAAGTAACTTGTCATTGCAACTCTATCATGTGATAGATGTGTTTCTAAAAAATTGGATTCCACTCCTCTTCTTGGATAATCACATGACTTCAGATTATTTAGCATTTTATGATGAGCAGTTTGATACCTGCTGTGGCCCAGCAGCTTTGGGATGGGTAGATATTAATTATCTCCATATGCAGGTAATACAGTCTTTCTCAGGTAGTTCATGGTTCACACAGTTAAATGACTCTCTCAAGGGGTTGACTAGGGATTTGTACTCAAGCTTTGATTCCAAATCTGTCATTTCCTACTGGGAAATGCTATTTAAAGTTACTTTACAGCAGTACTCTTTGTTAAGCAGAGTAATTTCATATTTCAGAACATGAGCTTTATGAATTCAGGTTGTGAGAAGAAGGATGATCTTAAAGCCGCACGTATCTCTTTACTTTCCCTTTGATTTTTTTACAGTGTTATTTCCATTTCAATGTTATTGTCATTTAACAGTGACTCCAAGCTTATTGAGTTATTTTAGGGATCTTATATGTTTTACACTCTGATGTTTTCCCCTCAGCCCTTCCTTTACCCTAATCCATTTCTGTCTTTGTGGTCCAGTTACTCCCCACTGAGAGATTTTAGTAAGTAATATCTAAAGCAGTGAGGTAGTTCCATGAATCATGCTGTAAATACTTGATTTGGATGTGAGTGTTCTGTAAACTTTGTTTTATCACACATGAATCTAATGTGTAAAGTACTGTGTCCATTCAGTGCCAGTATTAAAAATTTCTGTGGCAAAAACAACAACAACAACAACGGCAAACAACTCCAGAAACAAAGTTAAAAGACAGATGACAAACTGACGGAAAATTTTCACTCATGTCATAGGCAAAAAGCTTACTCCCTTAACACAGAAAGACCAAAGAGTGCTTAGAAATTAGTAAGTTAAAAAAAAAAAGATGAACAATACAAAAAAAATGGATTAAGAATATGAAAAAGGCATTTCACAGTAAAGGAAATGCAAACAGGCCTTAGACATATGAAAAGATGATTAAATTTATCATAGTAAGAGATTTCAAATTAAAATCACCTGTGTGATTAGAGCTACACTCTGTTGTAAGGCTGCAAGAAAGCAGTCATTCTTATACTTTGCTTGTAACAGTGTAAATTGGAACAATCCCTATGTGGAGGGTGTGTAATTTGGCAACAACTCTTCAAATTACAAATACATTTACTGATTTAAACAACAGTTTTAAACTGTATGATCTCACGGTTCTGAAGCCTGGAAGTCTGAAATCAAGGTGTCAGCATGGACTTGTTCCCCCTGAAATCTGTAGGACCACCTTCCTTGCCTCTTTTTAGCTTTTGGTGATTTTCTGGCAATCTTTGGTAATCCTGGGCTTGCAGCTACATAACTCCAATCTCTGCCTTTGTCTTCAGTGTGTTCTCCCTGTTTGTCTCTGTGTCTTCACATGGCCATCGTCTTATAAGAACACCAGTCATATTGGGTTAGGGGCCTACCCTATTCCATTCTGACTTCATCTTAACTCATTACATCTACAGTGACCCTCTTTCCCAATATAAGATTACATTCTGAGGTACTGAGGTTTAGGGCTTCAACATATCTTTTGTGGATGAGGACATGATTCAACCCATTATGACCAGCAGTCCCACTTCAGTGTTATTCTACAGATACACTGAAACCACCCAAAGGCTATCAGTAGAGGTTTGGTTAAATACATGCTATACCTCTACAATATAATACTGTGCAACTGTAAAACAGGAAGTTATGAGCTGACTTGGAAAAGCTTTCATGTCAGGACAGGAACGTAGCAGACTACCTTTTGTATAAGAAAGAAAAATAGTGTCCATATTTGCTTATAGTTTTATGAAGAAACTCTGGAAGAAGACACAAGAAATTCATGTAAGTGATTATTGGAGGAAGGGATAGGGCAGATAGGATCCGAGATGCAAATAGTACTTTTTATTGTTTTCTTATGTTGCTTTGTGAGTCATGTGGACAGATTACCTATCTTAAACACTGAAAGGGTGTCATTCATTTGAATTGAATAAAGAACTAATTTTTATGACATTAACAGGGAATCAGTATATTGTCCCAGTAATCAGCTCCTTATTTTCTTCTCGTCTTTCTCTAAGTCTTTGCTTAATACTTGGAATTTTAGTGCCGGTGTGTCTTGATTCAACTGTCACACACCTGTCCTTAGTAGCATCTTTATACCATTATTTCTCATTATTAAAAAATCTGATCACCCACCCATGCCAGAACCTTTGGTCAGACATGAGAACAAAAGCTAATCAGGCAGGCACTGTTAAGAAGAGGCTGTTATGAACAGTCATTTGATGAGCTTTAGGCAATTTGCATTAAAATGGTCTTACAGCAAGATCCCAGGTAATGAGTCTGTATTTTATCCATCTAAAATTTAAAATGAGATACTGTGAAAGAAATATTCACAACCTTCAATAGCACATTATTTTAATTTTCTTTTCAAGAATTCCTATAGCAGTTTTAAAGTAAACTTGATTCATGTACCAAGATGAAAATCAGAACTTTTTTCTTAAAAAATAATTATGCTGATAATATCCTTTTTTTCTCCCCTTCCCCTACAAAAGTTGTTTTATTTTGATTTGGTCCCCACAAGGGTCTAGAAATTTAGATTCAGTCAATTAGGAATATTTTGAGATCTAGCCATCCAACTCTATGTATCATTCATCTCTTTCATTTATTTCCCCTCTTCATCATCCTATTGCCTTGTATTGTAGTTCCACAACTAGAAGGATAAGGAAAAGAAATACAGGTCAGCCTCTTCAGCTAATTAATAGTTTTGGTAAAATATATAGCCAAGGAGATGGCTGATAATATGGCTAAAAGGGATGTTTCTGTTTATCTGTGGCTTTTGGTTAGCCAGGTGCATCGAGGTTCCTTTGATGATGGATCGTCTATAATGAACAGCGTTATCACAGGACATCTTCTCCATAAGCTACTATTTATTCACTCAAAATATAAATATACACTTTTTATGTAAAAGGCAGTCTAGCTCTCAAGAAGTGTACAAGCTTGGCAGAGAGAATGAGATACACGTTCAACTATAACAGAAATATTATCTTAACAAATGTCATTCCTAGAAATAATCAACACAGGTAAAGAATTAGAGATGGGGAAAAGTCAAAAAATGAGAGAGGGGAAGGTTGCAGTGTGGAAAATAGCATTTAAATTCTAACCAAACTAGAATCAGACAGACAGGAAAATCTAAAATAAAATCTGGGAGCCTTAAAGCCAGAGGAAGAATTAAGGAAATCTGTGTTCAGGAAGGAAAAGTAGAAGGGGCCTTGAAGTGCAAGTGAATTAAATCAAGAGAGACTGCCAGTTCTAGAAAAAGACAAGTTTCTCCATTCCCTGTAAATGCTCAGGAGTAAACCACAGGAGTCACAGCTGGGCCAGTCTCAACTCGTACTCTGGGCAATCGAAACTCATTTGCCAAGCAGAGACTTGGATCATACTGCCTAGAACATGCCTACCATTCTTTATTCATTCGAAAGAGTACTGCCCCCCAAGTGACTTTTGCAATTGGATAAGAAAGAAAAATAGTATCTATTCATATTTGCTTATAGTTGTATGAAGAAACTCTGGAGGAAGACACAAGAAATTAATAAAAGTGATTATTGGAGGAAGGGATAGGGCATATAGGATCGGAGATGCAAACAGTACTTTTTATTGTTTTCTTATGTTGCTTTGTGAGTCATGTGGACAAATTACCTATCTTAAACACTGAAAGGGTGAGAATCTGCTTATCCTCTCTATGCTGAAAATCCTTCAGATGTTTTCTCCATTAGGAATAATCCTCGTCATCAGCTCTAAAGGCCTGCACAGTTGGCCCTTCCCATCCTCTTTAGCCTGTCTTCCTCATTATTTTTCTCCAGCATTTGACCTTCGCTACGTGCTGCCTTGCTGCAACCTTGGAGACTTTGCCAATGCAAAAGTCTGACCTCCCTATGAAAATGCACCTTCCTCTGCTATTTAACTACTTAATTTCTTCCTCACCCACATCCAAACTTCTACTTGATAGCACTTAACACAGTTGAAGTTTTATATTTTTGTGTGGTTATTGATCGTCTCCCCCACTAAACTGTGAACTTTTAGAAGGGAGGAACCATCTCAGCTTTTGCACGCAGTAGGCTTAAAACATATCTTCTGTGAATGGATGAAGACATTTAGGTGCTCATTAGGAAAGCTGAATAGTATGGTGGTTAATTTCAATCTCATTTCCACTCATCTACTTACCTGTGGATCCCTATGTAGTAAGAGTACATTAAATAAAGAAGTTTCTTTTTCTCATGAAAAAAGCCAGGCTTGTATGGTGAGCTGGGCAAAATCTTCAAGGGCACTTCCATCTTTTTTGCTGTGCAGCTATAAGCCCAGTGAAAAACCAGGGGCTTTATTACTAAAGAAAAAGGAGAGGACAGATATCTGGGCAATTAGCAGTCTTTGCAGTAATGCTTTATAAAGATATTATAGTAAGGATTAAATATTATATATAAGACTCTCTTAGCATATAGTCAGCTCTCAATTAACTATGGCTGTTATTCTCTCTTCAACATATAGGTAATAAATTACTTACCTGAAAGACCTACCCACCCTTGGTTCTTTGGGCTTTTTTCAGCTCTTCATTTCTTTGTCTCTTTGTGCATTCGTAGGTCAGATTACTTGGTTTACTATGTTTGCATACAGTTTACTCTAAATGTAGGGAGTACATTTCTGTTTTCCTTTTGATAGTGCATGGAGTAATAGCCCCTCTCTCACCCCATTGGGACTTTGTTCTTCTTAGCCTCTTCATAATTCCTGTTTATGTAAAGTCAGCTTCCCCACAGCCAAGATAAACTCTTTTGATCAAGTAGAGCCACAGATTTACTTTCTTCTCCTTGTGGGTAGTGCCATTTGAGTGTTAATCTGTCTTTCATAAAGCTGTACCTTGACGTGTAAGGGGTGAGTGGTAGGGAGTGAGGAAGGAGGTGAAGAGAGAATCTGTGAAAATGAAGTAGGCCAGTGCATGCTTATCTCTGACAGTTCTCTTTATTTCCTGTGAAGGCAATTGACCGAGGCCTGGCTTTTGAACTTGTTTATAGCCCTGCTATCAAAGACTCCACAATGAGAAGGTATACAATTTCCAATGCCCTCAATTTGATGCAAATCTGCAAAGGAAAGGTATGGTTCTATAATTTTAGGATGTTTTTCGCGTCTGGCAGTTTATTATTAGTGGTACACTGGAATTGTCAAACTGACTCCTTTCCTTAATGCAGAATGTTCTCAAAGCATAGGAACAGATTCTCCCATTTCAGTGAGCTCTGCTAGTTTTCAGGGAAAGAAAAATACCAAGGGAAGAATAATATAAGGGAGAAAAGATGTGTTGGAAGCCATATCTTTTGATAAAATTTGCAGTTTACATACTGTGAAAGAAAAGTCTAGAATAACAATTGTCCTCACTGAGTTGAATTAAGATTATGTGACCTTTTCCTCTTGTTTTTTAAACTTAATTCATCTGTACTAAGATCTGTTAGGAAAACATATTTTGTTTTTTATTACAGATTGCCTTTAGTTTGACATGAAGTCTTTCATTTTTTTCACCTTAATCATTTACCTTATCTTTAAAAGAAGATGGTATTTGAGCCTTAAATGTTAAAATGTGATTACTGGCTATTTATATTATGAAGCTCTCCTTTTTTTTGCATTTATCTAAGATTAATATTAATCACTTTCTATTTTGTAGAATGTAATTATATCTAGTGCTGCAGAAAGGGTAAGTCTAGCATGAAGTACTTTGTTTTCATCTTTCAGGTTATAAAACTTTGCAGTTTCTAGGAGATAAATTAAAATAGTAAATGAATATTTGTTGCTTTTTTTTCTATTTTAACTGCATTTGCTCATTGTAATTGCTAAACAGTAAAATTTATCCCCATTTTCTTTAGGCTTCAACTTTTGTTTATATAATTAGTTTTTCTTTTATCCTTTTACAAAATGCTTTTCAAGCTTCTCTTATATTTTCAAAAACTATAAAACCCATCAAAATTATAAGGACTTAAATTTATGTAATTTTTTATTTTTAGATACTTAAATATTCTATTAATTTGCTGTAAGTTATTGAAATGTTATAAATAGTTTTCTCATATCTACTCTTTGTTCATTTTATTTCAGCCTTTAGAAATAAGAGGGCCATATGACGTGGCAAACCTGTATCCTTTTCTGAGTAAAAGTTGTTGACATTGTCTTCAGGAAATTTTGAATTCGAAGCCGTATTATAGTTGAACGTGGTATTTTTCTCAACCTTTTACTGTAAGTTTACCAATTAATAACTTCAAAAATAAATTATATGACCTTATAGAGATCTTTATGCTTCTGTTTTTTAATTAATCCTGAGATAGAAAAGAGGGAACAAGGGACTTCATATGATAAAAGCTTAGAGTTAAATGAGTCTTTTCTCAGATGCATGTTCCAGTTGGACTAAGAACTGCTGTTGAATTAACCTCTCAACACGACCAGGTTAGCTGGCACTTTCTGTTATGTTTGTGTTAGTCTCGTGGCCTTGGCTGACTCCGGGTTAAAATCTTTAATGCTCGCCCAAGAGGCTTGCTGTTTGGGCTCTCTGAAAGTGATGCCAAGGCTGCGGTATCCACCAACTGCCGAGCAGCACTTCTCCATGGAGGTAAGCAAGTTCTTCCAGTACAAACTGAATGGTCATGTTAGAAGCAAGTCATTTTTACAGCCATACCTATTTTTATTGCCCTATCCTCCTGAGTTCCTTTGGGGTCATCTTTTCTCAACCTCTTCTAACCATAGCCATCAGTGTTTTCTTACCCTCACATCAGGTTTTACTTTCTAAAGTTTGTAGAATGAGTATAGTTTTCATTACAGAAATGGAAATGAGTATTGAATAGTTCCTCCAGCTATACATGTGTGCTCCTGCCCACATTCTGATAGACTTCTAATCTCCCTTCTTCTCCCNCCCGTGGTTGTGCAATTCTCCTGACTCAGCCTCCGAGTAGCTGGGACTACAGGCGCCCGCCACCTCGCCCGGCTAGTTTTTTGTAGTTTTTAGTAGAGACGGGGTTTCACCGTGTTAGCCAGGATGGTCTCGATCTCCTGACCTCGTGATCTGCCCATCTCGGCCTCCCAAAGTGCTGGGATTACAGGCTTGAGCCACCGCGCCCAGCTGTTTTCTTTTGTTGTTGTTTTTTTTTCTGTTTTTAAATAGAGACAGGGTCTCACTATGTTACCCAGGCTGATATTGAACTCCTGGGCTCAAGCAATCCTCCTGCCTCAGCCTCCCAAAGTGTAGGCTTACAGATATGAGCTACCATGCCCGGCCAGACTGTACATTTTTTACTTACGTTTTGTATACATACCTTTTCACTGATTGAATTTCCTATTCATCAGATGTTAAAAATTGAAAGTATGCTGAAACTTTGGAAAATGAAATTGAAATTTTATTAAAACAACTTAAGCTTTTGATCACTGTTTTGTCTTCCTTATCTTTATAATTCTTAGGACTAGTTGTAGTGGTTAAGAAGCAATTTCATTGGTATCACCCAAATGAATTTTAAACTTCAAAGTAGATCGCTACATATAGACTAATATTTGTCATATGAATAGCTAGGTTATTGAGGGCTTGTGTGTTGGGCTTTATTGATCTGATTTCCACTTGAGAGAACTGCTTACTATATTGGCTTGCCATAAATTAGATGATTTTTGCTTTTAGTTTCAGCATTTTTAGTTTGAGTTTTTTGTGTTATGTAGCCTAGAACTCATCACATAAGCTTTGGGAGTGATCAAATTAATTGAGATTTTTTATGATGATTTTCTTGAAATTAGGGAACAGTTGGTTCACACTTTCATAGTTCTGTCATTATTTTGATCTATTTTAAATAAACTATCATCAAGATTTTGAGTAACAGTTGGGGTTCCAAAATGGACTAAACAGGAAACAGTAACTAAAATATAAATACATATATAATTTTATATATAGGAAAATAGGAAGTCCTGCATTTGACTTTAAGAACTCAACTATTCAGCATACAATATATAATATGTAATTTTTTTTTTTAGAATTTCTTTTTGTGGGTACATAGTATGTGTATATATTTATGGGGTACTGAGATATTTTGATATAGGCATGCAATGCATAATAATCACATCATGGAAAATGGGGTGTCCATCCCCTCAAGCGTTTGTCTTGTGTTATAAACAATTCAATTATGCTTTTTTAGTTATTTTTAAATATACAATTAAGTTACATTGACAATGGTCACCCTATTGTGCTGTCATATACTAGGTCTTGTTCATTTTATTTTTTTTGTACACATTAACCATCTTCACCTTCCCCTCAGCCCCCCACTACCCTTCCCAGCCTCTGGCAACCATCCTTCTACTTTCTGTCTCCAGGAGTTCAGTTGCTTTGTTTTTTAGATCCCATGAACAAGTGAGAACATGTGATGTTTGTCTTTCTGTGTCTAAAATCAGGCTTTTATAGGAGCTAAACTTAAAGAAGACTTGTGAACTTCAGGTGGCATTACCATTCACCCCAGTGTACCCAGGACAGTTCTAGTTTGTGCCTGCTGTTTCTGTGACCTTATTAGCACTTCTATTCCCTGAAGAGTGTCCTAAATAGATGATAAAATATGGTTACCCTGGTTTTCGTTGCCATTGGGATCAGTATGAGACGGTAGTATGATGTGTTCTTAAGATTGCTAATTCAGCTTAAGTAATATTATAAATAAAGGATTCTGAGGCAAGGAAATGCAAAGCCTCATTATTATACTCTTATTTATGAAATCTCAGCCAGCATCTGTATCATTCTGAGTGCCACATTTAAGAAGGACAGCAGTGCACTGAAACACTATTGGAAAATGTCTACTCTGTCCTTAAAGGGTGTGGAAACCTCATGATGAGAGGAATCATGACAGTGGTGCAGGCATGGATACCTGGCAAGCAGAAGACTTTGGACACATAGTAGTTGGCTTTCAACTTGGAAGGCTTGCCACAGGAAATCAGAATTAGGTTCCTTGGGGGTCCAGAAATCCAGAAACTAATGAATAGCAATTCTGAGGAGGTTGTATGGAAAGGATAGAGGAAAGAGGCCTAAGGTCAGAGTCTTTGGCCTGTGATTGACAAAGTTCATGTCGTCAGTCAGCCCCTGGACCAAAATGAACCTGTTGGGGACACCTGCCTTAGCCCCTTGTGAACAAAATTATTCACTTGTAAATAATCCTTTAGATTTTCCTCGGCAAGATGATTAAAGGAAATACTATATGTGAAAACATTTTGTAAACTAAAGCATACGCAAATGTAACTTCCTGCTGTTACAGAAATGCATTTATTTTTAAAAGACACTAAAGAAATTAATGCATTTTGTTTAAAAGTGCTGATTTTCACAATGTTTTATTTCAGGTGATTTTAGACTAGACTATATGGGTAGAGAATCAGTGATATAAATTAATAGCTATTAAGTGTGACATTTTCATTTGGTGAAATGGAAATAATTGATAGTTTTTGTTTTGAGGCTCTCATTATATTGACATTTTAATAACCTTGAGAGCAGTTTTATCCCTTTTATAAATAAAAGTGTTTTAAAATAATTGGCAAAGTAGATTTACTAGGTTAATCTTGATAAATGGGAAAATAATGCTTAACACTTTATAGTTGACTTTATTTTTATTACTTGAAATAAGAAATAATTCATAGCTAAATTTCTGGTCAAGTTGTTTTGATTCTGCCACCTTTGTAGCTAATGGATATCTCTCTCGTTCTCCATAATCCCTTTCCCTTTCTAAGAACAGAGTTGGAGTCTATTTTCATGACACTATGGCCTTTCATAAGCTACCCTTCCGGCCTCATTGTTTCCTAATTTTTTCATATTCCTCCTTCACATCAGCCATATTGTCCTCTAAACTGTCTTACCTAGGTTCTTCGTACCTTTCTCTCCGTGGCTTTGTAAAGGAATACCTCTCTTTTTCTTATTCCATTTACCCTATTCAGAGTAGTGTCACCTTTATATAATACCTCATTGCTTTATCCAGCAGTTAATTCTTGTGGATGCCTCCACTCGTATTATATTTGCTCTTATTGTGCTTCTCACATGCATGTATTACGGGGAAAAGCACCGACTGTTAGGCATCTTAATACCCTCTGTATATGGATACAGTACCTAGCCTATTAGTAGGTTTCTAGGAGAAATTGGTTAAATTTTTGAACTCTGCTGCCAACCTAATCTAAGCATTTAATAATTTCTATTAATTCTTTGTTCATTGTCACCATTTAAAGAGATCAATAAATTTATGAGTTTGATTTTATTCATTAACTCAGCTAGTATTTATTGAACACATTTTGCATAGCCAGGCCATTGTTTAGTGTTGGCAATATAATAGAATTGATTCTTCAGAGGTGCCTTGATGTTCTAATGAGAGAGATAGGGTACGTGCTGTAAAACGAGCCAAGCGTGTGCTCCACTTGGGAGCCATACTCTCGATTACTGTGTTTGCTCTCTTGATTTGTCTGTCTATCATATATAAAGTATCTGCTACACCAATGTCTATGTCGGGGTTCTGGCTACATAAGATGCCATGGACAGACCACTGGAGATAACACTGTCCTGCAGTTTTACCCATGAGGTAATCTTCGGGAATGAATTAGATGTTAATAATATACTGATATTTGTTTATGTTGGGAAAAAAGATAATGACAGTAAATGGCACTAGCACCCATAGCAGTTCATTATGGCTTATCATTTACTAGTGCTGTAAGCCAAAGTAATATGTTAAACCACCTCATTTTAAATTATGTCTTAACTTCAAGCACAATGGTTTCCCTGTTTGTTTTATAGAAACTAGAAAAACTGCTTTTGGAATTATTTCTACAGTGAAGAAACCTCGCCCATCAGAAGGGGATGAAGATTGTCTTCCAGCTTCCAAGAAAGCCAAGTGTGAGAGCTGAAAAGAATGCCCCAGTCTATGTCAGCACTCCCTTCTTCCCTTTTATAGTTCATCAGCCACAACAGAAATAAAACCTTTGTGTGATTTACTGTTTTCATTTGGAGCTAGAAATCAATAGCCTATAAAAACAGTTTTACTTCCAATCCATTAAAACAACAAATGAAACCTAGTGAAGCATTTTTTTAATAGGCTGCCAGCTTAATGAATTTAGATGTACTTTAAGAGAGAAAGACTATTTATTTCTCCTTTGTGTAAGTGATAAATAACAGCAGATACACTTGAATAAGATGTTTTAGGTATTTTTGTTTTGTTTTGTTTTTGAGATAGGGTCTTGCTTTGTTGCTCAGGCTGGAGTACAGTGGCATAATCACAGCTCACTGCAACCTCAATTCTGGGGTCAAGCGATCCTCCCACTTCAGCCTCTCAAGCAGCTGGAACTACAGGTGTGCACTACCAGGCCTGGCTATTTTTGTTGTTTTTTTTTCCCTTGTAGAGACATGGTCTCACTGTGTTGCCGAGGCTGGTCTCAAACTTCCAGGATCAAGCCATTCTCCTGCTCTGGCCTCCTCAAGTGCTGGGATTACATGAGCTACCACATGCAGCCAGATGTTTGAATATTTTAAGAGCTTCTTTCGAAAGTTTCTTGTTCATACTCAAATAGTAGTTATTTTGAAGATATTCAAACTTACATTGAAGAAGTGACTTAGTTGATCTTGTTTTAAGCTTCTTTCATGTATTCATCAAATCAACAGGTTTTTCTAAAAGAATTGCTATAGAATTTGTGGAATGAGAAAGGATACATATGTAGAATTACACCTGGCCTCTTCCTTCACTGCTTCATACCTATGGGAGGTCTTTGAAATAGGATTCCTTACTTTTAGTTAGAAACCCCTAAAAACCTAATATTGATTTTCCTAATAGCTATATTAAAATACCAAAGTATCGGATTCAGCCAATTTTGGAAATAATGTATTTTTATAATGGGATCATATTAAGTAGAAGTAGCTTTTTACGCAAATATGTATATTTATGCAATATTAATGTAAGGGCTCTAAAACACAATGGAGTAGAGCCAGAGGTATAACTAAATAAGAATGTTTTTAAAAAAAAGAGAAAGAAAACTGTTCTGTGGGTTGGATAAAACACAATTTTAAAAAGAGAAAGCTTTATAACCTCACCAATGAATATAAATGTTTAAATAAAATATTGATTTAAAAAAAAAACCATTAAAACAAAGTATATCATGACCAGGTAAATTTATTTATTTATTTTTTTTGAGACAGGGCCTCACTCTGTCGCCCAGGCTGGATTGCAGTGGCACAATCTCGGCTCACTGCAGCCTTTGCCTCTTGGGCTCAAGCCATCCTCCCACCTCAGCCTCCCAAGTAAGTGGGACCACAAGCCTGCACCACCACATCCTGGCTAATTTTTTGTGTTTTTTTTGTAGAGATGGAGTTTCGCCATGTCCAGGCTGGTCTCAAACTCCTGGATTCAAGCGGTCTGTTAGCCTCAGCCTCCCAAAGTGCTGGGATTACAGGCACAGGCATGAGCCACCATACCCGGCCTTCCAGTTCTTTTTAATGCAGTATCCTTTATCATATTCATAGGTCAAAGAGAAAATCAGAATATTTTGATAGATGCCAAAAGACATTTAATAAAGTTTAAAATCTTCTGATTTTTAAAATGACAACAATAAAAACCCATGGCAAAATTAAAGTAGAAGAATATTTTATGCGTACATATATATGTTCATATGTGTCTATTTTTTGTGTATATTAAACATGATGGCTCCAAAAGCATTTTTGACTACCACTTGGCCAATTTGATGGATTAACCTACCCATTCCTTCTGTAAAACTGAGGCCAGTGCTGCTGAGCCCACACACCAAAAGTCTGCCACTTCCTTGTGTGCAGTTTGCTTTTGCCTTCACCCCACTTAAGTTTAGTCAGCTGTGTTTATTCACAAATCTGTTTATGCCAGCTGTATTTAACATTTTATGTAAATTAATTTTTTTAATATGAAAATTGATTAACTATTGGGGGCAAATGAAGAATTCCCAGGAAAACTAAGTCAACACTTTGGAAAGGTTTGGAAAAGAGTCATTACAAAGAACTGCTGTCAAATTAGGTGTGAGAAAGATAACAAATTTGGGGGTGATCAGTAAAAACTGTACATTGGATTGCTTTGCTAATGTCAGGTTCCTTTTCTGCTTTAAAGGGACTAGAATTCAAAAAAGATAACTTTGGATCTCTCGTCAATGTATTCATACTCCCAAGAACAGCCTTTGACCCTTCTTTAAAATTGGTACCCAAGTATACATATATCTATTTTAAACTCAAAATGCTTAACAGGATGTGTGTTCAGTTTTTTGTGATGTCCCACCTTAATTTATGAATTAGTGACGTACCAGCTACAGTTGCACCAGAAACAGTAAGATTTTCATGTTATAGAAAGGAGACAAAATTGTTTGCAGATATGACTGTCTTGGAAAACTCGTGAAGTAAATGGGAAAAAAATAGAAATAAGGTGCCTTTCAGCTTATGTCCGTTTACTACACATTTGTGTAGTATGTGTTTGCAGTTGTGCCTGCTCTCTATTCATACACGTTTATGCCATTGTTCACAATAGTAGGGCATGATGGCTGATCACCAGTGAATAGCAGAGGCAGGTTTCCTTCTAATATTTACTTTTGTTAAAATGAACCACTGATTTAATTGCTGCAAGATGATAATACCTCTGCCAAACTAAGATGAAGTTTGGCAGAGTGGCCAATTATGTATAAATACGCAAAAAACAGTTTTGATTAGTAACCTGCTATATAATTTTAAAAGATGATACTATTCACAAAGACGTAAATTACCAAGAAATGTGTAGGGCCTCTATAAAGAAAACTTAATGAAAGTAATAATAAAGGGAAAATAAAGAATACATGGAGAGAGACATTCTGTTTTCTTGAATGAGACAAATTGCAAATCAAAATCTCCCCCAAATTATGCATTTAACAAAATTTAAAATCAAAATGCCTATAAGTATTTTTTGTTTTCTTGTTTATGTATTTGGTCTTTGGACTTGGTATTCTGAAAGAATAAATATGAGAACTGAAAATTTCAGAGAAAAATCTAATGGGAGGGACTTACAATGCTGAATATTACAGAGTATAACAAAACTAAGTACTGTAATTAGAACTAATCGGTGCAGAAATTCAGAACAGTGAAAAGAGCAGGAAGTCTAAGATCACACTTAAGATATAAGAAGAAATGATGGATTGATTGTTCAGTAAATGATACTGAAATGATTGGTTATCTATTTGGGAGAGGCAGTACAGTGTACCAGTTAAGTGCGTAGGGGAAAGAAAAACTAAATGCATTAAAAACCCAACTTGCTAGTACTCATTAGCTATGACCTTGGGCAAATTATGTAACCTCTCTGTGCCTTACTTCATCTGTTCTCCCTACCTGTGACATTATTGCAAATGTTAAATAGGTTAATATTTGTAGAAGGCTTACTTTGGACAGGGCCTATCATATAAAATGTACCAACTATGGCCAGGTGCCATGGCTTACCCTTGTAATCCCAGCCCTTTGGGAGGCCAAGGAGGGCAGATCATTTGAGGTCAAGAGTTCAAAACCAGCCTGGCCAACGTGACAAAACCCCGTCTCTCCTAAAAATATAAAATTAGCCAGGCGTGGTGGCACAGAAATAATCAGAATGTCATGAAACCAGGATTATCGGTGATGTGTTGCTTCCTTTGTTATTCATTCTGTATTGGCATAATGAGTATTGGGTGTTCAAGAGAAGAGGGAAGGCAGTATGACAGATGTTATGACATGGGGAAAAAGCAAAGTACAACAGGAAGACACCTAGGGGAAAGTAATAGAATCTAAGGACTCAAGGATGGCTTCCTGGAGGAAATACAGCTAGACCAAAGGGGAGGAATGAGGAGAAGTGATGCGATGGGGCGGAGTGGGCTGTAGTGGGAAGAAGAGACTTCCAGGGAGCTGGCACAGTATGTGAAAACAGTAAAGCAAGTGCTTGGATTTTTTAAGGAACTGAAAATTTAGTTGAGTTGAAATTTAGAGTTTGGCTAGGAAAGTAATGAGAGATAAGAATAAAGAGTTAACAGCAGCCAGATTTTAAGGATTTTGTAAGACATTTTAGGAGTTTTATTTCATCCTGAGGGAAATGTGAAGCCATCGAAGGGTTGGAAGAGGAGAGTGAGTTGATCAGCGTTGCATTTTAGAAAAATCACTCTGGCTGCAACTTGAAAAACGTTCTGGAGGTAAGCAAGCCTGGAGGCCAGGAGCTCGGGAGGACTGTTTGAGTGATCCAGATGAGAAGTAATGGTGACCTGAACTAGGGCAGAGGCACCTACGATTGGAAGACACAGACAGATCACAGCACTACTTACGTAGTATACTTGGTAAGACCTGGTGGTTAGTTGAAAGAGAATGGTGAGGGAAAGAAGGTCAAAAACTAGGACTCTCCATTGGCCAGTGTGATGTGCCCTTCACTGGAGAGCAAACACAAAATGAAAGATTGTGGACAAAGAGTTGAGTCAGTGGGAAGGCAAGGAGAGAACCTTAATTTAAAAAGAAAAAACGACTGTGATTAAAACGTGAAAATTTCCCCAATGTCTTTATCTTTTCCATTAGCAGAGATAACTAAGAGTTGGTCTTACTCTAATGGGATTTATTCCGTATTGTCTCTCATGCCCTCTAACTAGTTATTAGTGCAATATTTATATGTGGCAACACAAAACTTTTTAACTCTATTCTCTTCTCTCATGTACCTTCCATGAGGTACTCTTTAGGGGAGTGGATTTGAGGCAGATACCATAAAGAAAAGTTGGTCACATGGTGGTAACACACTGAAGTTATGCCACATCAGCACTAGCAGTAGAAATGTCTGTGTTGTAGGTGCTTCACTTGGAAGAAATTGGAGGACCTTGAGCCTTAAAAGTCTGACAAACTTAAGCCAGGACCCCTGTGGGGAAGGTAGATGGGTGGACAAACAGGATTGGGAGTCAAAAAGATAACAATGAAATCCCCAATGCCTGCGGGAGGTGGACTCCCTGGATTGGTAAAACACTAGATAGAAAAGTCACAAAAATATTTCAAACCATTCTCACAACTCTGTATGTGTCTATGACCGGACACCTGAAAGCCTTCTGGTTATGGACTATGCATATACACTCTTCCAGATGGTTAGAGACATATCTAAGAGGTTAACATATATGATCTTGTCCAAAATGGGTCTCTTGGTTCTAGTGTTTCACATCAGATTTCACTGGCTTTCATGTATTTCCACAAGGGCCAAACATTTCTCATATCTTTGCTGTATTCCAGAAAGCAGTGTTCCTGCTACCTGGAACACTTGTTGCTTGAATAATTTCTGTTTATCTTTCAGACAAACCCTAAAGGTTACCACCTCAAAGAAGTCTTTATGGAAGCCTCGTCATCTCAGACACTCACAGCAATCTGTATTGTTTCCTTCATCGTATTTACTACAGACGGATACTATGCACTTATGCCTCACTTAACAACAGGTGTATGTTCTGAAAGGTGTATCATTAGACGGTTTTGTTGTGTGAACATCACAGAGTGTTACTTACAGAAGTCTAAATGATACGGCCTACTACACACCTAGGCTATATGAGCAATACAGCCTATTGCCCCTAGGCTACAAACTTGTACAACATGTCACTGTACTGAATACTGTAGGCAACTATAACACAATGGCAAGTGTTTTGTGTCTCTAAACAAACATAGAAAAGGTAATGCACTGTACTATGATGTTATGGCAGCTAGGATGTCGCTATCAATAGAAATTTTACAGCTTCATTTTAATTTTATGGGACCACCCTTGTATATGTGGTCCATTGTTGATGAAACATCATTCTGTGTCACATGACTATATATTTATTCCTTATTATTCCTTTAATATTCATCTCTTCCAGGAGGGCATGTCAGGGACAATCTCTTTTTCTCACCACAGGTCTTAGGACCTGACCTAGCACCTGGCCAAGAACTACTGGCATACTTCCTTTTATTGTGCTTCAATTTATTGTGCTTTGCAAATATCGAGTATTTTACAAATTGAAGATTTGTGCCACCTCTGTAAACAGCAAGTCTATTGGTGCCATTTTTTCAGTCATGTGCCTGTTTTCTGTCTCTCTCATGTTGCATTTTGGTAATTTTCACAATATTAAAAACTTTTTCATTATTATTATATGTGTTTTGTTGGTTAGTGTTCTTTGATTTTACTATTATAACTTTTAGATAGCCACAAATTGCACTCATATCGGACAGTGAACTTAATCCATGAATGTTGTGCGTGTTCTGACTCCTCCACTGACCAGTTTTCCCCATTTCCCTCCCTCTCTCCAGGCCTCCCTATTCCTTGAAACAAGACAATATTGAAATTAGGCCAATTAATAACCCTACAATGGCCTCTTAAGTGTTCAAGTGAAAGGAAGAGCCACACATCTCTCACTCTCAATCAAAAGCTAGAAATGATTAACCTTATTGAGAAAAGCATGTAGAAAGCCAAGATAGGCTGAAAACTCAATGTCTCTCAAGTTGTGAATGCAAAGGAAAAGTTCTTAAAGGAAATTAAAGGTGCTACTCCAGTGAACACACAAATGATAACAAAGCAAAACAGTCCTATTGCTGAATGGAGAAAGTTTTTGTGGTCTGGATAGAACACCAAACCAGTTATAATAATGCCTTGATCCAAAACCTAATCCAGAGCAAGGCCCTAACTCTTCAATGCTATGAATGCTGAGAAGTGAGGAAGCTGCTGAAAAACAGTTGGAGAACTGCAGCAGAAGTTCGTTGATGAGATTTGAGGAAAGAAGTCATTTCTGTAACATAAAAGTGCAAGGTGAAGCACAAGTGCTGATAGAGAAGCTACAGCGAGTTATCCAGAAGATCTAGCTAAGATAACTGATTAACATGGCTACACTAAGCAACAGATTTTCAATGTAGGTGAAACAGCCTTCTATTGGAAGATGCCCTATAGGACTTTGATAGCTACAGAGGAGAAGTCAGTGCCTGGCTTCAAAACTTCAAAGCTTTGATTCCCTTGTTAGTTGGTGATTTTAAGTTGAAACCAATGCTCATTGACCATTCTAAAAATCCTAGGATTGTTAAGAATTATGCTAAATCTACTTTGCCTGTGCTCTATAAATTGGACCACAAAGCCTTGGTGATAGCACATCTTTTTACATCATGGTTTATTGAATATTTTAAGCCCATCATGGAAACCTACTGTTCAGGGAAAAAAAAATAAAATACTGCTTTCACAACATCAGTGCTCATTGAAAATGCACCTGGTCACCCACGATTTCTGATGGAGATGTGCATCTGATGAGGATGTACAAGGAGATGAATGTTATTCTCATACCTGCTTACACAACATCCATTCTGTAGCCCATGGATCAAGAAGTCATGTTGAATCAAGTCTTATTAAGAAACAGATTTCATAAGGCTGTATGCCATAGATAACGATTCCTTTGATGGATCTGGGCAAAGTAAATTCAAAACATTCTGGAAAGGATTCACCATGCTAGACGCCATTAAGAACATTCGTGGGTCATTGGAGGAGGTAAAAATATCATTAACTGGAATTTGGAAGAAGTTAATTCCAAACTGTGTGGACTTAGAGGGGTTCAAGACTTCAGTGGAGTAAGTAACTGTTGATGTGGTGGAAATAGCAAGAAAACTAGAAATGGAGCCTGAGAACGTGAATTGTTGCAATCTTGTGATAAAACTTGAACAGCTGAGGAGTTGCTTCCTATGCAAGAGCAAAGAAAGTGGTTTCTTGAGATAGAATCTACTCCTAGTGAAGATGCTGTCAACATTGTTGAAATGGCAAAAAAAAAACAGGCCGGGCGCGGTGGCTCAAGCCTGTAATCCCAGCACTTTGGGAGGCCCAGACGGGTGGATCACGAGGTCAGGAGATCGAGACCATCCTGGCTAACCCGGTGAAACCCAACCCCGTCTCTACTAAAAAATACAAAAAAACTAGCCAGGCGAGGTGGCGGGCGCCTGTAGTCCCAGCTACTCGGGAGGCTGAGGCAGGAGAATGGCATAAACCCGGGAGGCGGAGCTTGCAGTGAGCTGAGATCCGGCCACTGCACTCCAGCCTGGGCGACAGAGCAAGACTCCGTCTCAAAAAAAAAAGAAAGAAAGAAATGGCAAAAAAAGGATTTTGAATATTACATCAACTTAGTTGATAAAGTAGTAACAGGGTTTGAGAGGATGTACTCAATTTTGAAAGATGTTCTGTTGATAGTAACATGCTATCAAATAGCATCAGATGCTACAGATAAATATTTTATGAAAGAAAGTTAATTGATGTGGTAAGCTCATTGTTGTCTTCTTTTAATAAATTAACGCAGCCACTCCAATCTTCATCAACTACCACCCTCATCAGTCAGCAGCCGTCTACATGGAGGGAAGACCCTCCACCAGTAAAAAGATTATGACTCACTGAAGGCTAGGATGATCGTTAGCATTTTTTTTAGCAATAAAGTATTTTTAAGTTAAGGTATGTGCAGTGTTTTTTAGACATCATGCTATAGCACAATTATTAAATCACAGAATAAAGTAAACATAACTTTTGTATGCACTAGAAAACCAGAAAAATTGTGACTCACTTTATTGTGATACTAGTTTTATTGTGGTGGTCTGGAGGTCAAAAATCATGGACCTGTGTGTTCTCTCCTGTGAGGTCTTTGACATTGCCAGTCCCTGTCCACAAGAATTGTTAAATCTCTAGTTAATTTGCATTTTTCTAATGATCATTGATCTTGAGCTTTCTTCTCCAGATGTTTGTTGGCCGCATGAATGTCTTCTTTTGAGAAGTGTCTATTCATGTCCTTTGCCTGCTTTTTTGATGGGGTTGTTTTTTCTTGTAAATTTAAGTTCCTTGTAGATTCTGGATATTAAAGCTTCGTCAAATGGATAGAGTCTGAATGGCAATTATTAAAAGTCAAGAAATAACAGATGCTGGCAAGATTACAGAAAATAGGAACACTTTTATACTGTTGATGGGAATGTAAATTAGTTCATCCATTGTGGAAAATGGTGTGGTGATTCCTCAAAGATCTAAAACCAGAAATACCATTTGACCTAGCAAGCCCGTTATTGGGTATATAACCAAAGGAATATAAATAATTCTATTACAAAGATACATGCATGCATATGTTTATTGCAGCACTATTCACAATTGCAAAGACATGGAACCAACCCAAATGCCCATCAATAATAGACTGCATAAAGAAAATGTGGTAGATATACACCATGGAATACTATGCAGCCATAAAAAGAATGAGATCATGTCCTTTGCAGGGACATGGATGGAGCTACAGGCCATTATTCTTAGCAAATTAACACAGGAGCAGAAAACCAAACACTGCATGTTCTCACTTATAAGTGGGAGCTGAACAATGAGAACACATGGACACAGGGAGGGGAACAAAACACACTGTGACCTGTAGAGGAGTGGGGTGGGAGGAGGAAGAGCATTAGGAAAAATAGCTAATGCATGCTGGGCTTACTACCTAAGTGATGGGTTGATAGGTGCAGCAAACCACCGTGGCACATGTTTACCTATGTAACACCCCTGCACATCCTGCACATGTACCCCAGAACTTAAAATTTAAATTAAAAAAAAAAAATCACTCGTTAAGCCCTGATGGGAACTTCTTAAGGAATGCGGGTTTACCATGCAGAAATCATTCTGACCACCAGGGGTCTCTTTCTACACACCACTGGGACTGAAAGGTCGCTAGAATTCCTTTGTGTCTTTACGGCTCTCAGCCCAGTTGCTCAGTGGCATTTCGTGGCCTGTCACCTTGGAGCTTATCAGAAAAGCAGAATCTGAGGCCCCACCTGAGACCAGCTGAATCAGAAATCTGCATTTTAACCAGATCCCCAGGTGATCTGTATACATAATAAATACTGGGAGTGCTGTTGTATGGGACATTTCTAATCTGCAAAACTTGGAAAACAATGGGAAAAAACCCCTCCTATAGAGCTTTTTTTTCACATAGACATTTCCACCACACTTATGGAAGGATTTAGAGGTTTAGAGTTTGTTTGCTTTTATTATGAATATAAAATGTACATACAATACAATATACATTTACACATTTACAGTTTGCATTTCCTTTCATCTTTTTTGAGCAAATTCAATTTTGCATGTCCCAGTTTGCCGCTCCTTCCACTGCCTTGCACTTACACTCATGACGTTCTCTTCACCTGCGTACTCTGTGTACTTGGTTAAAAAAAAAAAAAAAAATCCTGCCTGGGGGTAAAATAGCTGGCTTCACTGTCCTTTTCACAGAATCACTTTCCTTCCATTGTTTCCTTTCCTGTCCCTACATGCCTTCCCTTGCTTCATTCAAATTTCTGCATTAAAAATTCAGGAGAAAAGAGGGCTGCAATAATCAGCCCTCTCTTAAAAACTCTTACATAAGTGAATGACACGTAAGTAGGCACTTGAACTTTGCTCTTTCAACTGGTTTAAGAACTACCTATGGGAGGGCTCTGAAAGTGTTATATACAAATGAAGCTCTGCTCACCAAATGGATTATCAAGAAGGTCTGAATATCAGTAGCATGGTAGTAAATAAATAAACAGGAATACATAAAAATAAATAAGAGTTTCACTAAAGGAAATTTAAACACATAACCCTGTGCTTTCTCAAAACTTCATTAGGTACATCTTCACAACACATTGATAAATAGTAACTAGATTTTATGGCTAGTGTCTCTTCTCTTGGGCCATGCCTTCAAAATGCCAGTGAACATTTACTGATCAAAGAGTCTGTCATTTCCCTCAGAATGTAGCTATGCGAGAGGTCTTGTAGGAGTTCTCTTTGAGGCTATCGAATATTGCTTTGGTTCCATTCTGCCAGTGTAGCACCAGATCCATCGGCGTCTTCCCAGCCTAATCAAATGAGATAAGGAAACTTGACTTTCAGGTGGGTGACATCTGTAAATTCACATTCTCTGTGTGTGTTTCATGAGGTAAGGATTAGCTATATAACAGTGTTTTACAGTTTCCACTAGTGATCTGCAGTTTATACTCAAACCAGCCCTTCACTGTTTCTCAGAGGGATGCTTTTGCCATTTTAGAGTAGAAATCTTTTTCATGTGGGACCATCCCAGGTATTGGTAAAATCCATTGTCCCTAGACACTAAGTGTCAAGAGCATCTCAAGTCATTTTGAAATTTATAAAATGCCTCCATACATCTTCCAGTATCCTGTGGAATGGGTTCCCGGAGGTGGCAGCATCCTTCTTGGACCAAGAATCAATGCCTATCCATTTGAACGATAGTTCTTTGATTGATAAGAAATGGTAGTAAATGAGCTGCATCAATAACTTGGCTTAAGTACTCAGGTACTGCTTGGGTACTATTACTGTTCCTGGGAGCAGATTTTTCATAACTTGTCAGAATTTTCAATGAACTCTCCCAGGAAATTTGTTTTTCTTGGAGTTGATGGCAATGACATGTGGGAACAAATCATTTTTGAGATGAAATTTTGATCTCCCTTATGCACGTGTCTCAAGATTTAAAAATATTAAAACCTTATCATCTCTCAATTCTTCTCTATAGATCTGAGAAGTCCTAATTTTTTCCATCTCTATTCATTGAAAAGTTTCTTTTTAACCCAGTGACTGCAAATTGGCAGCTTTGAGATGCAAACCAGAATAGAGACCTGTTTTGTTTTGACCCAAACAGAACTTAGATTTTTGTTAAGATTAGTATGAATTGGCAACAGTTGGAAACCAAGAGATTTCCCAACTGGATTTGTGACTTCTATGAAAAAATCAGAAGAGTTAACAACATGGTACCCATGGTTCTACAGAGCAACATAGAGTGGGTTGGGGAAGGGCCACCTTTGAAAGAGTTATGTGCACAGACCCTGACAACCACACATTTGAAGTCACTTATGCCATTTGCCTGGCACAGTGGGGTCAGCCTGCAGTCAGATTATGCAATCTGTAGGTATTTAAATTAGTGGCCCTATAACTTTCATTTTGGAACTTCCCCACCTCAGTGTCTTTCTCTAGGAACAGTCATCAGTAGACATGAATATAGAGTTTTGGATAATAAGAAAATACTGTATGCTGCTGCCGATCTCCTTAAGATGGTATCAATAGGTTATTAATCTTTGGGGAAAACATCAATCCATTGGGTCAATGACATTAATAGTTTCATAAACCTGATACTAAGATCTAACTGATAATTCAGAGCCCTATTTGTATATTTTGGGCTACTCTTCCATAAATTCCTTGCACTTCTCTCCATTGAAATTTATATCGTGATTTTTCTGGCTACTTACACAGTCTCCCTAAACCTGTATGCTGCTATTTGTCTCTGCTGGTAGTGTCTCACTGCCTGAAAAAAACTCTTCACATTTTCTGCAGCTTTCAAGATTTCATTGAACCTGCTCTTTTTCTGATAGTTTAAAAAAATTACTAGATAAGATCAATTCCAATATCTAGACTGAGGGAGCCCTACTGTTAACACTTTCCCATTCCAAGCAATCTTCATTTATCACCATTCTTTGTTCCTGTCACCAAGCCAGATTTTTTTTAAATGATAAAATATTCTTCTCAGTCTTTGCAACACAAATAAGGGGAGAAAATTATTTGCATTTGTATGATGACTGAGTTTCCCTCCCCCCCTCCTCTTTTTTGTAAAGTGATTCTTCAAAGCTTCTTTAAATTTATTTCTTCAGAAATTTATACCTGTTCCTCTGGGAAATATTTTTTAAGCTTATATTACATGGTGTTTGTCTGGAAATTGAGACCATGAGGAAAAGTTGGTTATGTTCCCTGCTTACAGATGAAGTTAAATTAATATGTACTTATACAAGAATTTTCAGGGCCTAAATATAGGAAATTATTTTGAGAGATGTGAAGACAAATCCAAGTGGAGAATGGATAGAAATTATCTGAAAAAAATACAGGCAAAAGCACAGCTACCCCTGGAAGAAAATGGTGACATTTCACATTGCTGTAAGGAGGAAAGGGACTTTCTGAATTACTCAGATTGGATATTGATTAACCTTAGTTCACTGCCTGCACTGACCCTTGTGGAATTTTAGGACATTTTGGAAATGGTGGATGCCTTTATTTCTAACTTCCTCAGCCCTTGCACAGACAGAAATGGCCAAGGCAGATTGGACTTCTAGGTGTTTGTGGGGATGAGCAAATTTTGACTATCTTTCATTTCCAAGACCAAATTGTAAAAGAATTATTATGCGCTGTATCAGGCATTGAGGTCATAGAAGTATCTATGGCTTCCCCCATCTCTGGCCATGTGACCTGAGTCCTAACCAAGATAAACACTGTCCTTGGGGAAATGGGCAGGGGCATTTAGACCATTGAAAACCCCTCAAATACTGCCACTGTGGGAGTCGTTTCACCTATTTAAGAAATGCTCCTGGAAATTGGAAAGCTTGCAAGCGGTGTTTCTTGTTTCCAGTACTTACACAGTTCTTGATGTTGAGATCCGCGCCATACATAATCAGGAGTCGGATCATCTTATAGCGGTTCAGTCTCACCGCATCATGCAACGGGGTATCTCCTTCCTAGAGAAGCAGAGTCAACAGGTTCAAGCTGGGTCTGAGGCCAGGAAGTGGGTCCTGCAAGGGCACCCAGGCTTGGGAGAGTGATTCCAAATACAAAAGCAGTGAAGCTTTGGGAAACCCGAGCGTGTCCAGCTACTCACTCTGTCTTTGGCGTTGAGGTCTGCCTCACAGGCGATAAGATGCTCCGCGCACTCATAGTGGCCAGTCCTCACTGCCACATGCAGCGCTGTGCTGAGCAACTGGAAAATTGGAAAACGCTGCTGATTCGCTAGGAATGAGGACAGAGGCTGTCCCAGACCCCAAGACATGTGCGAGGAGGAGAAGTGGTCACTAGGGTGCCTGCACACAGCATGGGCCTCCAGATGACTTTAATGGAGAAGAGAGGTTAGGAGATGAAGGAGTGGGGAGGAGGAGGGGCGGGTAGGGGAGAAGGAGAAGTGGGGAGGGAAGAATGGGAGAAGTGGAGAAGGGGTGGCAGGGAGGGGAAGGGGTGAATGAAGGGAAGGAAGAAGAAATACCTTATCTCGGGCGCTAATTTTTGCTCCTTTGTTCAGCAACAATTTTAAAACATCTAGGTTTCCTCCACGGCTTGCCCAGTGAATGGCCGTGGATTCAAGCTACACCGGGATGGAAAAAGACCCAACAATGTGAAGGAGAATGTGGTCTGGTGAATTAGAACCTGATTGCTAGGGCATCCGTGATAATACTGAGTTGCCCCCATCTAGATTGCCAATTCTAATTGGAGTCAAAGGTTCTTACCAAATGTGTTAGCTAAATTACGTGTGTGTGTGTGCATATGTGTGTCTTATTAGTAGGCTCTTAATAAATCTAATAATGTTTTAAAAGAATAAGAACGGCCATTTATTGAGACATTTCTCATACCAACATGGTGCTACACTCTAGACACCTTGATTCTTCCAGCAACATTTTGAGGTAGATGTTACTATGCACATTTTGCAGATAAGAAAAACCAGGTTCCAAAAAGTTCAAGTTTCCAGCCCAAGCAAACACAATTAATAAGAGGCAGAATACATAGTCCAACCCCCATCTGCCTGGAACTTCTAACTACTTTTGTCAAATGTACTCAAAAGTTCGAAACACATGTATTTAAAAATTCTAGCAGAATAAAAGTAGTCCCTTCCAAAATATTTTGATCTGAATCTGACACCTCATCTAGGGTCCCTGTCGCTCTTTCTCTACCTCTGTGGGTTTTCTGCTCTCATTTTTGCTAGCACAGCCTCTGTACCTCAACTACAGTCACTTGTGTCTACAGTTGTAACATGTATAGTTACACCTGAGAGACCCTCTCCTCACTGATCTATGTGGTTGATATGCCCCTGGCCTTAATCCCACACTCATGATTTTTAGTTTCCATGCAAACTTCCTATTTTGTTTCTTTATTTTTTTTTTCAATATGTTTATGTTTTGGATTCAATTTTGGCCAAGTCCTTTGGATTTCTTTGCTATCCAGTTTCTGCTTTGCTATAAAGTCAAAATGAGCTGCATTTAAATACATAAAGAATTTTCCCAGCTCAATCTGCAGTTCATAAATTATGCTGCATACTGGTCTTTGTAGAAATTACAGTGATTGAATTATTGAGGTCTGAATAGCAGCTACTTTCCATAGACGCAATTCATTTCATATTCAGTCTAGCCCTAAATCTCATTGGTAACAATTGGCATCCATCATATAAAGTGTACAGCTAGAGAATTCATATATGTTGCTGGCAGCCAAGGGACCATGAGCAGGCTGCCCTGTGAACAATGGAGGGACACGGCTGTCGAAAGGCAAGTGTCGAAAATGAATGACTAACTCACTGATGAGGATATTGAATTCAGCTGAACAGCTTTCACTTCCTTCTTTTCCCTGAAATATTCCTCTATTTTCAGTATGTATGGAAAATATTTTCACGTGACCTACTCTCATCTCCCAACTTTTCTTTATTTGGAGAAATGAGCTTTTGCCTAGTTCTCTCAGATCAATTTTCAGTCCAATCAGTCCGGTTTTGCATTGGAGGTTTTCCGGAGCCTCATATAGTCTACTTCTTTTGGCTCATTCCCAAGCAAAGAAATATATTTACCATATCACGGAATTCGATCTGGGCTCCAGCTTCTATTAACTTCTCCACAATTGCCAAATGTCCTTCCAAGCATGCTCTATGAAGAGCTGTCCGTTTATACTGTCAGAACAGAGATTTTAAAAAGAGATAGCAATAAATATAAAAATGTGCATAAACCCTTTTAAGAGCTATGAAGCTGGAGATTCTGATGACCTAACTGATAGAAACTCAAGTGCTTCTTTATGAATAGAAATGTCAAAGTTAACTAAAATTGCAGAATCAGAACAATTATCCTGCAACTAATATTTGAGCTTCCTTTAACATACATTTCTAAGGGCTCAAAGGCCTACGTTGAGGAATGTGAACTTAAAGGCTCAAAACTATCTAAATGCTGACATCTCCCTTTCTTGTATCTTGCACCTTCCTTGTTCATGTAACATTACCATGCAGATCAGACAGTTTTCTTGTGTCTGGGACTGTTGCTAGACTATCAAAAAGTTTCCATTCATTTTAGGAGAATGGGAGACACGTTTTTAGTTCAACTTCAGAAGCAATCCCCAATTTCACTTCATGGGGGAAAGAATACAAAAGGATTAGTGATTTCTGATAAATTGGCTTTATTTGAATGGGCAAATGGACTATTAGAGCTGGAACAACTTTAGGCATTATTTCACCCAATGCCCCATGTTTTACAGATAAGGAAACCACAGCCCAGAGGATGCAAATTAGCTGCTCAAAACCAAATAGCCAAGTAGTGGTACAACTGGCCCCTGAACTCCAATCTCCAGATTTCCTATCTAGTGTTGACATGTTTGGTTTTAATCAAAGATGATACTAATAATATATCTCTAAAGGTGACTTTTGGCCCACATTAAAATCTCATCACAAGGATCTAAGAAGTTAAAGAAAAACTGAAAAATCAGCCAGATGTATGTGAGTGCAAAAGACAATACAATCCAATATCTATTTATTTTTTGGATCACTGAACTCTCCTATTAGGCTCCTGGCACACACAGCAACAGCTGGGGAAACTGTTTCAGGTGGAAGGACTTTGGCATTATATTAGCAAGACTGCAGTAAAGCATAAGAAACATAAAATTAATGAGCTGGATTTTGCAGTGCTTTGCACGAATCTTACCTCATCACAAACATCTGGGTTGTTCTTGTCTGACAAGAATTTTTCTACTACTGGCAGTTTATTCTCCAGAGCAGCCTTCAGAAACATAGGCACATCCACAGGTTCCGTCTAAAGCCAAAAATTATAGATAGATAGATAGATAGATAGATAGATAGATAGATAGATAGATAGATAGATAGCATGAGAGTTACCATGAGCTTGCCAACATTCAATCAAACCCTCCACAGATATTTGCTCCCCTGTAGCACAACACTGGACACGTACTACTGGAAACCAAAAAAAGTCCTTACAATGATTTCAGGTTCTGGTTCCTTTACAACGGGAACTTTAGTTTTCCTGTATTTTTTCCTTTTCTTCAGTTGAATGATTATTTCAAGGTCTTCTAAATTTTCAAGCTTTGATCTTTGTTCTAGTTTTTTCTTTTTGAGCTAAAAAAGAAATTCGTATTTCAAAAATATGGTGAGTTCTACTGACAAGCATTCTGGTTGTGTCTAAACTAAATCTGCAAGGTCTGAGATAAACATGTGAACAGTTTGAGCAAAAACATTTTTTAAAAATGATATAAATCTTTGACTTCATTTTAGGGATTTCTTATTCAGATATCTATCTGGGGGTCTAATTTTCCGCTAATTGCCATCATCTTTACTTCTGTTGCTTGTAGAATCAGCCCTTGCCTAACTGAGGACACAATCTGGTCTCTAAGTGATGACTTTGTAATTAATGCCATAAACAAGCTCTAGATTTTGAAGGATTTTAAAATTATGCTCAAAACTTGGTTTATTTTGAGCATGATAAAAAAGAATCTAACAATAAATGTTAAGCTCTGAAATATCAATGTCATTCTCTGTCACTAGGCAGAGCCTTCTAAAACAGACTGTCCAGGTACCACAGCTAACTAAAGCAACTTTTATCTGTGTTAGTAATTAAGGAAAATTCACCCAGAAACACAGATTGTGTCAACACAGACAGCAGACAGTTAAACAATGATCCTAGGACCACAGACCATGTTATTGAGAAAAAGAGATCTCCCTTGCTTGGGATTAACTACATGGTGTGTAACATCAGGAATTCACTGGACATGTGTATCTTTCAATCAAAACATGGTCACAGCACATTTATTCATTGATTCAGAATTCAGAGGTCATAGTCTTGTCAAAGAATTATTCCCAAAACCTGCTCCATACAAGTTGCCTCTTTATGGGTTAGAATCTGGTAAATAAACATCTTAATGATTGGGTTTGCTTCTCTCTTCTCCTTCCCTGGCATTTCCATTCCCTGCTCCAGCCCCAACATCCTACTAGTGGATTCCACAGATGGCTCTCACCTCTGCCTCTCGTTGTTTCTCGCTTTTCCACTGTTGCTCCCCCAGGGTCACAGGGTGGGCTGGAAGTGTCTTCAGATCCTCCTGCTTCTCTAAAGTAACAGCAGCCTCATATTCTCCATCTCTGAAATCCTCAGGAAGGAATTCCCCTGCCTCCCCATTGCCATTCTTCTTCCCAGTGACCTATGAGAGAAGAAGATGGCAGCGTCAGAAGCAGCAGCCTTGTCCTGGGTCCTTCTTCACAGACAATGCTAAAGGAGGCTCTGGGTCCTTCTTCCCTGGGAACAGCCACCTTTGAGCAGTGCACTCTCAGATCTCAAGCTGCGACACACGCACGCTGCTACAAATGTCTCAGAATTAACTTCAGGTGCTTGTCCTACTCTCTTGGTTAAATCAAAGCTTGGGTTAGGTTGACATATTTAAATCTACTTTTAATCTGCTTAATCACATTTCTTTTAGGAAAGTCACAAACCTTCTCTACTTAATTAAAACTCAACTTTAGGTACTTTTGTTGACGCTTCACCTTGTTGTAAAGTTTCCAGACTTACATTCTTGCAATAAAACTTCTTGCCTAAGACATTTTGATAACTACATGTGATTCCACACCTTAGTAATAAAACCAACGGAGAAGATATTAAATAGGAAATATGCAGAGAATTCATTGCTGGTAGCTCCATTTTTTTTTTCCAATTTTACTTGTTTCATCACATCAACCTTTTTCCAAAAATATATGATATTTTCAGAGTTCCCTTGCATTATGCCTGAAAGCAAAGGGCATTTCCATTTTCAAACAAAAACCAAGATGAACCAGTTGTCAATTTATTAAATTAATGCATCTTACATACCAGTTCCTCTACTTTTAGTACCATCATGTTGGCTGAAGGAGTCTTGTATGTTTTTCTGTCGTGGAAGGAATCCCTGGAGTTGGCCCTGCTCAGCCCCTCCACACCGGTCAGCTTATATAGCTGGGGCCGGGTGAGATAATCTTCCAACCTGGGAACCCTAGTAACACCCCCGCCCCTACTAGGAGCCAACTCAGAGGCAGGTGAATTTTCATTCCAGACTCAGTGTCTGGGAAGCTGAAGAGGGAGGGGAGGACAAGCTAACCCCGCTGAATATGTGAATCAGGAAGAAATGTGAGAGGGCCATTCCTTTGGTGGTGATCACACCGCTCAGCAATGCAAGTCATCCTATTTGTCAAGAGGCAGGGGACAGCTGTCTGTTGACATTGCACCACATCACTGCCCTTTTTTTTCTTTGTCAGCTTTCATATGACTACCTATCAAGAAAATGTAGATGCCCTACATATCACACCCCAGTAATATCTTTCTGATAAGCAGACTTATCAACACTTCACTTAGGGGAAACTTGCCTCAGGACATCCTATTCCCTGGGTAAACAGCCTATGGGGAAGGGATCTGGGCCCTAAGGGCACTTGTCTATATCTGTTTGGAATTCTTTGGAGTGATGTCTGGGGCTAAATAGGCCCCATGACATGCCACCTTACCATCATTATAAGAAATTGAAAGCATTCAGTAATGCACTTGTCTTTTATGATGTCACTGGCCACAATTAGCACATGACACGCTTACCGTGTTCTTAAACAGCATAATAATTGCAGCATTTTTTCTTCAAAATGGATCAGAGAGGTCAAGAAATAGAGTATATGAAACCAGCCGTTGGCCAGGCACAGTGGCTCACACCTGTTATCCCAACACTTTGGGAGGCAGAGACAGGCAGATCACTTGAGCTTAGGAGTTCAATACTAGCCTGGGCAACATGGCAAAATTCCATCTCTACTAAAAATACTACATATATTATATATATATATATATATATATACACACACACAAACATACACACACACACACATACACACACACACATATATATGTGGAAAAAAAATGGGACCATTTATTAGCAATGGCAAGACTCTGATTAGGTCATTGGGCTGAAGTTCTCAAATGCTATGGGGAAAGGAATCACCTGTGGGAGCTTGTCAGAAATACAGATCCCTGGGCCCCACTTCAGGGGATTCTGAGTCGATTTATGGAATCATCTTGAGTTTCAAAGCACCCAGATGATTCTAATGCATCAAGATTTGAGACACGTGGCCAGAGGGATGATGCACTTTGCTTCAGGAAGGGTTGAAAAAGGTCTCTATTTCTGGTTTCTAATCTTTGAGGTATAAATTATGTAAAATACTGGGGTCTTTTATAGTTTCAGGAAAACTGGGTTTACTATCCTTAAGTTGTTTAAAATCTTACCTTTTTTTTCAGTAAAAGAAAGAAGAATGGGAGAAGGGAATTGTGAATGGAGAGGAGGGTTAATTAGGAAGTTATGTTTGATTTTTGTGTGTCTATTTCTCCCCAAACTCACCCAATCAACAAATGTGGCTGCCATTCTCCTCTTCCCCCTTGAATGCTCAGCCAGTTGATGGTGTTTCTGGAACTTTCAGAAGACATCGACTCCCCACCCCAAGACAAAACACTGACAAGGAGGGACCCCCCCCCAGTACCTCCTGCATCATATGTTCTGATCTCCTAATGTTCTATCTTAAAAGGGGGTTAATTAAAGGAAATCTCCTGGGCTTTTCTTTGAGATGGACACAGCTATCACTATTTTCTTTTTAATTTTTTTCTTTTTTCTTTATTATTTATTTATTTTTAATATATGGAATGTTTCACAAATTTGTGTGTCATTCTTGCACAGGGGCCATGCTAATCTTTGTATAGCTCTTATTTTAGTATATGCCCTGCTGAAGCAAGCAGAGTCATTACTATTTTCATTGGTCTCTTCATCTAAGTCAGAAGTAGTCATGGACACTTTTTCTACCATTTCTTATACCTTTTTGTTCCAGGCCTGACCCAGACTGGGGGAAGTATTAGGAGGAGAAGTCTTTAGGGGAAGAACTGTGGGATGTTTAAGGGTCTTGGATATGAAATCCCAGAGCTGTCCATGCCCTCAAAGTTGGAGCAAGACTAGTGCTCTCATTTTACAGAGAGGATGCTGAGGCACAGAAACGTTAAGTAACTTGCTGCAGATGCATAGCTAGTTGGTGAATGCTAGGTTGAAGAGTTTTGATCCCATGCAACGAAGCACACAATCATTGAGCCCAACAGATTTCCAAGGCCAAGTCTCACTTAGATCCACTCAGGATGCAACCAAAACTGATTAAAAGGCTCTTTACTGTTTCAATCACCTCAAAGAATGCAAGTGAAAGTGGGCAGGGAGGCTTACCAAGCCCTTTTCTTTCTCCAGTCATTTAATTATCCCTTGAAACCTAGCTGATTCTATAGAGAGGCTCCAGGAAGTCTTGAAGAAAACTTCGCACAGGATGACACTTGAAGATGAGTTGACGGAATGGGCTGGACTTAAAGGCGCACGCTGGTGGATACAAGGATGTCAGGGCTGGTGAAATCACTGCCAGTTCAACCTTTTCCCATGTTGATTCAGTTTGTCATAAAACATGAGAGGTACAACTTGAGGACAAGTGGTCAGAAGATGTAAAAAGAATATGACAACAAATTAAAAAACATGAGAGAATCTGCTTTTTGAAAAGAGATTCTGGGCACCTTTAGCTCTCTAACAAAACAAAAACAACAACCATTGTATTTTCAAATCATTCTTATTCATCAAAGTTGAGAACAAAATTCCCCTGCCGGAGAGTTTTCTGTCATTTGTTTTTCAGGAGTATCCTTCCCATAAAAGTTCACCCAGGGGTGTAAATTCTGACATTTGTGTATTTGGCTTTATCATAGCCTCGATCCAGACATCATCTATCCTTACTAAGATGAATTAAAACAATAAAGGTCCTAGTCAGTTCTACAATCATGAAGCAACTTGGCATCACCCATCTCCAACCAGAAAGAGGAAAAAAAGCATCCCTGAGCTTCTCCAGTGTCACCCCATGAGTCTCTTCCTACTCCCCTCAGGATCACGTGGGTGAAATGACATGTGACTAGAATATGACCATGGTTACAGTTGGAGAAAGTGAGAAGCAGAGAAGTAGCACCTAAAGTACTTACTGCTGTCACCTAGGGATTAAAAGAGGTGCTTCGACCCCACCCAGATCCATGTACCATAGCTCAGCTCCAAGTCCAAGGGCAGTTTTATCTTTCTGTATAAAATTTGAAGTTCAAGACATTCTACTTCTACTCCAACTTTTCATTCTTATATTTTAACTATATAATAGACACATTATTGTTAAAAATAGTACAGAGAATGTTACTTAGTTGAGATCTCACTGTTGATTTGATACTTGATTATTTTTCACCCAGTAACCATGTCTTGGAGATTGTCTCCTATCAGCACAAACAAATCTATCTTTGCTATTTTAAACAACTGCATGAATTTCCATGTATGGATGTACCATTTCTTATTTAACCACTTTCTTATGTGTGGACACGTGGGCTGTTTTTTATAATGGGCATTTTTATTTTTTAAAAAGGCATTTTATAGCACATAAAACTGTATTGTTATTAACACTCCTTGTCCTCAGAACACCCACCTTGATACTAAAAGGAAGTGCTCCAAGGGCTGTAGCCAGATTCTGACTTGGAAACCTCCTTGTTCTACTGTTGTACTTACAATTGCTCATTTTGCCATCCCTTTTAATAGCCTTCCCAGACCCAGCTGTTACTCACCTTCCTTGGCCCAGAGAAGTGGCTGACTTAGCCTGACCGGCAAGCCATGGCTCAGTTACATGTTTGAAAATGCCAAAGGAAGGTCACAAAAGTGAAGCAAATAAGGTTCAATGTTGGAATGGAATAACCTGTATTTGAAAAGCAGAAAAATGGCCGGGCGCGGTGGCTCAAGCCTGTAATCCCAGCACTTTGGGAGGCCGAGACGGGTGGATCACAAGGTCAGGAGATCAAGACTATCCTGGCTAACATGGTGAAACCCCGTCTCTACTAAAAAATACAAAAAACTAGCCAGGCGAGGTGGCGGGCGCCTGTAGTCCCAGCTACTCAGGAGGCTGAGGCAGGAGAATGGTGTGAACCCAGGAGGTGGGGCTTGCAGTGAGCTGAGATCCAGCCACTGCACTCCAGCCTGGGTGACAGAGCAAGACTCCGTCTCAAAAAAAAAAAAAAAAAGAAAGAAAAGAAAAGAAAAGCAGAAAAGTACTGGAGACATTTTCAACAGGATTGTGGCACCTGCCTTCATCTCCTCTGGAAAGGCAGAGTCAAGACTAAAGTCCTTCTGCCCAGGACTCTGGATAAAAAGAGCACAAACTTCCCTAACACAGTTGGGCTGCCCACAGTAGGTTACTTTTTGCAAATATCGGTGGCCTCCTAACGTTAGAGGTAGGTGAAGGCTGTAGGTCTCACCTCCACACCTTACAGCACGTGCCTTGTTACAGTAAATAATGTATCTCAGTGCAAATTCTGCCGCACATAAGAACTCACGTCAGCCAACAGGCACAAAAGGCCACATGGACTATTCAGTAAACTCATGAAGCCTAACCCTTTGTCCATTTAGGCCCTTGGACAGTGTCCAGCACAAAAGATTCACTTGGCTAGGCACAGTGGCTCATGCTTGTAACCTCAGCACTTTGGGAGGCCAAGGCAGGAGGATCACTTGACCCTAGGAATTTGAGACCAGCCTGGGCAACATAGTGAGATCCTGGCTGTATGATTTTATTTAAAAAAAGAAAAGAAAAAGTTTCACTTGAAGCAAATGAAACCACCACCACATTCTAGCAGCATATTTCAGCTAATTTTCTAGTCTGCTCAAGATGATTACAGACTCCTCCACATACTGCCTAACACAAAATATGGACTCCTAGCACTCACTGTAGGCCTAGGACTCCAAGGACATAGAAAAGTGCCTGACACATAATGGGGCTAAATAAATATTTACCTGAGACCCAGCAGGACTCATATTCTTGTCTAACCAAACCACATATTTCAAATTCTCCTTTCAATGAGAAATAATTGGTAACATTTCTAATGCTAATTAACCATTAATCCTTCAATACTACTCAAAGGTAAAGACAGGTAAAGTGCTTGGGATTACCTCCAGGTAAAGTGCTTGGGATTACCTCCACTGGAGTGGGAGCAGCTGATTAGCGTCTTTCAAATGCTAACTAACCCCAACAGTTGTAATCGCAGAGTTAGGGCTTCTCAGGTGTGAACTAACATTTCTTGGAACAGTGGTTCTCTAAGCTGGGTGCATCTTAGAATCCTCTGTGAAGCTTTTAAAAAAATGTTGATGCCCAGGCTTCACCTCAGGCACATGAAATCCAAATCTCTGCTCTAGGGTCCAAGGAATTGGTATTTTTTAAAGTTTTCCAGCTGATTCTAATTTCCACCCAGCGTTGAGAATACTGCTCGAGGGCGTAGAATTAAACGAATATGTATCTAAATACACGTGTATTTTCTCGAAGTTGTAGTGGACAGTCAAGCTATTGTTATTCTGGTCTCAGAATTTTGATTGCTGAAGACTTTGCCTATGCTAAGACCATGGGAAACACACACATACAATTTACTCATTTAGTATTCTTTTTTTAATTATTTTATTTATTTGAGACAGAGTCTTGCTCTGTTGTCCAGGCTGGAGTGCAGTGGCACGATCTCGGCTCACTGCAACCTCTGTCTCACGGGTTCAAGCAATTCTCCTGCCTCAGACTCCTGAGCTGGGACTACAAGCGCATGCCACCATGCCCAGCTAATTTTTGTATTTTTAGTAGAGATGTGGTTTTGCCATGTTGGCCAGGCTCGTCTTGAACTCCTGGCCTCAAGCGATCCTCCTGCCTTGGCCTCCCAAAGTGCTGGGATTACAGGCATGAGCCACTGTGCCTGGCCTACTCATTTAGTATGTATTTAGCTCTACTTTGTGTCAGGCACTTTTCCAGAGCTGAGGTGTACTTATGCTCTCAAGAGACAAATGCCTCTGCCCTCATGGCATTCACACAGTTTTACTGAAGTATTTAACAAAAACTACAGACAATATAACATGCTTCTTCTGCCACAAACCAAGAAGAATAAGGTGAGACAGTAGTTTTGTGGGTCTGGTGGACATGGGATGAAGAATCAGGAGGCTTGCCTCTAAATCCTGGCTTTGCCCTATGTTCCCTCTCACCTCTTACCATTTCAAATCCTGAAGTTATAAAAGGAGAGCTGTGAACAAAATGATTTCTAGGGCCCTAAAGTTTTATTGAGGTCTCAAAATCACTGAATCAAAAGGTAGAAATAAACATTCATAACTGCAGCATCACTGCAGACAGTGAAGTTGATTCTCCAATGCCTCTAAAAGAGGAAATGGTCCACAAAGCTTTCGCTAGCCCAGGGTATTTCCACTATCTTTAAGACATTCTCCCATTTGATAAACATAAAAATTTCACACTCTCTGTTACATGGATAGAAATTTCAAGAAGATCAACTTGGGGTCAAAATGAAATAAAAGCAATGGCAATTTTGATTATGCCTCTTCAAACCTTCCAAGACCACAGAGATTTTTATAAGGCCTTGTCCCCTTTCTTCCCCTTCTAAGAATCCCTGCCCAGGCTCTTGCCTAGGCTGGCATCTGTCCCCATAGAAAAGGTAGTGATAAGTGGCCAGGAAGGACTGTCAGTGACTTTCTATCACATTCTTATTTCCCCAAATAATGGGTTCTTGTTTAGGCCCCTTAGACTGATTCCCAGAACATTAGGAAGGCAGAGCCTCTAACAATCAACATTCTGGGACTGTGATAAGGACAACTGGCCTGTCTACTACAACCTCAAGAAGAATGGGTGTGGGTGGGAGAATCAGTTAAAATATGAATGCATAATGGTTCCCCTCCCACCCCTCAACTTTGTGAAAAGCCAAATTTACTTCATGAGATTAAATTTCACTCAATGGACGGTGGGTTGATGGAGAGTTTGCATTGAGATGATTTTTTAAAAGGAAGTTTGATTGTCATAGTAACGCTCTGAAAAGATTTTGATGCAACTTTGGAATTACTTCACACCCAATTACACAGGACATCTACTTGGAATGAGAGATAAGTACTTCTGTGACTGCAAACGTAGAAAGAAAATCCATTAACCTTTTTAGCCATTTATTAAAGCAGACAAAATTATCTTAAAAATGCAATTTCTGACTTCAAGAAGAAGTACTGAAAAAAAGATTTTCTTGGTGTAGTTTGGAGTTTCCTAATAAAAGGAAAATGCCACAGAACATCTTAACTATGGATTCTTTGGGAATCAGAGAAATTTAGGGCCAGTAACACACTGAGTGGTCATTGAGTCCATTCCCTGACCAGGAAGGGCCAGAGTTAGGCAGGTAGAACCCTATTACTTTAAAAACTAAAACCTCCCTTGGTCATTATCCTCATATTTAAAATCTTACTGTAATACAGTTTCTTGTGGCTTGCTTAAAGCTAGGCAGTTTAGTCCGTTTGTCTCATTCTAGTTTCAGGAATGATCATCACCAAAACACATATTGAGCACTTTTATGATGACTTTTGCTAGTTAAAGGGAAAAAAGCTAAAAGGTGAAATTACTGCCATTGAAATCTTACTTGAACTACCTTCATCCACTGGATCAAACCCCTTTTCATAACTGGCTATTGTTAAGCTCTCCAGAACATAGGCTTTTGGACCATTAAAAGGGTTTTCACATTGTCTAGTCCAGATCTGTAATTGTACACATTGGAGCAAATGACACCTGAAGAGGTTCTATACATACGTATTATCTTACTCATTCAACACATTTGTTTAGTCTGTTCCTGTGGGACAACCTGACATTATCCATTTCCTGAAGTGCTGCAACAAGAAATACCATACACACCATCACTTATGTTCTTACCCAAAATTTTACCCTGAATCCAATTTCAGACAAATCCAGATTGTAGGACATTCAACAAGGCAACTATTTTGGGCTCTTCAAAAAGGTGAACGACTAGAAAAACAAAACAAAAAAAGAAGTGAGGAATTGTTATCACTTTGATTAAAAGAGATGAAAGAGCATGAACCTTGGTGGGATCCTGTAGTTCAAAACACAAAAGCTGTAAAATATATTTTTGAAGACAACTGGAGGACTATGGAAGGTATTTTAGACAATATTATTAACTGAATGATGGTTTTCTTATGCATGATGATGGTTTTGTGGTAAGGTAGCAGAATGTCCTTATTGTTAGGGGATGTATTCTGAAGTATTTAGGAATGTCCTATGATGCTTTCAAATGATTCAGCAAAAGAAGCTGAATGTGTGTAGAAAGAGAGAAAGACAAGAGAGAGAGAGAGAAAGAGAGTACAACTGTAAAATATTAGCAATTGGTTAAGCTAGGTGACGGTGCTCATTCTACTATTCATTCAACTTTCTGTATATCTCAAAATTTAAACATGAATAAACCATTTTAGTAAAACAGATACCCTAGCATGTAAGTTCCACGAAGCAAGAGATGTTTGTCTCTCCCACTGATGTACCCCAAGCGCCGAGAGCAGTCCCCAGCACATAGTAGGCACTCAATAAATATGTGTTTACATGGAAAACAAAAAAGGAGGTGGCCCCAGCATGGGGTCAGAGGGAGGGAGGGGATAGAAGCCAAGGAGTGGGCAAACCTGCTGGCACACCATCATGACATCAGCGTTTTTCAGAGGCTTCCCGAGAGCCACAGGAATGCTACAGAATAAGGCTCCTGTGGACAGCGCCCTCTCAGCTGCACCTGCTTTTGGTGCAGGCAGCTGGGCAGAAGATTAGGTAGAGAAGACTCACTCAGCCAGAATGTCTTACCCATGTCCCCCCTGCACCACAATCAATCTGGAAATGGCATGGGGATGTTTCTGATCAGAGTGTAAAAATGTTGGCATCCGTCAGCTCGCACTGGTTCAGTCATCCCATGTATACAAGGGAAAGCTTGAATATATGTCAAACCTCAGGGATCGTGAGATCCATTAGAACACACTTAATATTATGATGCAAATGGTGAAATTGAAGGCCTTACAATTAGGCAAGAGCTGGCTTCTTTCTTCATTTGATTTTCTTTAATGGCACCATAATAATATACTGTTTTTAAAAAGATGAGTTTTCTAAGATTCTACTAGTTGGTGATTTATTATCTCATTTCCAAATTCCAGGGTTAAGGAAACACGTATATTAGGAAATGGCTAAAATATGAATAAAGCACAAATGCTCTAGGAGGCTGATGGAGGAGGAGGAGGGTACCAGGGTGGCTGTGCGAGGTCATGGTCCAGCTGAAGGTCGATGAACTGAAGGTTTCCTTCTTTTCTCCTCTTTTTCTTTTTATCTTTCTTGTCTCATTTTCTTTCAAGGTCTCTTTTCTTCTTTCCTCCCTCTTTGCTTCCTCCTGCCCTTCTTTCTTCTCTTCCTCTCTTCCTTCCTTCCCTCCTTCCTTCCTCCATTCCATTCTCCCATTTAAAAAACCACAGTGACTGAAACTAAAGAGCTGGCCTCCGCACCTCAGGGCTGAGGGCTGGTTAGCACTCCTTGCCTCCCGGCAACCATGCCCCTTCTAATAGTGACTGGTTGAGAAAGAGGCTCAGATTCTTTTAACTAGACGAATCCCCCCAGGCATGTCATCTCTTTCCTGTGCAGACCTGCAAGGGAGGTGATCTTACTTCTCCCACTGAGAAGGAGCCTGGCAGTGCTTCTAAACTGAATTTCTCATAAGAAAGGGAAGAGCCTGTTTGCAAAAACATACTCTTTGGCTGCCAACACAAGCAGATATTTCTGGGAGGAGGGGAACTGTAACCCCTCCAAGATCTTTGCTCTCCTTCAGAGCCAAGGCTCTCAGGTTTCACAAAGGAATTTATAGAGCAGACTGACGCCTCTGGGGTTGGAATCAGCTCAGGACTAAGTGGAGAATGAGGAGAGGGACAGACACCCTTCGCTGCTCTGTGCAGGCTGGGGATTGTTTACCAGGGGATGAAAAGGTCCTCTCCCTGAAAAGGAATGTTTGGCAAGGAAATGACTTCTGGAGGCACAACTGAATGGCTCCCCAGGGAGTCAGTTTGGGTTAGTTACAGATCAGACCCACCACTCTGGACAAATCTCACTGGGCAAGGGCGGCGGGGCTGTGATCACAAGAACTTGGGGATGTTTAGAGCAACTCCTGCCTTTAAAAGACAGCTGTCCTCTTTTCCAGATAAGTTCTGTATGGTAAAAGAAGGAAAAGGAAAAAAAAAAAGGTTAGAAATCATATTGAAAAATTAAAGGAATGTTTGATTTGTCCATAAGAATTTCCTGACTGTGCCACTTTGCTCAGCGCTTGTCCTAGGTCCTTCCAATATCACATTTAGTGGGTAGTGAGAAGGCGTGGAGTAAGTGACTCTGGTTGCTGACATTCACACTGGATGAAGTGGAGAAAGATGATGTCCTTCCTTATTTGGTGGCTCTGGAAGCCACATTCCCTTCTCATCTGCCTTCCCAAAAGAACCTTGTGGCTGGCCAGCGGAAGCCCACGCTATTCAGCAGCCCCCACCCTTGGCATTTCCTTATCTAGGAGTCTTCACTGTGGAATTCCAAGGCCCACCCCAATGCTCCGGATGTATTTCAATCCATGGCCTGCCACTTTGTTCCTCTTGTGATGACAAGCAGATAACATAGCTCACATGCCTTCTTTTCCTGCATACCAACCAGACCCCAGTTCTGAAAAGGAAACAAACCACAAACCAAGAGAGATGTGTTATTTTTATGTAGACATTGTTAAGACGCTGCAATAAGCCTAGAATTGTGGAAAGTGCTTTCCCATGTTGCTCCAGTTAATCCCCTCAGTCACTGCGGCATTTATACAAATGAGGAAACCAGTGAGTGTGGAGGTTAGTTAAATAGTCAAGGTCTCATAGCAAGTGTGTGTGTGTTGGGGGGTGGGGTTTGCCAATTCAAAGTCCAGAATGACTCCAAGTTCACAGCACCTGTGTTGCAGTTAAATGCCGTTACGACTAAGCCTAACCCCCTTGGCCATCATTACTAAGAGCCTTTACCAACTTCTGACATTGTTAACTTCAAGACAAGTATCCTTTTTTCAAGACAAGGCATCAAAAACTGTATTTCTGTTATTCATCATCACCATGGTTACAACCACAACTCAAAGACCCTCCATCTGAGAAACAACAAAAATGTGGAGAAAATATTTGCTGAACACATCAGTAAATAAATAAGTATAAAATATGAAAGTGGCCAGAATACACCCAAATCAATAAATATGAATGAGTTAAATGCCTCTTTTGAAAGACAGATATTGGCCGGGCACAGTGGCTCACGCCTGTAATCCCAGTACTTTGGGAGGCCGAAGTGGACGAATCATGAGGTCAAAAGATCGAGACCATCCTGGCTAATACGGTGAAACCCCGTCTCTACTAAAAATACAAAAAATTAGCTGGGCATGGTGGCGGGCACCTGTAGCCCCAGCTACTCAAGAAGCTGAGGAAGGAGAATGGCGTGAATCAGGAAGGCAGAGCTTGCAGTGAGCCAAGATTGTGCCACTGCACTCCATCCTAGGCAACAGTGAGAGACTTAAAAAAAAAAAAAAAAAAAAAGAAAGAAAAAAAAAAGATAGATTATTCTTAAAATCCAACAATTCCACTTCTGGGTGTATACCCAAAAGAATTGAAAGTAGAGTCTTGAACAGATATTTGCACACCGATGTTCATAGCACCATTATTCAAAATAGCCAAAGTATGGAAGAAACCCAAGTGTTCATTGACAGATGAATGAACAAGCAAAATGTGGTATTTACACACAATGGATTACTCAGCCTTAAAAAGGAAGGAAATGCTGACATATGCTACAACATGGACAAATCTTGAGGGCATTATACTAAGCGAAATAAACCAAAAAGACAAGTACTGTATGATTCTACTCACATGAGGTACTTAGAGTATTCAAAATCATAGAGACAGAAAGTAGAATGATGATTGCCAGGAGCTGGAGGGAGGGGGAAATAGGAAGTTATAAGAGTTTAGAATTTCAGTTTTATAAGGTGAAAAGAGTTACGGACATGGATAATGGTGATGGATGCACACTATGAATGCATTTAATACAATTGAAATATACACTTAAAATGGTTAAGATGATAAATTTTGGGGGGGAGGAACTAGAACCCTAAAAATGAAAGAAGAATGAATTTTCTTAGAAAGATACTCTTATCTGATATAAAACAATACAAACAATAAAAATATATGCCATTTATAAGAGGTATACCAGGATGACACTGGAAGGTTGAAAATAAAGGAATAGACAAAGGGATACCATATGAATGCTACCAAAATATGCAAAAGGGGCAATATTAGTGCCAGACAAAATCAAATTAAAAGCAAAAAACACTAAGTGGGACAAAGAAGATTGAAAGACATAATCCAACAAGAAGTTATACTAATAATTAATTTTTGTGCAATAAACAACATAGCATCGAAATATCTAAACACCAAGTCTATGTACTTAGGCATGCTAAGAATGGGTAAATATAGTAAAAAGTACTGTTTTGGCCTGATAGGAACTTGCTGTCTCTTCCAGTGGATAATTTGTCTGCAGTGTATTTAAAGCAGGGAGCTTAAGCTCAGA
Organism: Rhinopithecus bieti; assembly: GCF_001698545.2. NCBI lineage: Eukaryota > Metazoa > Chordata > Mammalia > Primates > Cercopithecidae > Rhinopithecus > Rhinopithecus bieti. Next base: position 577,910 of record NW_016812402.1, on the reverse strand, counting down.
CTTCCAGATTGGAAAGATTCTAAGTGTTTCGGGGAGAGGTTATTTATGCTGTATGAGTATTTTACGTCAGGGAAGCATTATAACAAATAGACCATAAAAATCGTACCACATCCAAAGGAAAAACAAAAGCCACAGAAGGTTCTTGGAGTGTCTCTTCAGGAAATCCTCCACACTCAAGGCTCTTGCCAGTTAGGGTAACGTGTTCATAAATTTCCTGTAACAAACTCATTCCAGCATCAGAAAATGACAAATCAATCAAATTTTGGGAGATTGATAGCTAAACTCTTCCAGGACTGTGGGCATAAATCCAGGAAAGGAATTTGTGCCAAAAATTGAACCCTTTCCTGCCAGAAATGGAAATACAGACAGAAATAAAACCAGTTACTTCATTTCAACTCATATCTACCATGTTTTAGGCAAGACAGTGAGGATGCAACTTACAGCTTCTCACAGGTAAGATAAAATTTCTAGCAAAAGTAAGGTGCTGGCCAGTCTTGGAGCTTTGGGAAGTAGAGCTGGAGGATCCTTTGAGGCCAGAAGCTCAAGACCAACTTGGGCAACATAGTGAAACCTCATCTCTACAAAAATAAAATAAAATATTAGCTGAGTGTGTTGGTGCATGCCTGTAGTCCCTGCTACCCGAGACGCTGAGGTGGGAGGATCACTCGAGCCCAGGAGTTCAAGGTGACAATGAGCTAGGATCTAGGTACTGCACTCCAGCCTGGGTGACAGAGTGAGACTGTTTCAAAAGCAAACAAAAGTAAGGTACTTAAAACACTCTGAAGCACTCAGTTGTTACACAAATCTCATCTCCAGTGTGGACTGGGTTAGTGGAGCAAAGGGGCCAGGGAAGCCAGTGACAGAGAAGGAATGGACCGGGAACCTGGGTTTTGAAATATCTTTCTCATAATTTGAGTTGATATTAAAGAAAAACCTAAAACTACTAAGTGCTAATCTAGCATTTTTTAATTCTGAAAAGTCCAAATTAGACATAAGGAATTGGTTAGAAGTACTGGATAATAATTTTCCAAGCAAAGAGGACTTTTTTCTTCCAGATCCTTTGTCAGATGTACTGAGGCATGAACCCTATTCTTGAAAGGGAGTTGTTGCAGCTGAGCTCACTAGTACCTTATGTTCTACATCCTAAGCAAATGCATACCTATGAACTCTGGGGGAATGCGGAGTTGAGACCCTACTAGGTCGTTGGCCAGCAAGTTTTTTGGTGTGTAAATGGGTTGAATAAACATGTATGTAGATATATTTATGTATATCTAAATGGGTAGATAGAAAATAGATAAATGACAGTTAGATAATCGATAAGTAGATAGATAGATAGATAGTGATATGGATAGATAGATAGATAGATAGATAGATAGATAGATAGATAGATAGATAGATAGTGATATGGTTCGGCTGTGTCCCCATTCAAATCTCGACTTGAATTGTATCTCCTAGAATTCTCACATGTTGTGGGAAGGACCCAGGGGGAGGTAGTTGAATCATGAGGGCCGGTCTTTCCCATGCTGCTCTCGTGATAGTGAATAAGTCTCACAAAATCTGATGGGTTTATCAGGGGTTTCCACTTTCTCTTCTTCCTCATTCTCTCTTGCTGCTGCCATATAATAAGTGCCTTTCACCCTCCACCATGATTATGAGACCTCTCCAGCCATGTGGAACTGTAAGTCCAATTAAACCTCTTTTTCCTCCCAGTCTTGGGTGTGTCTTTATCAGTAGCATGAAAACGGACTAATACAGACAGATACACAGAGAGATAGATAGATAGATGATAGATGATTGCTAGCTAGCTAGATGATGATAGATAGATATATAGATAGATAGATAATAGATAGAAGATAGATAGACAGACAGATAGATAGACAGACAGATACTACTTTTGGTCTTTCTATCTCTCCCTCTTTATTCCTGGTATTCTCTCTTCACTTCCTCCTCTCTCTGGTTTAGCTATCTGCCTCTGTTTCATTTCCTTTGTGTCTGCCACTAGGTAGGTCTTGTCTCTCTCTGAGCATCTCTCCATGGGTCTCAGTGTATTTCTCCCCATCTGTCTCTGGCTGTCTGCCCTTATTTCTTTCTCTCTCTCTCCATCTCCCTGCCTTCCTTTTGCCTTTCTTCTACTCTGGCGGTGGTTGCTGCCCTTGCTGCTGTGATGCATTTTCTATTGATGGAGTGAGCATTAAGGAGGCCCAAATATGGTCATGGGTTTCAGGCAGAGTTGAGATCATGGCAGCTAGGCAATGCTCGCCCCCAGCACAGTCGCTGGGAAACTCAGAGCTGTCACAAACACTGGCCCACCTTATATCCAGACACTTAAGGTCAGGAAGAGACAGAGTGATTCAGCCAGAGTCCCGTTCATAAGAGGCAGCAAAGGCTCTCTGCTGTCAGTTGCCACTTGTTACAATACAGTCAATTTTCCATCCCACAGCAATTTACATTCATGTCTCTGTTATAATCACTTTGCTGTGCCCTTACTGGAAGGGAAACCATTTTCTTTAGTATCACTCAGATAATTAGAGCAAGTCCTCTGGATAAGGAAGGCTCAGGTACCACAATGAAACTATTGAAATGTCTTTTAAAAACCTCTCCTTTTAAAAGAATGTTCAAAAAAAATTGCCACATCAAAGTTCTGAAATGTCAAGAATTCTATAATTTCCTTCTGTGGCTAATGCCAGGAACTTTCTAGAATACTACAATTTCTTATTCTTTAGAGTGCAGGATAAAGGATAATTTTGTTTGCCTGAGATTTATCCCACCTGAGAAGTATTTTTCCAGGGTTATGCTTGAGCAAAAGACTGGCTGAGAAACTTTCAACCAACCTATGGGGAAATAACTTTTTGATTAAAGAGCTTTGATTAATTAAGCATTCCTTTGTGGAATTCTTTTAGGGAATTCATTCTTTACTGAATTCTTGTAGAACTGCAGAAAATCTTCAGAATGGGCCACAACAACTTTGGTCACAGAAGACAGCTGCAGCTGCACTGCAGAAAGACAGGCTAGAGAGCAGAATGGCAAGGGTTCAGCTCCGTTCTTCCGTGTTTCCTTTTTTCATGCTTTATTTTGTAGGGGAGTCTAAGCCAGAAAAGTAGAGATGCCTTTCCCTTAAATTCATGACTCTTGAAATGATTACAAAAGATCTAAACATCTTCTGGAAAGGTTATGTAGGGTGTAAAACTTTCCACCCAGGACAAATTCTAAACACTGTCATGGAACTTTTCCTTCAACCCAATCTATTTGGTACCATTCACTGAGCACTTACAATACATGGCAAGCCCTGGGATAAATGTTCAATATGCTTATTTAAATCTCTCAGTAACTCTTTAATGCAAATCTATTATTTTCCCCCATATTACAGATGAAGAAATTGAGCCTCATGTGTTAAAGTGGTTTGTTGAAAATCACACAGCTAGGAAGGAAGGGATCTTGGATTCAAACCCAAGTCAGCTGGCCTTACAGTCTGTGTTTTCAAATACCTGCCTCATGCCAGTCTCGCTACTCTGATTCCAACTAGAGAGAGAAAATGAACTGAAAACTGGCAGAAAATTGGCAATAAATGTCTCAGATGGGTAGCCTGCTTACTCTCCCCTGGGCCTGTACAGTAAGTCTATATAGTAAATCCTGCACAGGATGTTACAGAGACCATAGAGTAGCAAGAACTATTTAGATTGGTCCAACCCTATACCATTTGCAAAGCCTGATATCTGTGATCTCAGATGATCTTTTCTAAGACTCTGTGACTTTGAGGTTATTGTTTCCATTTTAGCAGAAAAAGAGACTAACACCCAAGTTGGTTAACTGACTTGGTCAAGGTCTCATAACTGGTAACTGACAGAGCCAAGACTTGGGCCTAAGAAGGGTTTGACTCCTTCCTCAATGCCCTTTGAGCTCCTGCTCCTGGGCCAACTCTGGTCAATTGATCATGACTGGCCTGTGGTGTTATTTGGGAGAAAATAGTCCTAGGATGTATTAAGACTCAGCAAGAAAAGGTGTCACAGGTCGGGCATGGTGGCTCACACCTATAATCCCAGCACTTTGGGAGTCTGAGGCTGGAGGATTGGCTGAGCTCAGGAGTTCATAACCAGCCTATGCAATGTGGTGAGACTGTCTCTACATTTTAAATTTAAAAATTTAAATTTTTAAATATTTAAAATAATATAAATAAATAAAATAAATATAATATAAATAATTTTAATAATATATTATTTATATTCATATATATATATTATTATTATATTATACTATATATATATATATAGCTCATATATATATTATATATATATATAATCAAACCCATTGGGACTTACAGGTCTTCATTTAGTGACAAAACCCCCGCGTGGGGAGGCCCGGTGGGGTGGCCGGAGGGCTTGGATCGGCCTTGCGGGCGCGTGCGGGGAAGGCGGGTCTGGGGGCGCTCTGGCCGCGTGCTTGTCTGCGGCGGCGGTGGGGGAAGCCGCGGGGATCGCTGAAGGGCCCGGTCGGGCCGCTGCAGGTGCCACGCGGGGCCGCCTTCGTGCTTGGAGCTGCTGGCGTGTGAGACCCCCGCGTGCGTCCTGGCCCAGGTTCGGTTGCTGCGCTGGAGAATATACGGTACTAGTTACATGATATAATATATATAATCACATTATAGTTATATATATATACTCCCATACCTCAAAAAAACTAAATAATCTAAATAAATAAACTATAAATAATAAAACATAATATAACCTAAATAAAATAAAAAAAATAAAAATTTAAAAAATTTAAAATAAATTAGGCAGGCGTGGTGGCACACGCCTGTAGTCTCAGCTACCCAGGAGACTGAGGTGGGAGGATCACTTGAGCCCAGGAGATGGAGGCTGCAGCGAGCTATGAAAGCACCGCTGCACTCCAGGCCAGGCATCACAGCAAGACCCTGTCTCCAAAAGAGAACTTAAAAAAAAGAAAAAGAAAAAGTGTCGCTGTTAATTAAGCATGTCTGCACCTACACCAGCATGAGGAGTGATAGCATCCTTGCCACAGTGATGTCATCTCTAATCTATTTAGTGCAGCCCCTTAATTCTATAGAAAAGGAAATGGAGGCCTAACTCAGAAATTCTGAGACTTCTGCAGGTTCTCTCAGAAAGTTGATGACACTTAGGACAGAACAGCATTTTGAGAAGTTGTCCAGATCTCTTTTCATAGTACTTTAAGTATGGGATTTAGGCTTTTCCATGCTCATGCTTGCTCGACTCTAAGTCCCAGAGTCCCTTATGAGTTGGGGACAGAAGGTGTTGAGCAAACTTAACAGAGAGGACAGAGAAAGCTTGGATTGGTGCAAGATGTAGCTTCCGCTTAAGACTGCTCAGCCTCCCCTGACACCTGCCTTTCTCTCTCCTTCCCTGACTCTCACCATTGCCAACACCGACCTCTCCCACTCCTGCCCTGAGCTAATCCTCCTGCCTTTGAGAAGGAGTTTTATTCTACCCCATCTCTCCCACAAGACTGTAAACCATCTAAGGTCAGCTGATGACACTGTCTTGTTCATTCGTGTAGAAGCCTCATATTACTCCACATAGGCTTGGCACACATGCTTATGGAACTCAACTGATTCCGCCCAAACTGGAATTGGAGTAAACTGAATTGCACTAAATATACCTGAACCAAAGTAGGTAATAAAATAGGCCTGGTGACTAATTTATTACAAAGTAAAAAGTAGAAATAAAACAGGAAGGAACTGGAATTCTTGAGAGGGAAAATAGCACCTTTCTATCTCATATTCTCAATATCCTCCCCGAAATCACCAACACATTAATAATAGCAAATATGATCAGCTAATTTATAGCTATCACAAGACATTGAGGGGTACTTGTCTTCTTGTCCTAGTTTTGGTATCTGGGACCTATAGCTAAAAAGCAAAGACAGCATCCACACATGGTAAGATGTGGGGCCAAAAACTGTACCACAAGGAGGAGATGATATAAAAATTGTACCACAAGGAAGAGATTGTGCAAAGGTAATCACCCCTTTCATCCTCCTTTCTCAGTCTATATCAATGACTATCAAACCCATTGGACTACAGGTCTTCATTTAGTGACAAATATCATGCAATGCCAATTTGCAAATTGAAATGTAATGGATAGACAATAAAACTTTCTATTAAAAAATTATATATGTATATAATTTTCTCCCAAAGCCAACATAATCCCTAACTTTATAGAGATAATATAAATAAAGGAGAGGTAAGTTATTAAAATAATATGTGTTTCCTGGGACACCACAACTCCAGGAGACATAACGAAGTAGTGGTGTGGGCCTGTTTGTAATGAATAAGTTTGCATTGATAAGAAAATAAGTCAATATAAAGTTGAATATAATCAACACTTTGTCTTTATACATATTGAAACAAGGGGTAAATAAATTTGTTTTTATACATAGACATTTTGCCAACTGCACAGATAAAATGCAGACTGATATTTTGACAACTTAAACAGCACAACTGGCTTTGCCATCAGAGAAGTGATTGTTCGAATGGTGAACAGTCTTTGGTAAGTTTCCAAAAGTAACAAGTACTGTATAATCTTCCCTTGATTTACAAGGTAGTTATGTTTCTGGAAAATTCAATGTATATCAAATCTATACAAAAATACCTTGTGTTTTTTACATAAAATGGAATTGAATTCTAGGCCTATGTCATTATAAAATGTCTGGGAGGACACCAGAAAGATGTGTAAATGTGAGGTGGTTTTCCATGTAGAATTGTCTTGTGCATTGCAGGATGTCTGGAATCCCTGGCCCATTAAGTATCGGAAGATTCCCCTAATCACTGTGACAACCAATAACAGCTCTGCATATTTCCAAAATGTCCCTAGGAGATGGCGTGACCCTCACTGAGGACCACTGCCCACTATATAAAAAGACAGGCAGAAGAAGGGGAGTCTAAGAGATGGTCATCCTTCCCGTGATTGGGTATCCACAGCAGACTTGTTCTTCTGCATCAGCGTCAGAGACTTGGAGAGACATGGAGGTGGAGACAGGTGGTGCAGCTGCTGCATACCTACCACTGGGTGTGAAAATGAGAATGCGTTTCCTATGGGACCATTGGACACAGGGCATCACAGGGAGCTGGCTTGAGCCATCTTGCTATTATCCCACCCAGGAGGGTTGTCTCTTGGTGAAGATGCACTGCAACAAGAGGATGTTGCACACAGGGCCCCTGTGGAGCAGAGGTGGGCAGGGAGCAGGGGAGCAGATGAGGTGGGGCTGGAATTGGATCTTCTGGTCAGAGAATTAGGCAGCAAGGGAGGGGAAAGGGCCTTTAAGGGTCTCCAAAGAACTGCTGCATGAACTCCGTCACAGTGGGGGCATGGACATTGGCTAGAGTGTGCTGGCTCCTCAGCAGCCATTAAAAACAAGTTGATTCTTTCTCCCTCCCTCTTCCCTACCCCAACCCAGTGAGGGAGTGGGAGCCCTGAGGAGCAGAGAGGCTTTGAAAACATAGGAGATTGAAGTTTTGTACTGTACCAGACCTTTCTCTCTCTCTCTTTATTTTTTTTGAAACAGGGTCTCACTCTGTCACCCAGGAAGTGCCATGGCACAATCACAGCTCACTATAGTCACAACCTCCCAGACTCAAGCAATCCTTCCACCTTAACCTCCTGAATAGCTGGGACTACATGAGATCCACGTGCCACCATGCCTGGCTAATTTTTTTTTTTTTTTTTTTTGGTAGAGACAGGATCTTCCTATATTGCCCAGGATGATCTCAAACTCCTGAGCTCAAGCAATCCTCCCACCTCAGCCTCCCAAAATGCTGGGACTATAAAAGCATGAATCACTTTGCCTCACCCAGACTACATTTTAACTGCTGAAAGTGAAGCAAACGTCATGAAAGATGTTGTTAATTATACCTAAGATGTTGTTAAAACATAAAGAATGATTTGATGGAGTATAACTGGGACTTGGGAACAGGTAGTGAAAGAAATTAAAATGTTTCATGTCTGTCCTACAAAAAATTGAGATTCTTCCATAACCCAGTTACATACTTGATTTTGTCCCACAATGGATTTAAAAGAGCTAATAAGAAGCCATTTAACAAAACAGAGAATGAAAACTAGACCCAGAAGACGTATAAACTGAATAGAATAGCAACCAAGCAAAAGGGAACATCAGGTCAAAAATCCACAGGACTTTCAGTCCTACAATGCCATTATGGTTAGGCCACCAATTTTGGCTCCCTAGAAGCCAGAACAGAAAGGAGAACATGATCCTTTAGCTGGTAAAAGGGATACAATATGTTAACAACTTCCAAAACAAAAATGGTCTGGGATGTACACAAAGTGGTGGAAGAATGAACACCAGTGACTACCACTGTCCAGTGCTCTTCCCCCAATTGCTTTAATGATTTAGATAGGCCTTCCAGCTAATCATATACTTTAGATTAATAATATGTGCTGAGTATAGTGCTAGGATCTCTGTTATCACTCACATGTTATAGATGAGAACCCTGAGGCTCACAGAGATAAATAACTAGACAATATTGTCCCAGCTAACAAGTGGAAGAACCAGAATTCCAAGTTAGGTCTGCTAGCTTCTATACCACGCTCTTCATTAAACCCAGCTCTATAATGCTGTTATGAGAAGTGAGAAAATACTGACAGTTCTGGCTTAGCTGGAGCCCTTGAGGATTGGAGCACTCTGGTAAACTGAGGCGTGAAGTCACTGGTGCCATCTCATAGTTTGGAAAAGGCAACACTATGACGACAGTGGGTAACACTGGCCTGCCACATAAACACAAAATGTTTCAAAACCCCACCTGGTGAGGAGTATTCTCCCTCATAGCTGCCTTTTCATGCCGTGAAATAAGAGTCCACACCTCTTATCATATCCATGGCAGAAATTTGAAGATTGTATTTTGATTGTTTGTTTTATCAAAGAAAGCACAAGATTGCTTTTATTTAAAAAATGTTTTTAAGGATACTCATCATTGAGCTTTTACAGTGAAGCTTTGGTTTCACAACTTAATGCAAGATCTGATTTACCTGATTCTGTGGTCCAGTCGGCTTTAAGTTCCGAGATGCTTTTGTTCAGTATTAGGGAGACTGCAGAAGTGTAGTAGGAAGCAGACTGAGTTTGGAATCTGAGGACCTGGGTGCAAGCTTTGTCACTTAAATTGATTATGTTGAGTGATCTTGATCTTCAATTTTCTTATCTACAAAATTGAGACAATAAATCTTAGTATTCAGAACAAAGATGAAAATAGATACGTTAAAAAATTATTAGGCCGGGTGCGGTGGCTCATGCCTGTAATCCCAGCACTTTCAGAGGCTGAGGCGGGTGGATAACGAGGTCAGGAGTGCAGCCAGCCTGGCCAACATGGTGAAATCCTGTCTCTACTAAAATACAAAAAATTTGCCATGCATGGTGGTGCGTGCCTGTAGTCCCAGCTACTCAGGAGGCTGAGGCAGGAGAATCACTTGAGCCCAGGAGGCAGAGGTTGCAGTGAGCCGAGATCGTGCTACTGCATTCCAGCCTGACAACAGAGCAAGACTTCATCTAAAAAAAAAAAAAGAAAGAAAGAAAAAAAAAAAGAAAAAACTTTATGAACCCTAAATTGAAATTAAAATATACAGTATAACTTTTCTGAATTGAATTAAAAAGGCGAGAAGCTAGTTGAAAGAGCATTAGGTTAACGTTAACAAGATCACAGTATTTACCTAGCCAGTATTTACTGGGACTGGGTCCAGTCCCAGTAAATCACCTACCACTCTGTCTAACTTCCTGGCTTTAGATAAATCATAATTTTTTTTTAAATTAAGACAGAGTCTTGCTCTGTCACCATGCTGGAGTGCAGTGATGCGATCTCTGCTCACTGCAAACTCCGCCTCCTGGGTTCAAGCAATTCTCCTGCTTCAGCCTCCTGAGTAGCTGGGAGTACAGGCATGCACCACCATGCCCAGCTAATTTTTGCATTTTTAGTAGAGACCGGGTTTCACCATGTTGGCCAGGATGGTCTTGATCTTTTGACCTCGTGATCTGTCCGCCTTGGCCTCCCAAAGTGCTGGGATTACAGGTGTGAGCCACCACGCCTGGCCATAAATCTTTTAAACGCCATTTTTTTTTTTAGCTATTAAATTAAGTTAGATTGGTGTTACAAAAGCCTCCTCTTTTTTCCCCTTTCTTTTTTCTTTTCTTCAACTTTTTAAAAAAATTATGGGTTACATGTGCAGGATAAATTGGTTTGTTACAAAGCTAAATGTGTGCCACGGTGGTTTGCTGCACAGATCACCCCATCACTTAGATATTAAGCCGAACATCCATTAGCTATTCTTCCTGATGCTCTCTCTCCCACCACTCCCAACAGGCCCCAGTGTGTGGTGTTCCCCTCCTTGTGTGCATGTGTTCTCATCGTTCAGCTCCATTTATAAGTGAGAATATGCAGTGTTTGGTTTTCTGTTCCTGTGTTAGTTTGCTGAGAATAATGGCCTCCAGCTTCATCTATGTCCCTGCAAAGGACATGATCTCATTCCTTTTTATGGCTGCATAATATTCCATTGTTTATGTGTACCATATTTTCTTTATCCAGTCTATTATTGATGGGCATTTGGGTTGATTCTATGTCTTTGCTTTTGTGAATAGTGCTGCAACGAACATATGTGTGCATGTATCTTTATAATAGAATGGTTTATATTCCTTTGAGTATATACCCAGTAATGGGATTGCTGGGTCAAAGGGTATTTCTGCTTCTAGATCTTTAAGGAATCACCACACTGTCTTCCACAATGGTTGAACTAATTTACATTCCCACCAAACAGTGTAAAAGCATTCCTTTTTCTCTGTAGCCTCATCAGCATCTGTTGTTTCTTGACTTTTTAATAAGCCATTCTGATTGGCATGAGATGGTATCTCCTTGTGGTTTTGATTTGCATTTCTCTAACGATCAGTGATGCTGAGCTTATTTTCCTATTTTTTTCGCTGCATGAATGTCTTCTTTTGATAAGTGTCTGTTCATGTCCTTTGCCCACTTTTTAATGGGGTTTTCTTTCTGGTAAATTTGCTTAAGCTCCTTGTAGACTCTGGATATTAGACTTTTGTTAGATGGATAGATTACAAAATTTTTCTTCCATTCTATAGGTTGTCTGTTCACTATGATGATACTTTATCTTGCTGTGCAGAAGTTCTTTAGTTTAATTAGATCCCATTTGTCAATTTTTGCTTGCGTTGCAATTGCTTTTGGCATTTTTGCCTTGAAATCTTTGCCCATGCCTGTGTCCTGAATGGTATTGCCTAGGTTTTCTTCTAGGGTTTTTATAGTTTTGGATTTTACATTTAAGTTCAACAAGATCCCTAAACATTTTGGTCTTTGACTGTCAGCTTCCACTTATGTTTTCATGTTTGTGTAAGAATATAAATTAAAATCAAGAATATTATGGTCTGAATTTCTATTTTGGAAAAGTATGAAACGTGAAAATTCTTAGTATTTGTAACTAACACATGTAAAATCTCTCAAATTGACTTTTGGAATAGTTTTATGTGTTAACAGATTTGAATAGTGGCATCTGGGTGATAAACTTCAAATTGTCAATGTGGTAAAACCTTTAGTTGATATCCAGTTAGAGTTTCAACTCTTAAAAAACTGCCTTTTTGCTTATGTTTACAATCTAATTTCTTAGGGTCACCATAACAAAGTACCACAAACAGGGTATTTACACAATAGAAATTTGTTTTCTTACAGCCAGGAGGCTAGAAGTCTAAGATCAAGACATTAGCAGGATTGGTTCCTTTTAAGGGCAGTAAGGAAGAATCGTTCTATGCCTTTCTCCTAGTTCCTGATAGTTTCCTAGCTGTTATGGGTCTCTACAAATTCATATTTTGAAGTTCTAACCCTCAGAACCTCAGAATAAGACTTCATTTGAAGAGAAGATCTTTACAGAGTTAATCAAGTTAAAATGAGGTCATTATAGTGAACTCTACTCCAATATGAACGATGTCCTTACAAGAAAAATAAATTTGGATTCAGACTCATACAGAGGAATGATGATGTAAAGACACAAGAAGAAAACAAGCCATCCACAAAACAAGTAGAGAGTAGAAACAGTAGAAACAGATCTTTCTCCCACAGCCCTCAGAAGCAACAAACCCCACTGACACCTTGATCTCAGACATCTAGCTTCCAGAACTGTGAGAAAGTAAATTTCTGTTATTTAAGTACCCAGGTTGTGGCACAGTCAGCCCTTCATATCCGGGGGCTTAACCAACCACAGATCAAAAATATTCAGAAAAAATTTGGTGGTTGTGTATGTACTGAACATGTATATAGACTTTTTTTTGGTCATTATTCCCTAAACAATACAGTATAACTATTATTTAAGTGGCATTTACATTGTATTAGGTATGATAAATAATCTAGAGATGATTTAAAGTATACAGGAGGATATATGTAAATTATTTGCAAATACTGCACCATTTCTATAAGAGACTTGTGCATCCATGAATTTTGGTATCTGAGGGAAGTCCTAGAACAAATTCCCCCAGAATACTGAGGGACAGCTATACTTTGTTACAGCAGTCCTAGCAAACTAAGAAACTGGCAATCTTTGGCATTCCTCGGCTTGTAGACGCATCACCGCGATCTCTGCCTTTGGGGTCACATGGTGTTCTCCCTGTGTGCATGTCTGTTTCCAAATTTTCCCTTTGGTTAAGGACACTAGTCATATTGGATTAGGGCCCACCACAGTCTAGTGTGACTTCTTCTTAACTAATCACATCTGTCACAACTGTGTTTTCAAAAACAGAGGTACTGGAGCTGAGGACTTCAAAAATGAAGGGGAGACACCAGTAAACCCATGACAATTACTCACTGTGGTAAACTGAAAAACTCAGCCACAATATTTCACAGCTCATCTCATCATGAGGTAGAGTCAGTTCCCTCATCCCTTGAGTCTGGGCAGGACTCGTGACTTACTCTGACTAAAATGGAGCAGTGGGGATGCTGAGTGAGGTCTGGAGCCAGCCTCAGAAGTCTTGCAGCCTCTACCTTCCGCCTCTTGGAATGCTGCCCTGAAAGTGCCATGAACAAAGCCAATTCAGCCTTCTGGAGGATGAAAGACCTTGTGGAGGGGAACCAGGGCGCCCCAGCCAGCAGCAACTGCCAGGTCTGTGAGTGAGACTACTGTGGACCTTCTAAACTAGTGGCCAGATTTGGCCCACTGCCTATTTTTGTATGGCCTGCAAACATAAGAAATTTTTTTACAATTTGAATGGTTAGAAAAATTAAAAGAAGAAGAATATTTTGTGATATGTGAAAATCACGTAAAATTCAAATTTTAGAGTCCACAAATAAAGCTTTATGGGAACACAGTCACACTACTGTTTACATACTGTCTGTGGTTGCTTTCGTGCTATACCGGCAGACTTGAATATTTGTGACAGAGACCAAATGGCCATCAAAACATAAAATATTTATTATCTAACCCTTTACAGAAAAAGTTTTTCTACCCCTATCCTAAGTACAGCCAGTTCTCTGCAGATTACAACTGCATAAATGAGGTCCAAGGGCAGCAAGCAGAGGAACTGTCCAGCCAATCCACAGATCACAAGAAGGGTAAGACCTTATTTAACATGACTAAGTTTAAGGATGGTGTGTTACGCAGCAATAGACAACCACTTTTAGATAATAGTTACCTGATTTCTAGTCACGTATTTTTTTTTTTTAAAACAGGATTTTGCTTTGTTGCCCAGGCTGGAGAGAAGTGGCACAATCTCAGCTCACTGCAGCCTCCCCGTCCTGGGCTCAAGTGATCCTCCCACCTCAGCCTCCCAAGTAGCTGAGACTACAGGTGCACCCCACCATGCTTGGCTAATTTTTAAATTTCTTGTAGAGACAAAGTCTCATTATATTGCCCAGACTGGTCTCAAACTCCTGGGCTAAAGCGATCCTCTCGTCTTGGCCTCCCAAAGTGCTGGGATTATAGGGGTGGGCCACTGCACCCAGCCTAAAAAATAGCTTTTAATATGAAGACAAAATAAAACATGTCAGCTTTTGGGAAAGAAAAAAACTGTGAAGACACTGAGAATTTAGAAGTCAAACTTCTCAAACCTTTTTTCATATCCATAGCATTTTTTTTCAGGTATTTCTTTTTAACTAACACTTTAAAGAGAAAATGACTGGTAGAACTAAAACTCTCCACTAAATTTTGTTAAATCCCTTCAGTGTACATTGGATTTTGTACTACATTCTGATTTTCCGAATTTCATGCTCTTTGACTAGTAGCTTAAGATTTTGACCAGGTCTACTGAAAAGAGCCTTCCAAAGCTCACTCTTTCCTTTGCATACTGATAAAAGAATTGAGCTGCTCTGAGATGAACCTGGGAAGAAATAGGTTGTCAGTTTGTTTTCTGAGTACTTCTATGGTTAACTGACTTCCTGTGCAGGAGACACAGCCATAGCCTAACCACAGAGACATGCAGTTTCCAGCTCTAACAATGACAACTAGGACCCATGAGGTCTGGGAAAACCTGGGCCTGAATCTTCCCACTTCATCTGGAGCTCCCGCCTCAACAACAGCAAAGTTCACAGGGGGTGCCAGGGAAATGACTGAATGAAGAGTTAAAAGACCCAAGTTCTCATCTCATGCCACCTTAGGTATCTTCTTGACAAATGAGGAGTATAAGTAACACCTAACATGTCCTTCATTCGGATGTTGAATGTTAACAATGTGTCCAGTATTGTTCTAGGGACAGAACAGTAAACAAAACGAAGCCCTTTCTCTTACAGAACTCCTCATGGAAGAGATAAAATTCTACAGTGAGAGAAGCTAAACAATACATATATAAACAAGCAAATACTGCATGGCAGTAAGCGCCATGAAGGAAAACAAAACAAGGTAAGAAGTAGCTACGTGTTACACAGGATGATGAGGTAACAGCTGAACACAGGCCTGAAGGAAGAGGAATCTATGTACATATCTGCAGAAAATGCCTTCCAGCCAGAGGGAACTGCTTGTGAAAAGTCCCTGAGGCAAAAGCATGCTTAGCGTATTTGAGGAATAGTGGAGAGGCAGTGTGGCTGCAGTGGAGAGAGAGGAGAAGTAGTGAGGGCCAGATCCTGTTGGAATTTTTATTTATGAGTTTATCTTTAGAAACCGGGTCTCGTTCTCTTCCCCAGACCAGAGTGCAATGGCACAAACTTTGCTCACTGCAGCATTATCTCCTGAGCTCAAGCGATCCCCCCATCTCAACCTCCCAAGCAGCTGGGATTACAGATGCGCACCACCACACCCAGGTAACTTTTGTATTTTTTGTAGAAACAGAGTCTCACTATGTTGCCGAGGCTGGCTTCAAGCTCCTGGGTTCAAGGGATACTCCCTCCTTGTATCCCAAAGTGCTGGGATTATAGGCGTGATCCAGCCTGACCCTTAGGACTCTTTTTTTTTTTTTTGAGACGGAGTTTCGCTGTTGTCGCTCAGGCTGGAGTACAATGACGTGATCTCCGCTCACTGCAACTTCCGCCTCCCGGGTTCAAGCGATTCTCCTGCCTCAGCCTCCTGAGTAGCTGGGATTACAGGCATTAGCCACCAGGCCTGGCTAATTTTTATACTTTTAGTTGAGACAGGGTTTCACCATGTTGGTCAGGCTGGTCTCGAACTCCCGACCTCAGGTGATCCACCTGCCTTGGCCTCCCAAAGTGCTGGGATTATAGGCTTAAGCTACCATGCCCGGCCATGTGGGACTTTTTGGATCATTGATACTTTGGATTATTCTGAATGAGATGAGAGATCCCTGGAAAGCTTGAATAGAGGAGTGACAATTTTTTATTTAAATGACACTTTTATTTATGTTTAAAAAGGATCTTTTGACTGCTGTGTTGAGAAAAGATGGCAAAGCAGCAAGGGTGGGATCACAGAGACCATAAGAAGGCTAAAACAATAACACAGGTCAGGATTATTGTGGCTGGGTAAAGCGGAAGTGTAAAAGGTGAACACAGAATGGGTATGTTTTGGAGGTAACACCAACCAAGATTTTCTGATGGAAAAGTGGTGGGGTATGAGAAAATGAGAAGAGTCAAGAATGAACCAAGGTTTTTCACTGAGCAAATGGGGAGATGAAGCTGCCATGCACTGAAGTGGGGAAGGCTTTGGGAGAGACATGTTTTGGAAGAGAAGGAATCAGGTTTTGTTTTTGGACATGTTGAGCTTGAGATGTCTATTAGACCTCCAGGAAGGCATGTTGAGGAAGTAGTATGAATATAGGAGTTTGAAATTTAGGGGAATAGTCCATGCTTGAGAGATGCTTGAGAATTATCAATATGGAGATGTTATATATAGATATAAAATTTGCTGCTTTATTGGGCTGGTTACCATTTTGGGCAACTGGTCCCCGGTCTTGCTGGAGAAACTCTGAGGAGCTAGGTAGAAAGTATGTCAGAACTGTCTGAGTGAGACATGGTACAGAGGACTAGCCATGAGCTCTTGTTCCCCTTGATCAAGGGTTGTTCATTGGGGTATTAATTCTCTCAAACCTCCAGATTTCTTTTCTTTTCCTTTTCTTTTTCATTATACTTTAAGTTCTGGGATACATGTGCAGAACATGCAGGTTTGTTAAATAGGTATACACATGCCATGGTGGTTTGCTGCACCCATCCACCTGTCATCTAAATTAGGTATTTGTCCTAATGCTATCCCTCCCCTAACTCCCCACTCCCTGACTGGCCCCAGTGTGTGATATTCTCCTTCCTGTGTCCATGTGTTTTCTTTGTTCAACTCCCACTTATGAGTTAGAACATGTGGTGTTTGGTTTTCTGTTCCTGTGTTAGTTTGCTGAGAATGATGGTTTCCAGCTTCATCCATGTCGCTCAAAGGACATGAACTCATCCTTTTTCATGGCTGCATAGTATTCCATGGTGTATATGTGCCACATTTTCTTTATCCAGTCTATCACCGATGGGCATTTGAGTTGTTTCCAAGTCTTTGCTATTGTGAATAGCGCTGCAATAAACATACATGTGCATGTGTCTTTATAGTAGAATGATTTATAATCCCTTGGGTATATATCCAGTAATAGAATTGCTGGGTCAAATGGTATTTCTGGTTCTAGATCCTTGAGGAATCTCCACACTGTCTTCCACAATAGTTGAACTAATTTACACTCCCACCAACAGTGTAAAAGTGTTCCTATTTCTCCACATCATCTCCAGCAACTGTTGTTTCCTGACTTTTTAATGATTGCCATTCTAACTGGTGTGAGATGGTATCTCATTGTGGTTTTGATTTGCATTTCTCTAATGACCAGTGATGATAAGCTTTTATTCATATGTTTGTTGGCTGCATAAATGCCTTCTTTTGAGAAGTGTCTGTTCATATCCTTTGCCCACTCTTTGATGAGTTCGTTTGTTTTTTTCTTGTAGATTTAAGTTCCTTGCAGATTCTGAATATTAGCCTTTTGTCAGATGGATATACTGCAAAAATTTTCTCCATTCTGTAGGTTGCTGGTTCACTCTGATGATAGTTTCTTGTGCTGTGCAGAAGTTCTTTAGTTTAATTAGATCCCATTTATCTATTTTGGCTTTTGTTGCCATTCCTTTTGTTATTTTAGTCTTTTTCCATGCCTATGTCCTGAATGGTATTGCCTAGGTTTCCTTCTAGGGGTTTTTATGGTTTTAGGTGTTATGTTTAAGCCTTCAATCCATCTTGAGTTAATTTTTGTATAAGGTGTAAGAAAGGGGTTCAGTTTCAGTTTTCTGCATATGGCTAGCCAGCTTTCCCAACACCATTGATTAAACAGGGAATCCTTTCCCCATTGCTTGTTTTTGTCAGGTTTGTCAAAGACCAGATGGTTGTAGATGTGTGGTGTTATTTCTGAGGCCTGTGTTCTGTCCATTGGTCTATATATCTGTTTTAGTACCAGTACCATGCTGTTTTGGTTACTGTAGCCTTGTAGTAGAGTTTAAAGTCAGGTAGCATGATGCCTCCACCTTTGTTCTTTTGCTTAGGATTGTCTTGGCTATATGGGCTCTTTTTTGGTTCCATATGAAATTTAAAGTAGTTTACTCCAATTCTGTGAAGAAAGTCAGTGGTAGCTTGATGGGGATAGCACTGAATCTATAAATTACTTTGGGAAGTAGGGCCATTTTTACAATATTGATTCTTGCTATCCATGGACATAGAATGTTTTTCCATTTATTTGTGTCCTCCCTTATTTCCTTGAGCAGTGGTTTGTAGTTCTCCTTGAAGAGGTTCTCCACATCCACTTTAAGTTGTATTCTTAGGTTTTTATTCTCTTTGTAGCAATTGTGAATGGGAGTTTACTCATAATTTGGCTCTCTATTATTGGTGTATAGGAATGCTTGTGATTTTTGGACATTGATTTTATATCCTGAGATTTTGCTGAAGTTACTTATCAGTTTAAGGAGATTTTGGGCTGAGATGATGGGGTTTTCTAAATATACAATCATGTCATCTGCAAACAGAGACAATTTGACTTTCTCTCTTCCGATTTGAATACCCTTTATTTCTTTCTCTTACCTAATTGCTCTGCTAGAACTTCCAACACTATGTTGAATAGGAGTGGTGAGAGAGGGCATCCTTGTCTTGTGCATGTTTTCAAAGGGAATGCTTCCCGCTTTTGCCCATTCAGTATGATATTGCCTGTGGGTTTGTAATAAATTTAGCTCTTATTATTTTGAGGTATGTTCCTTCAAAACTTAGTTTATTGAGAGTTTTAGCATGAAGGGGTGTTGAATTTTATTGAAGGCCTTTTCTGCATCTATTGAAATAATCATGTGGTTTTGTCATTGGTTCTGTTTATGTGATGGATTATGTTTATTGATTTGTGTATGTTGAACAAGCCTTGCATCCCAGGGATGAAGCCAACTTGATCGTGGTGGATAAGCTTTTTGATTTGCTGCTGGATTTGGTTTGCCAGTATTTTATAGAGGATTTTCTCATCAATGTTCATCAGGGATATTGGCCTGAAATGTTCTTTTTTGTATGTGTCTCTGACAGGTTTTGATATCACAATAATGCTGGCCTCATAAAATGAATTAGGGAGGAATCCTTCTTTTTCTATCGTTCGGAAAAGTTTCAGAAGAAATGGTACTGGCTCCTCTTTGTACCACTGGTATAAGTCAGGTGTGAATCCCCCTGGTCCTGGGCTTTTTTTGGTTGACAGGCTATTAATTACTGACTCAATTTGAGAACTTGTTATTGGTCTATTCAAGGATTCCACTTCTTCTTGGTTTAGTCTTGGGAGGTTGTATGTGTCCAGGAATTTATGCATTTCTTCTAGATTTTCTAGTTTATTTGCATAGAGGTGTTTATAGTATTCTCTGACGGTAGTTTGTATTTCTGTTGGATCAGTAGTGATACCCTCTTTATCATTTTTTGTTGTGTCTATTTGATTCTTCTCTTTTTTCTTATTAGTCTGGCTAGCGGTCTATTTTGTTAATATTTTCAAAAAACCAGCTCCTGGATTCATTGAGTTTTTGAAGTGTTTTTCATGTCTCTATCTCCTTCAGTTCTACTCTGATCTTAGTTATTTCTTGTCTTCTGCTAGCTTTTGAATTTATTTGCTTTTGCTTGTCTAGTTCTTTTAATTGTGATGTTAGAGTGTTGATCTTAGATCTTTCCCGCTTTCTCCTATGGGCATTTAGTGCTATAAATTTCCCTCAAATACTGCTTTTGCTGTGTCCCAGAGATTCTGGTACATTGTGTCTTTGTTCTCATTGATTTCAANCCACACTGTCTTCCACAATAGTTGAATATATTGACACTCCCACCAACAGTGTAAAAGTGTTCCTATTTCTCCACATCATCTCCAGCAACTGTTGTTTCCTGACTTTTTAATGATTGCCATTCTAACTGGTGTGAGATGGTATCTCATTGTGGTTTTGATTTGCATTTCTCTAATGACCAGTGATGATAAGCTTTTATTCATATGTTTGTTGGCTGCATAAATGCCTTCTTTTGAGAAGTGTCTGTTCATATCCTTTGCCCACTCTTTGATGAGTTCGTTTGTTTTTTTCTTGTAGATTTAAGTTCCTTGCAGATTCTGAATATTAGCCTTTTGTCAGATGGATATACTGCAAAATTTTCTCCATTCTGTAGGTTGCTGGTTCACTCTGATGATAGTTTCTTGTGCTGTGCAGAAGTTCTTTAGTTTAATTAGATCCCATTTATCTATTTTGGCTTTTGTTGCCATTCCTTTTGTTATTTTAGTCTTTTCCATGCCTATGTCCTGAATGGTATTGCCTAGGTTTCCTTCTAGGGGTTTTATGGTTTTAGGTGTTATGTTTAAGCCTTCAATCCATCTTGAGTTAATTTTGTATAAGGTGTAAGAAAGGGGTTCAGTTTCAGTTTTCTGCATATGGCTAGCCAGCTTTCCCAACACCATTGATTAAACAGGGAATCCTTTCCCCATTGCTTGTTTTGTCAGGTTTGTCAAAGACCAGATGGTTGTAGATGTGTGGTGTTATTTCTGAGGCCTGTGTTCTGTCCATTGGTCTATATATCTGTTTTAGTACCAGTACCATGCTGTTTTGGTTACTGTAGCCTTGTAGTAGAGTTTAAAGTCAGGTAGCATGATGCCTCCACCTTTGTTCTTTTGCTTAGGATTGTCTTGGCTATATGGGCTCTTTTTTGGTTCCATATGAAATTTAAAGTAGTTTACTCCAATTCTGTGAAGAAAGTCAGTGGTAGCTTGATGGGGATAGCACTGAATCTATAAATTACTTTGGGAAGTAGGGCCATTTTACAATATTGATTCTTGCTATCCATGGACATAGAATGTTTTCCATTTATTTGTGTCCTCCCTTATTTCCTTGAGCAGTGGTTTGTAGTTCTCCTTGAAGAGGTTCTCCACATCCACTTTAAGTTGTATTCTTAGGTTTTATTCTCTTTGTAGCAATTGTGAATGGGAGTTTACTCATAATTTGGCTCTCTATTATTGGTGTATAGGAATGCTTGTGATTTTGGACATTGATTTTATATCCTGAGATTTTGCTGAAGTTACTTATCAGTTTAAGGAGATTTTGGGCTGAGATGATGGGGTTTTCTAAATATACAATCATGTCATCTGCAAACAGAGACAATTTGACTTTCTCTCTTCCGATTTGAATACCCTTTATTTCTTTCTCTTACCTAATTGCTCTGCTAGAACTTCCAACACTATGTTGAATAGGAGTGGTGAGAGAGGGCATCCTTGTCTTGTGCATGTTTTCAAAGGGAATGCTTCCCGCTTTTGCCCATTCAGTATGATATTGCCTGTGGGTTTGTAATAAATTTAGCTCTTATTATTTTGAGGTATGTTCCTTCAAAACTTAGTTTATTGAGAGTTTTAGCATGAAGGGGTGTTGAATTTTATTGAAGGCCTTTTCTGCATCTATTGAAATAATCATGTGGTTTTGTCATTGGTTCTGTTTATGTGATGGATTATGTTTATTGATTTGTGTATGTTGAACAAGCCTTGCATCCCAGGGATGAAGCCAACTTGATCGTGGTGGATAAGCTTTTGATTTGCTGCTGGATTTGGTTTGCCAGTATTTTATAGAGGATTTTCTCATCAATGTTCATCAGGGATATTGGCCTGAAATGTTCTTTTTTGTATGTGTCTCTGACAGGTTTTGATATCACAATAATGCTGGCCTCATAAAATGAATTAGGGAGGAATCCTTCTTTTCTATCGTTCGGAAAAGTTTCAGAAGAAATGGTACTGGCTCCTCTTTGTACCACTGGTATAAGTCAGGTGTGAATCCCCTGGTCCTGGGCTTTTTTTGGTTGACAGGCTATTAATTACTGACTCAATTTGAGAACTTGTTATTGGTCTATTCAAGGATTCCACTTCTTCTTGGTTTAGTCTTGGGAGGTTGTATGTGTCCAGGAATTTATGCATTTCTTCTAGATTTTCTAGTTTATTTGCATAGAGGTGTTTATAGTATTCTCTGACGGTAGTTTGTATTTCTGTTGGATCAGTAGTGATACCCTCTTTATCATTTTTTGTTGTGTCTATTTGATTCTTCTCTTTTTTCTTATTAGTCTGGCTAGCGGTCTATTTTGTTAATATTTTCAAAAAACCAGCTCCTGGATTCATTGAGTTTTGAAGTGTTTTCATGTCTCTATCTCCTTCAGTTCTACTCTGATCTTAGTTATTTCTTGTCTTCTGCTAGCTTTTGAATTTATTTGCTTTTGCTTGTCTAGTTCTTTTAATTGTGATGTTAGAGTGTTGATCTTAGATCTTTCCCGCTTTCTCCTATGGGCATTTAGTGCTATAAATTTCCCTCAAATACTGCTTTTGCTGTGTCCCAGAGATTCTGGTACATTGTGTCTTTGTTCTCATTGATTTCAAAGAATTCATTTCTGCCTTAATTTCGTTATTTACCTAGTGGTCATTCAGGAGCAGGTTTTTCAGTTTCCATGTAGTTGTGCAGTTTTGACTGAGTTTCTTAATCCTGAGTTCTAACTGGATTACACTGTGGTCTGAGAGACTGTTATTATTTCCATTCTTTTGCATTTGCTGAGGCATGTTTTACTTCCAATTATGTGGTCAATTTTAGAATAAGTGTGATGTGGTACTGAGAAGATTGTATATTCTGTTGATTTGGGGTGGAGAGTTCTGTAGATGCCTGTTAGGTCTGCTTGGTCCAGAGCTGAGTTCAAGTCCTGAATATCCTTGTTAATTTTCTGTCTTGTTGATCTGTCAGATAGGCAGTGGGGTGTTAAAGTCTCCCACTATTATTGTGCAGGAGTCTAAGTCTCTTCATAGGTCTCTAAGAACTTGCCTTATGAATCTAGGTGTTCCTGTGTTGGGTGCATATATATTTAGGATAGTTAGCTCTTCTTGTTGCATTAATGCCTTTACCATTATGTAATGCCCTTTGTTGTTTTTTTTGGTCTTTGTTGGTTTAAAGTCTGTTTTATCAGAGACTAGAATTGCAACCCCTGTGTTTTTTTTTTTTTCTTTGCATTTGCTTGGTAAATATTCCTTCATCTCTGTATTTTGAGTCTATGTGTGTCTTTGCACATGAGATGGGTCTCCTGAATACAGCACACCAATGGATCTTGACTCTTTATCCAATTTGCCAGTATGTGTCTTTTAATTGGGGCATTTAGCCCACTTACATTTAAGGTTAATGTTATATGTGAATTTGATCCTTTCATTATGATGCTAGCTGGTTATTTTGCCCATTAGTTGATGCAGTTTCTTCATAGTGTTGATGGTCTTTACAATTTGGTATGTTTTTGCAGTGGCTAGTAATGGTTTTTCTTTTCCATATTTAGTGCTTCCTTCAGGAGCTCTTGTAAGGCAGGCCTGGTGGTGACAAAATCCCTCAGCATTTGCTTGTCTGTAAAGAATTTTATTTCTCCTTCATTTATGACGCGTAGTTTGGCTGAATATGAAATTCTGGGTTGAAAATTCTTTTCAAGAATGTTGAATATTGGCCCCCACTCTCTTCTGGCTTGTAAAGTTTCTGCAGAGAAATCTGCTGTTAGTCTGATGGGCTTCCCCTTGTGGGTAACCCAACCTTTCTCTCTGGCTGCCCTTAACATTTTTTCCTTCATTTCAACCTTGGTGAATCTGACAATTATGTGTCTTGGGGTTGCTCTTCTCAAGGAGTATCTTTGTGGTGTTCTTTATATTTCCTGAATTTGGATGTTGGCCTATCTTGCTAGGTTGGGGAAGTTCTCCTGGATATATCCTGAAGAGCGTTTTCCAGCTTGGTTCCATTCTCCCTGTCACTTTCAGGTACACCAATCAAGTGTAGGTTTGGTCTTTTCACATAGTCCCATATTTCTTGGTGGCTTTGTTTGTTCTTTTTTCTTTCTTTTTTCTCTATCTTTTTTATTCTTTTTTCTCTATCTTGTCTTCATGCTTTATTTCATTATGTTGATCTTCAATCTCTGATATCCTTTCTTCCACTTGATCAATTCAGCTATTGATACTCGTGTATGCTTCAGGAAGTTCTCATGCTGTGTTTTTCAGCTCCATCAGGTCATTTATGCTCTTCTCTAAACTGGTTATTCTAGTTAACAATTCCTCTAACCTTTTTCAAGGTTCTTAGCTTCCTTGCATTGGGTTAGATCATGCTCCTTTACCTTGGAGGAGTTTGTTATTACTCACTTTCTGAAGCCTACTTCTGTCAATTCGTCAAACTCATTCTCTATCCAGTTTTGTTCCCTTGCTGGCAAGGAGTTGTGATCCTTTTAAGGAGAAGAGGTGGTCTGGTTTTTGGAATTTTCAGCCTTTTTGCACTTATTTTTTCTCATCTTTGTGGATTTATCTACCTTTGGTCTTTGATGTTTGTGACCTTGGAATGGGGTTTTTGTGTGGACATCCTTTTTATTGATGTTGATGCTATTCTTTTCTATTTGTTAGTTTTCCTTCTAACAGTCAAGCCTCTCAGCTGCAGGTCTGCTGGAGTTTGCTGGAGGTCCACTCCAGACCCTGTTTCCCTGGGTATCACCAACAGAGGTTGCAGAACAGCAGCCTGTTCCTTTCTCTGGAAGCTTCATCCCAGAGGGTCACCCACCAGATGCCAACTGGAGCTCTCCTGCATGAGATGTCTATCAACCCCTGCTGGGAGGTGTCTCCCAGTCAGGAGGCACAGGGGTCAGGGAGGCACTTGAGGAGACACTCTGTCCCTTAGCAGAACTCAGGTGCTATGCTGGGAGATCTGCTGCTCTCTTCAGAGCCAGCAGGCAGGAATGTTTAATTCTGCTGAAGCTGAGCTTATAGCCACCCCTTTCCCCAGTTGTTCTGCCTCAGGGAGATGGGAGTTTGATCTATAAGACCCTGACTAGGGCTACTGCCTTTCTTTCAGAGATTCCCTTCTCAGAAAGGAGGAATCTAAAGAGGCAGTCTGGCCTCAGTGACTTTGCCAAGCTGTGTTGGGCTCTGCCCAGTTTGAACTTCCAGGCAGCTTTGTTTACCCTGTGAGGGGAAAACTGCCTACTCAAGCCTCAGTAATGGTGGATGCTCCTTCCCCAACCAAGCTCAAGCATTCCAGGTCGACTTCAGATGCTGTGCTGGCAGTGAGAATTTCAAACCAGTGGATCTTAGCTTACTGGTCTCCTTGGGGGTGAGATCTGCTGAGCTAGACCACTTGGCTCCCTGGCTTCAGCCCCATTTCCAGGGGAGTGAACAGTTCCATCTCTCTGGCCTTCCAGGTGCCACTGGGGTATGAAGAAAAACTCCTGCAGCTAGCTCAATGTCTGCCCAAATGGCTGCTTAGTTTTGTGCTTGAAACCCAGGACCCTGGTGGTATAGGCAACCAAGGGAATCTCCTGGTATACAGGTTGTGAAGACTGTGGGAAAAGTGTAGTATCTGGGCCAGAATGCACCATTCCTCACAGTTCAGTCCCTCATGGCTTCCCTTGGCTAGATGAGGGAGTTCCTCAACCCCTTACACTTCCTGGTTGAGGCAACACCCTACCCTGCTTCAACTTGGCCTCTGTGGGCTACACCCACTGTCTAACCAGTCCCAGTGAGATGAGCCAGGTGCCTCAGTTGGAAATGCAGAAATCATCTGCCTTCTGCATTGATCTTGCTGGGAGCTGCAGACCGGAGTTGTTCCTATTTGGCCATCTTGCCAACCACTGCCTTTTTTTTTTTATAGACAGGGTCTCTCTCTGTCACCCAGGTTGGAGGTGCGGTGAACAATCTCAGCTCACAACAACCTCCACTTCCCGGGCCAAGCTATCCTCCCATCTCAGCCTCCTGAGTAGATGGGAACACATGTGCGCACCACCACGCCAGGCTATTTTTTGCATATTTAGTAGAGACGAGGTTTCACCATATTGCCCAGGCTGGTCTTGAACTCCTGAGCTGAAGTGACCCACTCACCTTGGTCTTCCAAAGTTCTGAGATTACAGGGTGGGCCACTGTGCCCGGCTAAACTTCCATATTTTTTTGTGTGCACCAGAATGCCTGATCATGTTCCCTTAGGCATCCCATATGATGGTTGCTATGGTAGGCTTAATCATGACCCCCAAAGGTATCCAGGTCCTAACCTCTGGAACCTATGAATATTACTTTATATATATATAAAAAATGGACTTTTCAGATGTGATTAAATTAAACACTTTGAAATGAAGAGATTATCCTTGATTGTCTGGGTGATCCCTAAGTGCAATCCCACGTGTCCTTATAAAAGGGGGATTTGACTAACATTGAAAAAGAAGGCCATGTGATGAAACTAGATTCAGAGAGACAAGATGCTACACCACTGGCTTTGAAGATGGAAGAAGGGGTCATGAGCCAAGGAATGTATGTCAAGAACCAGAAAATTTGAGGAAGGAGGTTCTCCCCTTGAGCCTCCAGAGGAAGCATGACTGTACCAACACCTCAATTTAGCCCTGTAAGATTTAGTTTGGATTTCTGGCACATAGAACTGTAAGGGAAAAGTTTTATGTTGTTTTAAGCTACCAAGTTTTGTGATAATTTGTTATAGCAGCCATCAGAAACTAGTACAGTGGCAGAGAACAGTGTTTCCAGGTTATACCTGCATGTTGTGGCAGCAATGGCCAGCGTAAAAGGTGGACTAAGAGGACATGAAGCAAGGAACTAGTCTGGACCAATATCCGTTGGTCCCTTCACATCACTTGGATCTGTTCTTGCCCTATGTTAAATATAGTGCATCAGAGAGCCTTCAAGGTGTTGTGTGGTCTCAAAATCTATTAAATACCCAATTCAGGAGGATTGATGGAACAAGCTGGAGCCTCTGTGGCTGCCACTGCTCCTAGGCTATAATTGGTGTTTATCATCTTCTTCCTCCACTATCCTTTCCATATTTTTCTCACATTTGGCTTCACTTCAGTAGGTATAGGATGCTTGTCTGGTGGGGTGACCTGACTTTCACTTCTGAGGGATTGGAGCCCATGGTTAGGTTTTCCTTGTTGGATCATGATTCCTATAATTGCCCATTTATGGTTATCACTGAGCATGGAAGCACCAAGAAATACCTCTGATTCCAGATGCACTTCTTCCTGCTCTGACTATACAACACTAATCCTAGCTCCTCATAATAACCCAGGAAAAGAGTTATATTAATAATTAATAATTTCTGAATCTAACTTTTGGCCCATTGGCTTTAAAAATCAAACATGACTAGATGCTAATAGTAGTTTCAGATTCAATAGAACCTTTACTGAGTGCCCTTGTGGAAACATCCTTCTCCTACTGCTCATAAAAAAGAACCAGTCACAACTTAAGGCTGCAGGAATAGGAAGCACAAGTTCACAAGTGAGTCCTTGAGAATTATGGTGAGAGGGGTCAATGCTACTCCCACCCTCTTGGTTCCCAGAACCGTGTATTCTAGCTATTGGGTATACAACATTATATGTCAGTTATTGGTTCATTGTGTATACTGCATGCACCCCACTTCTGCAGGATATGTTTTTCTTGATACGATGTCATAGCTGAGCCTTTAATTGACCATTCCACGATTCTATCATTCTGGCTTCTTCCAGGTGATTTAGTATATAGTAGGACAAATGAGTTCCATAGTTATATGCCAGACATCACCTCCTCTTCACTGTAAAACAGGTCTGTTGGTCTAATACAATACAATATGTAAATTTCATGTCAAGAAATCAGACATTCTATAAGACCTGGAGTGGGGGGTGCTGGAAGAGGCACCACAGGTATCGAAGGCAAACCCATACCCAGAGAGAGAGATATCAAATCTAGTGAGGATGAATCATTGGGTATGAAGGGGTCTAGCATATCCTAGCCAATCATAATCCTGAATGCCACGATCCCAAATGTTGAAATTCCAAAAGATCTGGAAAAACTAATTTTTAAAATTATTTAAAATATACTTATTTACATTTTAAAAGGGGATTTATTTGAGAAACATATAAAAACACATCAGAACATTTCATGGGCCACTTTAAACAATAAAATGGACAATAATAACACACATATTTTTGCAAGCATAAGCACTCAGGTATACTAATGACAGTCACACAGATATAACAGGTATGAGTAGGCAAACTGTATGGTAAAGAAATAGGTCAAAAAGGGAAATGTATAAACAAATGTCACTATGGTTGGTAATTGTGTGCACTCAGCTTTATAACTGTGGTCATCTAAAGTACTGTGATAAACAACCTAAGTCTTTTGACAAGATCAATCAAAAATCGCCATGGGTCACCACCACGTATGGGGTTATCCAAAGAGCTGAGGTTTCGAGAAATTTCATCTTTCACAAATGCAGATGTACGAAAAGAAAGTCCCTTAATTTACTGAGAAAGTTGCAATGTTTTTACATATACACACAATGCTCACACACAAAGTTGTGATAATGAACTTTTATGAGGTCAAGTTTGCAACAAATGCGTAAAACAAATTAGAACTCTCAAAAAATCTCTATACAATGTCTACCTCCCATATCAGAAATGATGCAAAGATGAAACAGAAACATATAGCATAAAAAATTGTAAAAAATAATATTCGAAATTTAAAGTAGAGAAAAAAAGCTAAAAAAGAAAAGAAACAACATAAGAAAATTTAACATATGAAAAAGTATGTTACAGGAATAGGTTATGAGCAATTGGATGGTGATCATTCATAAGACCTAGCTAACTTTCACAATCATCAACTATATGTTGAAATCTTGCATCATGATGAATAGCTGCTATTTTTCTTTTCGGATATGGCTCTCCTTGGAGAACACATTCATGTTAACTTTCTACGTGGCATTGCTCTGTTTGAGCGTTTTCAAGTCACCGACATGAATGTTCCCTATTAAATTTTCCAATATTCTGTGTCACGCTTCTGTGTTGTTTGGGGTACTTGGAAATCTATACTGCATGCATTCATATACAGGTCACAAATTTGGTGGAAACAATACTGGTGATTGAACAGCAACACCCAAAATAATGCTTTACCAGGTTTCTACGTATTTTCCAATCCAGTAAAGTTGACACCTAAAATGAAGCCCACAGATCTGCCCTTTGTTAACTTGGCACCCATACACATCTTCTTAAGCCATGCTTAATTTCCAAATAAAGACAACAAGGTAATAGTTCTAACATGATGCAACTATTCTGTGATTGTGATCTTCAGAATTTTAGGCATCAGGGATTTTAGACTTTAGGGATTTTGATTTTTCTGGGATTTCAACATTTGGGATTACAGTGTTCCAGACTGTGTCTTGCAGGATTATGATCCAAACCTCCCCTTCTAGTAATATAGTAATCACACGATCAATAATAAATGCTACCATGTGGCTGGCTGGTCTCCTTACAATAATAGTGCCATAGCAAGTGCTCGGTGTCAGTCTCTGCAGATGTCAGGAAGGGCATTCATGAATGCCAGTGGCTGTAAGAGCCATAATAAGAGGAATGCCATAATTTTGGGCTCATTGATAGCACCATCCCTACAACAATGGCCACTCATGGGCCCATTGCCCAAGTACTGAGGTGGCTGAGAGGAGATGCTGGCTTAGATCCATAGGACAACTCATCCTGCCTACCTGTTCAGTGCCTCCCCTTCAAAGACACAGGTGTGTTGCTCCCATTTCCATGACTCTTTCCCAAACTTCCTTTTCTCTGGTCTTTCAATCTTTCTTTTCCCAGGATCCCTACTAGCTAGCCAAGCCACTCTTCACTTCTCTATGTTCTGTGTATGTCTGTACCTCAAGCTGTTTTTTGCTTTATTTAAACTGAATGACCAATTACACTGCTGAAAGTCTTGCTGACTGGGAGGATTTTCCTTTTGCACTGTCCTTTGGGACTCCCTCTGAGTATTTCTGAAATGTGATAGCTGTACTTATTCCAGCTCTACGCCAGGCTGGAGTTTTTTCTCTCTGTTAGTTTATTGCAGGGGAATCTCCATAGTGAGAACTGAGGTCGAGGAATTTGTGCAACAGAGGTAGGTAACATGAAGGTCTGTGTCATCTATTCATGTAAACTTATTTGTACCTTTTGGGTCTGCTTGGATCCAAGTCTAAATGTGCCATTTCTATTGTACACTGGATTGCCTGACCTCATGAAATGGTGAATCGGATAATACCCATCTCATGATCTGTAATTTTATGTCCCATGCTCAGGTACTTAACCTCTGCTAAGGCCCAGAACTACACCAGATGCTGCTTTGCAAATGGTAACTAGTTCTCTGCCATAGATTGCATGGTCTTGCTCCAGAACCCTTGGGTCTGTGATGTGACTCTTCTGTTGGACCTTGGCAGAGACTCCACCCAGAATTGGTATCTGCCATAGCTATCTTTAGCACTACTGAGTCTGATGAGTCATATGTCCTGAATGGCAGAACACTTTTCACTGCATCACAGCCTGAATCTGCTGCAGATTCTCTTGCTCTGGTCCCACTCAAACCTGGAAGCTTTCTGAGTCACTCAATAAATGTGTTGAGAACTAGTCCCAAGTATGGAATATGCTGCCTCCAGAATCCAAAGAAGCCTATTTAGTGCTGTGCCTGTTCTTCGTGGTAGGAGAAGCAAAGTACAACTTGTCCTTTACCTTGGATGGGATTTCTCCGCATGACTCAGACTGTTGGACCCAAAAACTAGACCAATGTGAAGAGTATCTGAATCTCCTTGGGATGTAGCTCCCTCCCTCTGGTATACATGTATTTTTACTACAGTATCCATACTACTTGCCACTTCCCACTTATTAAGTTCAATCAATATAGAGGACCTCAATGATGCTCTCTGGAATGTCAGTATGATCAAGGCCCTTTGGACTTCATTGTAACAGAGAACAGGAGATATTCCTGGGACCTAATCCTAGATAAAACAGTGGATATGTGCCACTCTCCAGCCTGAGAAAAAAAATCAAGTTATTTTTGATTCTCTTTATTGGTGTTTGTTGAAGAAAAAGATTTTACCAGATTAATTGCAAGTAGAAGCCCTATGATTATTTTATAGATGAAGCCCCTAGTAGAAGTCCCATGATTATTTTATAGATGAAGAAACTGAAGCTCTGGAGGGTTATAAAACTCCAAGCATTGACCAGACTAGGGCAGCACACTACAGGATCAGAGATATCTGGGCCGTCATAAAGTGGCCCAAAGTTACCTGGAGAGAGAGAAAAAAAAATGATGAAGGAAAACTGCTGATAGATTTTGCTTGCTGCACAGAGAATCATAGATCCTGGTGCTGAGGGTGCTTTGGAAGTCATCTAGCACAACCTCTTACCCTGACAATGAAGTCCCTCTGACACAGTGTTGGATTTAAGGTTATGCGTTTCATATAGTAAGGAGGGAAAAACACAGGTGTGCAGGTTTGGAGACATACTGTATCTGACAGCTATTGCTGTTAATAAACCACCCCAAAACTTACTAGCTTAAACAACACTTTTTATTATTTTCTTTGAACCTATAGGGTTGGCTGAGGGGTTATACTACGTTGAGCTGGGATCAGGAGGGCCTACTTGCTCATACGTCTGTAGTCAGCAGCTGGCCAGCTGCAGGTTGGCTAGCTGGATGGCTTGCTGATCTTATCTGGGCCCTCTCACTCACCTGCGAACAGCTGGGCTGGCCTGGTCATTCTCTGTCTGTCTCATTCTCTAGGCTACCCAAGCATATTCTTATGGTAAAGTCAGAGAAACAATAAAAGTATAAGGGCAAGAAGCATAATTGGCTTGTATTCCATATGTTAACAAATGGAGTAACAATGGCTCATTAGCCAAATAAGTCATACGAGTCCAAAGTCTGGCAGAGCAGAGTGCCCTGGCCACAATGGGAGCAATGAAGACTCAGGCGGGGACTTGATGCAGGCAATCTAACACATATAACTCAATTCCAATCCTAGCCATGGCACTTATCAGATAACTCACTTTTCTGAGCCTAAGTTCCCCTAACTAAAAAAATAAACAATAATAACATCTATTTTCAAAGCATATTATAATGATCAAATAATATTTATATAATGTATCTAGTATAGTGCTTGGAACATGAGGGATGTGAAAAAATGGATGGTTCTTCTGATTATAAAGAGAGGTGTCTGAGTTGATATGCCTTTTGCTCTCTACAGCTCAGGATGCTCTGTGGAGGCTGTCAAGGTAGCCCAAAGCTAGAATCTCTCCCTAAACACTTGGTTGAGGGAGGCTGACCTTCTGAGGACCCACACTGGCCACAGCTAAAAGGTCTTAGGACTTTGGGGACTGAAGCTTACCACATCCCTGGGATGCAATATTCTCCAATGTGCTGCCCCCATCCTGACCCAGCCACCAGATAGAGACGATGGGGAAAGCTCTGTGCCTCCTTCTGAAAAAAGCAGTATGAGTATTGGTAAGAGTCAGGCAGGCCAGTGTTTAAAATTCGGCTTGGTCACTTACTGGCTGTGTAAGTTTGGGCAACTTAGGTAATGTCTTTAATCTCAGTTGTGTTCTATTCCACAAGCCTTTTGTGAGCACTAATAAGGTGACATCTGTTTGGGATACAGCATTACAAGGATGATGTATATGTGGGGAAATGGAGGGCTGGAGACAGAGATAATGATCAGGAAGACATGGGCATGATTCTATGTTTCCCTATGGATGAGAATATGGTTGGCCTGACAGCAAGTTTAGTTCAAGAACCAGGAGAATCCAATATTTGTAAACATGTCCTTAAATATAAACACATAGATTTTTTAAAATTATTAAACTTCAAGTTCTAGGGTACATGTGCACAATGCGTACATTTGTTACATAGGTATACACATGTGCCATGTTGGTTTGCTGCACCCATCAACTTGTCATTTATATTAGGTATTTATTCTAATGCTATCCCTCCCCCAGTCCCCCACCCTCAGGAGGTCCTGGTGTGTGATGTTCCCTGTCCTGTGTCCAAGTGTTCTCATTGTTCAGTTCCCACCTATGAGTGACAACATGTGGTGTTTGGTTTTCTGTCCTTGTGATAGTTTGCTGATAATGATGGTTTCCAGCTTCACCCATGTCCCTGCAAAGGACATGAATTCATCCTTTTTTATTGCTGCATAATACTCCATGGAGTATAGGTGCCACGTTTTCTTAATCCAATCTATCATTGATGGACATTTGGGTTGGTTCCAAGTCTTTGCTAATGTGAATAGAAGCACATAGATTTTAACTGCATTTTTTGCAGAATAGTAATGCAATCTCAGGCATAAAAAAGTGATGGCAGAGCAAGCCAAGAGCTTCAGATCTGTACAGACTTTGCTTTGTATGCATGCTGTCACCAGAAGTTCACCACTTGTTAGAGACTCTGGAGGCCAGGATCAAGTCTACAGATATAAAAACTGCACCTCGTCCCACCCTGTTGTGCTGTTTCTCAAAGTTCCTGGATTCTTGGTTAGATAAATCAGTCATATAAGATAAGCACATGGTGGATTTGAATCTATTTTTTCTTTGCTTATCCATCCACGACCCACCATAACTGCTGCAGCATACAAAACACTTAGCATAGTACACAACACTTAGAGTAGTACAAAACACTTAGTACAGTACAAAACCAAGGAAGAGCACTCAGTCAGTCTAGGCTCCTTCAAACCCTCCACTTCAGGGAGATAAGAACATCATAGTTAGATTCTATACTTTCTCATCACTTTTAGTTATTGGAACAGCCTTTTAGTTATTGGAACACTTTTAGTTATTGGAACCAGGGTCTTAAAACTTAGATCTGGCTGGGCGCAGTGGTGCACGCCTGTAATCCTAGCACTTTGGGAGGCCAAGGCGGGTGGATCACGAGGTCAAGAGATTGAGACCATCCTGGCAAACATGGTGAAACCCCGTCTCTACTAAAAATACAAAAATTAGCTGGGCGTGGTGGTCCACACCTGTAGTCTCAGCTACTCGGGAGGCTGAGGCAGGAGAATCACTTGAACCCAGGAGGCAGAGGTTGCAGTGAGCCAAGATCGTGCCATTGTACTCCAGCCTGGCGACAGAGCAAGACTCTGTCTCAAAACAAACAAACAAACAAACAACAACAACAAAAAAACTTCAGACCTATTCATTTTGAAACAGCCATGCCTCGTTCAATTCAAAGTTCTCTTCCTCCCAACCCTGCTGCCCAGCTCAGGCTGCTCTGGGGGCTCTGGTGGCCTGGGATGGAACAGTGGGATGGAGGGAGATATGCAGCTGAAGAAAGGTCCACTGTTTACTTCTTTGCACTTAGTTTTCTGGTACTGGGATGTGGGACAGAGAAACGATAAGCCCCACAAGACAACCTCTCCAGATGTGGTCCCTCTGGCAAGCTCCTCTCCTGAATCCATGTTCCTTGTCCAGGGATTGGACAAATTGGAAACACAAGGAACTTCACTGACCAGTTATTCAGCCCCAAGCAGCCCCCTCCACACCCAAAAAGCATTAGTAGCCCCTTTCAAAAACCCATTTTCTCCACCAGCTAGGGGCCTCGTGCCTTGTTTTCCTCTGTGCCCTTGACTGTGGTGGCCCAGAAGCCCTGGAGCTCCTTCCTCTGCCCAACCTTATCTCTCCTCTGGAGACTTTGGCACATGAGGAATTGATTTTTTTCTGCCTTTAGAGAAATGAGAACCTGAGGGAGATGTTCTTTCCCCTCTTTTTCTCCCTATCCTGCCTCTGATCTCTCCCCAGGGCTCATCTACCACTTGATCAGCATATCAAGAGGCTGAGCAGACATTCAGCTAGGGATGGAAATGACCATCTGCCCACCATAGTTTACAAGGCAGTTCTCTTGGGCATCACTTCAGTGCCTGTAGGGAAAGATTAGTTGGTGGCCTTCTTCTTGAGAAGGGGGCAGCCTCGCTTTAAATATGAAGGGTCTCCCCAAAAGCAACCTCTTTCCTCTATAAGTCAGCTTATATCTCTCCTCCTGAAGGGGCCTCAGGGTAGCCTCTACTGTACCCTGTGGTCAGTGGTGACAAGTGAGAAGGGCATCCTGCAGCCAGAAGTAGGAATTTCTTTGAATTCCAAGGGACTTGGATAACTTACACCTCAATAGTTCATTATCTCTGTGTCATAAATCAAAGTCAAGAGCAGGAAAAACTTCAATCAATACTTCGCAACATCCTATCACATAGAAATGAGTTGTTGGCAATGAAAAGACCCCCATTTGTCCCTAAAGACTTGCATCAAAGATGAGGTCCCCTGACCAAAGCAATTAGGGAAATTCCTACTGACAGAAGAGATGTAGAAACATCTGTTTCCCACTGATGTCAAGGCTGGGGTGGAGGCGCTGGCCTAAAATAACCTTTCCTGGGCCAAACAGCCTAATGGGACATTTAACCTCTCTGAGACTCAATTTCCTGATCTGTAAAATGACAATTGAATTAGTCTGTATGGCATTCCCAGTTCAGAGACTTTAAGAGTTAAGATAATGGAATGTGGTGATACTGTATAAATAAAAGAAACAAGTAGTAGTTTTAAAAGCTATTTGGAAACCCCCTCCACAATTTGTGACTAGAGATATAATTCAGATTTATAACTGAAGATAATCTTTTCCTATCTCCCCAAATACTTGCAATTTACTTTTTGGCTTACTGTTATATTTTATTGTGGATAAGCCAAATGTATTTTGTTCTGATTACATAAAAGCAAAACCAAGTAACTACTCCAATTAGGTAAGTAAACTCATGAACCTAGAGCGGTACAGCAGAGATGTAAATGAAAACTCACAAAATGTAATAAAGGACTTTAGTGACAAATGGATAAAGAGCAATGATGTCTGTGTTCAGGACCATTAAAATGACCTTAAAACTAAAAGTGGAACCCAAGGGCAGACAGGACAGCAGGCCCCACGGGCACTGGCACCAGCAGCTGGGCCACCAGGGCATCCCTCTTGCCAGCGACCCAGGCACATGGCCTCTTATCTCTGCATATCTGCTTCCCTCTCATGATGAGGGGGTGTGGGCGGAGTAGACAAACTGATGAAAAAGTCTGCTACAAAGTGCAGCTATCTCAGCGAGGTTTTTCCCTAACAACGCGGAGTCTTGGGTTTTAGTTACTTGTGATTCTGGTTTTAGTAGACTTTGCTGCCGTGGGATGCCTAAGAAGGTTAAATTTGGGGTGCCTTAGGTCACCAGTAAGAAAAACAAACAAACCAAATAAGATTTGGATAACAAGAGAGAAGGTGATTGAAAACTATCAACTCCCTGAAAGTTTTAAACTAGGCATGAAGCCTCCTGTGTCTCTCATTCGTCATGTTTCTGAAGACAGTTGACCTGTTGACTTAAACACATCATTTAAGAGAGTCAGCCAGAAATAATGACAGTGTGAGGACCTGCTACCCATGCTGAGTACTAAGAAAGAGCTAGCTCAATAAGAAAAAGTGAACCTTGGCCTATTACTCAGACATCTTTGGCTTTAAAAAAAAATTTTTCATATCTCACAATAATTTGGGCCAGGAGTTAGAAGGTCAGACCCTAGTCCAGGTTTGAGGCTAATTTTCAGAAACTTTTCCTGGAGCTATTTGGTTCATGCCCCAGAATCCCTTCCCTACTGCCTTGATTGGCTAAATGTTTTGATGTTTTGGAGAGTGCTAGAATCCTAGTTTCATCCTTACCATCTGTATGCCTTGTGTATGTGACTGAACGTCTCTAAGCTTTTCTCGTTATAAAGACTTAAATTGTTAGCTTTCTTTTTATGTCTATGCAATTTGGTTTTTTTGTTATATTTTTTAACTCTTTAAAAGCAGTATTTCTCACCTATGATACTTTGTCCTGTATCTTCTACCACCATTAGCGTAAAGCCAATCTGGGAGACTGTGCTCAATAAACGTTATTATTTTTTGATTTTGGCATAAATATTAATAATCATTT
This sequence comes from Rhinopithecus bieti, assembly GCF_001698545.2. Classification (NCBI taxonomy): domain Eukaryota; kingdom Metazoa; phylum Chordata; class Mammalia; order Primates; family Cercopithecidae; genus Rhinopithecus; species Rhinopithecus bieti. Next base: position 541,234 of record NW_016812402.1, on the reverse strand, counting down.
ATTGAAAAGTCTCTCTGGGCAAGATATTGAGTCTTGTTACTACATGAGGGGAGACAGGAAGAACAAACAAAGAATGAGTTTTTCCTTAAGGAACATTCAATTCATTGTGGGGCCAGACAGGTAGACATGCAGCAAACTACTTGGCAGGTCTTTCCTCTTCTCTCCCACAACATGTGACTCTAGGGAGTGATTTGGGAAGTAGAAACTGTTGGAACAGAGCTATTTTCTGGACAGACAATCCTGGCTTCCTGGATCCTGTTTCTACCAAGACACAGGAAGGCAGCTGCTGATGCTCATTCGATGCCCATGCCCCATTTTCCTAAAACAAACACATATTGGACATCAAAGCAGCTATGTAGTTCTTTTCTAGAACTTTCAGTTAGTTGCCTTAAAGGTCCTAACTAGAGGCTGGGCATAGTGGCTCACGCCTGAAATCCCAGCACTTCCAGAAGTTGAGGCGGGAGGATTACTTGAGACCAGGAGTTTGAGATCAGCCTGAAGAGAATAGGAGACTTGGTCTCTACAAAAGTAAAAACAAAACCATTAGCCCGCTGTGGTAGCCTGTGCCTGTAGTCCCAGGCTACTCAGGAGGCTGCGGGGGGCGGGGGGAGGATCACTTGAGCTCAAAAGTTCAAAGCTGCGGTGAGCTGTGATTACACCACTGCACTCCAGCCTGGTGATTGAGTGAGACCCTGTCTCTAAAAAAAGAAAACCAAAAAATATCCCAAGTAGAACAAGCAGTGATAAGCAGGGCTGTGAAGAAGAAGAGAGTTATTCATGCCTTGTCGTCCTGGTCCCCCTCCTTCTCTAATCACCTTGCAGTCCTTTCAGCCTGCAGGGACCCAGGGTCTCACGGTGGATGCTCCCCTCTCCCCAGCTCTCTCTCTCTTCTGGCCAGTCCATGCTGATCTTGCAGAGTAGAAGGTGAGGTTGGGAGCAAGCTCTGGTTTCCACGGATGAGGGGAGAGGATGCGGCGGAATGAGAACGGAGTGAAGGTAGAGGGACAGAAAAGACAGACTTCCATTTCAGGTTACCATTAGTTTCCTCCTTAATATTCTAAAATCTAACACTATTCGCCAGTAAGAAGACTTGCTTTCTTCTGGTAATACCCCAGTAGCCTATGTGAGGAGATCCTATTCCCATCTGAACAGAACTTTGGTCCTCTGTCTTGTGAAATAATAACTCTGGACTTATGGAACTCAGGGAGTGTTTGTCCCCTCCATGCTTGGGGTTATTGTGAAGCTTTCTGGTGTCAACTGACAATAATGAATGCCTGTTATCCCTAATTTCTCCCCTTCCCAGGTGGGGGAAAGGAGGCAGAGAAGAGTAAAGTTTCAGCCAACCTTGTAACAATGAAATACAAGTGCTAATGTTAATTCTAGCAGCATCTTTCTATAGGAGTCCAAGAAGGGTTTGTCCCCCGAGACACTGTGGAAGACATTAGCAGGTAGTTGAATCTGAATGTTGATTACACTGCTTTCTTCATGATTTCTAGAGAAACTGCTCGAGTGACACTTTCTTCTATTCTGAGAGTACAGCACAAATCCAGTGTAATTGTTTTATTCATTTCTACCACTCCCTACCTTAGACTATGAGACACTTGGTGACAAAGGCTGCCCTATCACCACTAGCAACTAAGGGCATTCAACCTTCCCTCTTGTCTCTGGCATACAACATTTTGTAAAAAGAAAAGAGGGAATCTTTTGCCTCCATTGTAAATGTTTAATTGGTTCAACAGCATCCTCCCTACCACCCATGCTCTCGGAGTTAAATATAATTTCAGCCCGTGATTGACGTGACAAAATATATACAAAGACAAATAAAAGACAGATTGCCTATCAGATCTGAAGCAGGAAGGCCCGGGAATTCTAGCAACATTGGCTTGTCTGAAACAGCACAGAGTGAATAGTATTATCATAACCAAGTGTGGTCAGAATAGCTGGACAACAGTAGCTGTATAAAAGGAAAGTCCAGGAAGCAAGCACCTGCAGTGTGTCTCTGGGGCTGACCCACGGTTGTGATTTATCTGTTCCTAGTTGCACTGACAGATGATTCAGCTCTTAAGAGCACAAAGCCATAAAATACTTGAACCATACACACAATTTCATTTGTTCTGATTTTATTCTCCCTAAGCAACTGATACATTAAGATTTGATTTCCCATTTATTTTTCAATGGTTCACTTTGTTCTAAAAAGTTTATAAGGGGCTTATAAAAGTGTATGTGCTTCAGTTTAAAAGTTAAAATGGAATGTAAATGGACACAGTGGGTTGTGGTTTTGCCTGCCTCATATCCGTTTTACCCTTATTATTTTCTCCGGGGAAACGATCTACCTCTCAAGTGGAACTGGTACCATTTCATCACAAGTTCTGAGTGAAGGAGTGTAACCCACACCTGGCCTATCGGTAATTTCCATCCATCTGGTCTCAGTGGCTTGGCCAAGTGACTCACAGAAACTTAATCCTGGGGACTTTGTCAAAATGATGGGGAAAGAGAAGCTCTTCTTCCACTGGCACCTTTTTTTTTTTTTTTTTTTTTTTTGAGATGGATCCTCCCTCTGTCCCCCAAGCTGGAGTACAGTGGCTCGATCTCGGCTCACTGTATCCTCTGCCTCCTGGGTTCAAGCGATTCTCATGCGTCAGCCTCCAAGTGTCTGGGACTACAGAAATGCACCACCACACCTGGCTAATTTTTGTATTTTTAGTAGAGATAGGGTTTCATCATGTTGCCCAGACTGGTCTGGAACTCCTGACCTCACGTAATCTGTCTGCCTCGGCCTCCCAAAGTGCTGAGATTACAGGTACAAGCCACCACACCCGGCCTCCACTGGCACTTCTAACTGTAGGATGATACAAGCCTAGTGCAGCCAGAGCCCCTAGACAGGGAGGCAGGAATATGAGAATGGAGTCAACATGGAAGAGAGAAGAGCTCTGAGATGGAGAGAGAGACAGATTATAAACCTGAAATGTGAGACTTTTTTGGTTTTGTTTGTTTGGTTTTTAGTTCCCAGATCCAGCCATGGCTGAAGCTAGAATGATTCTCAGAATTTCTTAGTAGGTATTATATAGCCTCTCTCTCTTTTTTTTTCAATTATGTTGAGTTTCTGACCTGGCTGAAGGTCCTGATTAATTCAGTATATGAGAAAAGTAGGGTGAGAAAAATAAACATAGTGAAGAAAAAATGAAACTAGTAGTCAAGTGAGCAGACATTCGCTAAAATGTTTGCCATGAATTCCAGGATACTTGCTGGTACAGGCTGATCCGTCTGCTCAAACTTCACAGCCATCAGCACAGGGCCAAAACTGCTTAGTCATGTTGGCCAGAGTGTCCATAAGATTAAAACTCACCCAGCTGCTCAGAAGAAATAAAACTATATTCCTGATTATGATACTTGAAAAAAAATTCTACCTTGGGCTCCTTATAAGGAAGATGCTGTGTAAAATGGTGATTCACACCCTCAACCACACTCCTACAATAAACATGACAATGAATTAATGGATTTCATGGGACTGTTTCTTATAACATCCTGATGACAAAACAGCAAAGCACAGTTTAATGAGAGCAGTTTTAAAGTTGGGAAATGATGCAGGCCACTTGTGTAGGCACTGCTAGAAAGGCTAGTCAGAACAAAGGTGACACCTCCAGGATAAATGAGTGTAGGCTTGTTATGGTTTGGATCTGTGTCCCTGCCCAAATCTCTTGTTGAATTGTAATCTCCAATGTTGGAGGAGGGGCTGGATGGTGGGAGATGACTGGATCATGGAGGCAGATTTCCCACTTCTGCTGCTCTCATGGTAATTAGTGAGTGCTCATAAAATCTGGTTGTTTAAAAGCGTGTAGCACCTCCCTGCTGTCTATCTTGCTCCTGCTGTGGCCATGTAAGATGTGCCTGCTTCCCTTTCACCGTCCACCATGACTGAAAGTTTCCTGAGACCTCCTGAGAAGCTGCTCTGCTTCCTGTACAGCTTGCAGAACTCTGAGACAATTAAATCTCTTTTCTTTATAAATTACCCAGTCTCTGATATCTGTTTATAGCAATGCAAGAATAGACTTATACAAGGCTCTACCCCTAGGTGACTAAATGGTTTAGGGCCATAACGCCACTTAAAAATTCCTTTGCTTTGAGCAGCTGATCTAAGTCTTATATTCTATGGCAATTAGTTGACAGAAATCTTTGTTTATTGAATCCATTTTTACTCTTACTCTGATTCCAGAAAACCACATCTCAAGCAAAGAAAAGGTTGTTTGTCTTTCTCTTTCTTATGAGGGGAGTGGGCTATGGGAGTGGGCTTCCCATCTAGTTTTCCTAAAAGAAATCCCTCTCTAAGTTGAAAGAGCCTTCCTGCCTACAATCTGGCTGAGATAGAAAATTTTTCATTTGTTTGTTTGCTTGCTTTAATATGACTGTCACCACTGAGTGACTAGCATGGAAGTAGGCCCTGTGGACTTGAAGGACAGTTCAGGCAGTCCCTGCTTGCTTACATAAAGTGTTGGAAAACACACCTGAGTTGGACATGTGATAATCACACAGAAATATATGTAATAAAAGTTTTCTGTTCTTACTGAGATGGAAAAGTCTATAAAATCCCTAATAACACTTCACCTTCTGGATGCAATTTTGGAAGCTAGGTTTCTAGCATTTTGTATGTCCAATGAATTCTTCTCATTTATATGACCATTATTCATTCTAAAAATGTATGAAAAGTTCATTTTAATAATCACAAATTTTAATTTGTTCCTTTTCTCCCTTGAGTTGTATTTCCATTCCATTTCTTCTCTATAATTTCATCCTAACATATTTTTAAATTTGAAAGTTCTTTTGTTGATAGTTATCTTGAATAAATATACTTTTGTAAATTGAAATTCATTATTTTTATTCTTGTGACTGTTATGTTCTTAGTGTTAAAATTTTCATCTGGATTCAGTTAACACACAATAGATATTAAAACTGATTGATCAAAACATCAGAACTGTATTATAAATTTTAGTGAGTACTTATTAAACATAAGAAATAAAATTTTATTGAATAGTCCTCTCAATGAAACTTAACAGTACTATTTTTTCAGTTAGTTCATGTATTTATGGACAAATATCACTTATTGCTAGAATAAGAGGATTCAACATCAATTCTATTTCTCAGTTTTGTTTTGATAAATCTAAGCATTAAGAAACTTAGTTTACATAAATAATTAGACGGAAATTAGATGGAAAACATTTTGCTTTCTCAATACAACTTAATCATTTGAGTGCCTTCGAAGTTATATTCAGAAAATCACATAGATCCATGTTAAAGTAATTTTTAATGATCTTTGAAAAAAATATGTGGCTCTCTTTTAATTTTCCTGAAGCAAAACACTAGACACCATAATGCTTGGGAAAAGATTTTTTTAAAATCCTGTCATTAAAGTCATTAACTTTTGAAAACTTTTATTTTAATTGCCCCATTTTCCAGCCCCAGACTTTTTTATACCCACAGTAAGTTCAGGTTGAGTGAGTGGCATGTACATAAGATAAACACGACTGTGATAGGGGAATGGGAAATGGAGAACTAGCGTAATGTCTCCATTGCAGGTCAGTTTAATATGGAAATTAGGTATCTGGAAAAAGATTCCCTTAAAACTGATTATTTATACTCTTATATCCTTAGAAGGCCTCATGTACCTCCAGAGGTATGTGTATCTCAGTTTGAGGGCCAATATTCTTATAGAGACAAAAATGTATAAAATTATATACAATGTGATACTTCCTGATACTAAAAAAATAATGCTATAAAAGGAAGCATATGGTAAAAACCTGGAGGGAAAGTGCTGTTGAGATGAAGCAAAGAGAGAGGCCCCTGTGAGAGGGGACACCTAACCTGAGCCTGAAGGATGAGCATAGTTGGCTTGCAGAGCTGCTTAGGTGCGTTCTAAGTGGGAGGAACAGCATGTGCAAAGGTCCTGCTGGCATGTAAGCTTGGCATGTTTGAGTGGCAGAAAGAGGATCTGTGGGCCTGGAGCAAGATGACCAAGGGGAAGAGTGGAAGAAGGTGAGGTCCAGAAATGGGCAAGGCCGTATTTATAAGGCCCTGAGGGATCTGCACATTATTTTCAGCATGATTCAAAGCCATCTGAGGTTTTAAGCAGGAGAATGACAAGAGCTGAGTTTTGCTTTAGAAATATCTTTCTAGGTGCTGTGAGGTAGGGGCAGTGGATGATAGGGAAGTAAAAATAAGCTAGCAAGTAGCAAGATAGCTATAGACTACTGCTGTCATCCACGAGGGAAGTGACTGCACCTTAGAACAGGGGAGAACACTGAGGCTGATAAAAGGAACTCAATTTAGGAAAGTATTTGGAGAAAAAGCCAACGAGAATTACTGATGAGTTGCATATGCAGTGTGAAGAAAGAAAAACAATCTACCTGTAGAATAAATTCTAGAGGTGGAATTGCTTAATCACGTCTATGACATATTTCAAAATCAAAAAAACATAAACTCTGAAGTACTGGGCAGATATTTTGGATGTAACAATAAGTGATCAAGAACTTCAGTCTGAAAATCTACCTGGATAAGCAGCGATATGGACCCTACTCATGGGCCATTCCTCCGTATCATTATACATGCCCCAGGCAGTGAAAACTGCCAAATAAACCTTCTTAAGAATGAGGTCCCTTTTCAAGGAACAACAGTTCTGGTCAGTCCAAAGTATGCAACTATCTAGTCTTAAGTGCATTTTATTTAAATAATGCCAATAGGGAGTTGTGAAGTTAAAATTAATGTTTTGAAACTATCCATAATTTTTTAATGAATTTTTTATTAACCTTGCAAGAGACATGATCTAAATTTTATCCTCTTCTTGCTATAGAACATATTATAAAGTTGTTGTTACACAAAAAGTCAATCAAAGAACAAGCAGCCAAGGTGTAGGGAAAAAGTATCACAGAGAGTTGTCAGGCAGGTAATTAATAAAGTTTAATGTTATCTTGCTTGACTTTGTGATTCTTGTGGTATTTTTCAGTAATTTAAAATTTATAATTCATTGTAGTTTCCTTTTCTCAGACTAAACAAATACTTTTATACTAAATATGTATTTAAATTTTGTATTCTTTTTGTGAAAGAGGGCTCCCTAAATTTTTTAAGCTTCAGGACCATAAAACCTGGAACTGCTCCTGGCAAGTGTCATCACTCAATAACATAGGAAAGACATGACATGGAGCAAATGATTGTTGTTGTTTGGGGAGATGTAATGTAGGGGACAATTAATAGGGCTTTTTTGGCTGGGTTAAGTTAGAAATGTCCATTAACCATCTGAATGGATGTAGGCATGCTTTCAAGCAGGATGAATATATGCACGGTCATTGCTTCCTTTTCTTTTCTTTTTCTTTTTTTTTTTTTATTTTATTTATTTATTTATTTTGAGACAGAGTCTTACACTGTCACCCAGGCTGGAGTGCAATGGAGTATAGGATGATAGGTCTGGAGCTCAAGAGTTCTGGGTTGGACATATAAGTTTGGGTATAATTAGTATCTTTAAGAGACTGTGAAGATTCCTAGGGAAAGAGTTTATACAGAAGGAAAAGAAAAGAAGAGGATTCCTGACAAAGCTCTGAGGTCCTCAACATTTAGAAATTTAGTATGAAAGCAGAATCAGCAAAGAGGGCCAAGTAGCAGCAGGCAATGCCATAGGAGGGAAACTAGGCAGGTGGTGGCCCAGAAACCTAGAGAAAGGATTCCATGGAAGAAGGGGAGTCAGTCAGGCCAAGTCCAGCTGGGAGGTTGTCTTAGTTCATTTAATGTTGTTATAACAGAATACCTGAATCTGGGTAATTTATAAAGAAAAAGGTTTCTTTAGCTCACGATTCTGGTGGCTGGAAAGTCCAAGATTGGGCAGCTGTATCTGGTGAGGGGCTTATACTTCTATAACTCATGGCAGAGTGCAGAGCAGAAGCAAGCACGTGCAAACAAAGAGGCCATGCAGGAGGAGTAATCTCACTTTATAACAACCTGCTATTGCAGATACTAATCCATTCCTAAGAGAGTGAGAACCTACTCACAACATTAATCTATTCGTGAGGGATTCGCTCCCATGAGACAAACACCTCCCACTAGGCCCCATCTCCCAATTCAACTGAACTGGCAATTAAACTTCAACATAAGTTTTAGTGAGGACAAACCACAACCACACCATAGCAGAGGTCAAGAAAAACAAAGGTGGGGTTGGTCAAGAGCCTCAGCCATTGGTGACTCTGACATGTGCCATTTTCTTAGAGTGGTGGATGAACAACTCTGGAGAGAATTTAGGGGAGTCTGGGAGGTAAGGAAGCAATGGGCCAGGCACAGTGGCTCCCACCTGTAATCCAAGCACTTTGGGAGACTGAGGCAGGCAGATCACCTGAGATCAGGAGTTCGAGACCACCCTGACGAACGTGGTGAAACTCCATCTCTTCTAAATATACAAAATTAGCCAGGCATGGTGGTGAATGCCTGTAATCCCAGCTACTTGGGAGGCCGAGGCAGGAGAATTGCTTGAACCTGGGGGGCAGAGGTTGCAGTGAGCTGAGCTCACACCATTGCACTCCAGCCTGGGTGACAGTGTAAGATTCTGTCTCAAAATAAATAAATAAATTAATTAGTTAAAATTTAAAAAAAGAAAAAGAAAAAGGAAGCAATGACAGTGCATATACTCATCCTGCTTGAAAATTTGACTGCAAAGAGGAACAGAAAACGGTGGTAGGAGCTGGAGAAGGTGTGGGTCCAAGGGGAGAATTTAGTTTTTTTTAAAATGAATAATATTAAGCATATTTGTTTGCAAATGGAAATGAGCCACTAGCAAGGAAAAATTGATATTGCAGGAAAGAATGGGGATAATTGCAGAATGATCTAGGGTTTGAATGGAAGTCTTTGCCTGATCTATTTTCTCTATACAACATGAGGAGAATTTGGAATCTGAGAATGACTATTCTGACTATCAGGGATGGGGCACAAGAGAAGGAGTAATAAAGATTTGAGGTGAGAAAAGAAATGTGATGTATTCTTGAAGGGAAACATGACTTTGCTATTTCTATACTTTATTACAAAACTCTTTAGGGGAGGCCCTGTGTGTTATACATTTATGGAAATCCCATAGAGTCAGCATAGCATCTTGTATACTGTAGGCCCTCATTGTGCTCCTGTTGAGTAGGTGGATGGTTTGGATGAATGAGAAGTGCCTTGTAGGAATCCAAAGGAATAAATTAAAAGACTTCATCAAACGAAGGAAAATTTGAGTGATGAGGAGGATTCTAGATAGGAGGGTGGCATGAGTAAAGATGCAAGTGTAGCTTCTCCTGGGGGGACTGTGCCTGGATCTGAGCAGAGATATGTGTGTTTGAGATGATGGGAGATGCATTCATATGTGTTGGTGGGATAAGCCCAAGTAGGTTATGCCTTGCAAGTAATGTTAAAGACTTTGGATTAGCATGTAATTAGCATGTAATGTGGTATCCAGGCTGGGACTCTTTGAAACTTAGTTAGTAAAACCTGGACAAACAGAACATTTAAAGCCACAAGTAGTTTTCAGTCATTCAAAACAAAGAAATTTAAACTAGAAAGATAAAGACTTCTGTTTTTTGGGATATCATCTCAAGAAGTCCACAGTACAAAAATGTAAAATAAATACTCTTTTCTAAAATGCAGCTACTGTTAACCCCACGAGGCTGGAGATTAGCCTAGAAAGTACCATTATTAAACCATTGTGTTATTATGCAATTGCCTGGTAGGGAATGGGGGACAGAGGAACATGTAAAAGCTCAATAGATGGAGGGTGGTATTTCTCTCGAAAGGAGTGAACATCACCACTGTCAATTGCCCTGGGAAGAAGTAGATCCTATGACAGGAAGTAAGGATTGAGAAGGTAGAGCACAGACTAGAGAGGAGGAGAAACTCATCTGTTTCTGTGGGCCTCTGGTGATGAGCCTGACCAGGCTTTGAGTACTTGCAGTGGTGGGCATGAGCGTGTACTTTATAAGCAGGTCAACATTTAGGCAGAAGACAGCGGGTTGGCCTGCAGATTCAGAGAAATCGCATCTTACATTAGCTCTAAGTTCTCTTCTTGTGCTTCCCCAACCCTTGAGTCAATTTCAATTCACTTTTAGCCTGGCCTAAGCAAGGTGGTAGGGAGAGAAGAACATGCTTGGGACATGTTTGGGTCCTGGTGGTGAAGGGCAGAGCAGAGCCCTTTCCTGAGGCCTGAATGGTAAAAGCATCATACATGCCACCATGAGCCACAGAGCAGTGATCCCTTGGGACCACAGGCAGTAGTGGCAAAGGCATGAAGTATCATTATTAAACATAAGAGTTAATGATAGGCGATTTTCTGAAATAACTGAGGGAAACTCTACAGGAGCAGATGGTGGCCAAAGTCATAGTTTAGCAATTTAATGAAAAAAATCTTAGTGTTTAAGCAGGTGATGATAGGTCATTCCTCTATCCCCCCTCTCTGAATTTGGAACCTTTAGAGATTTAGATACAGGAGACTAAAGATGAAAACATCAGCTTTATTACTAGTAGCACTGGCTTGGAAATTGTCATATAAACATGATAAACAACCAGACAGCAGACACACTCTCTCTGTTGTGGCAATGTTCCTGGGGGAAACCACAAAGACAAGAGTAGCAGCAGGTGTGTGGGTCCCCAGTGCCCACTGCCTTCTAAAGAAGAACAAAGTGATCAGTGGAATCAGACATCAACTTTCAGGAAAGGGACTCTGCCCCTTGGGCTGAGAAATTTTAGAGCTGCATTAACAAAGAAATGTCAAGCCCTCCTCTGGAGTAAGTAGAGGTCAGAGTACAATATAAGGATAATGTAAGGTTCTGGCATGGCAGCTCAGGGTTTGTGGCTGGGGGAACATGAACCCTTCTCATTGCATAACCAGAAAGCTAGGTCTATGCCTGGCCATTGCTGCTGTGTACTGTGACAAATTCGCAGTGTGAAAGAAAAAATATCTTGGGCTCCCTAAATCACTAAGCTAAAGGGAAAAGTCAAGCTGGAAACTGCTTAGGGCAAACCTGACTCCCATTCTATTCAAAGTTATCCCTCTGCTCACTGAGATAAATGCATATCTGATTGCCTCCTTTGGAGAGGCTAGTCAGAAACTCAAAAGAATGCAACCATTTGTCTCCTATCTATCTATGACCTGGAAGCCGCCTCCCTATTTCGAGTTGTCCCACCTTTCCAGGCCAAACCAATGTTCATCCTCCATATGTTGATTGATGTCTCATGTCTCTCTAAAATGCATAAAACCAAACTATGCTCTGACCACTTTGGGCACATGTCAGGACCTCCTGAGGCTGTGTCACAGGCACGTGTGCTCAACCTTGCTTGGTAAAATAAACTTTCTAAATCAACTGAGACCTATCTCAAATTTCTGGGTTCACATTAGCATGACCTGTTCCCCCAGTATTCATGATTGGGAAGCCACCGCCTTTCTCCTGGCCTGCTCAGGAGGCTGGGTCTGACCCTTGGGATTCACTGGGATTGGCTGCCTTCCACCCACAGCTATAATTCATTTCCACGGAGCTTTGCATCCAGCTCCTTTTCTAGAAGGCTGATGAGTGATCAGTCTTGGACACATTAGGGCTTACCTTTCTGAGCCACCCCAAATGAGCTTCCCACACCGTCTTCCCAAATTGTCCTTATTTTCTCAGATCTGCAGGCCTTCCAGCGCAGAGGTAGGATCTGCCTGAATAAGTTTACTGGTTGGAGGAGGAGAAAATGTATGTGTCCTGAAGCAAGATGCTGTGAAAGAGAAAACCCAGAAAAGGCTGAACTTCAGTCCTTCTTCCAAATCATCAGCTTAGTCATTAACCTACCCTTGGAGAGGGGAGCAAAGGATGGAGAAGCTGTCAGAAATATTCTAGTTTTTCCTCCTGGGGAGGGAAGCACAAGTTTCTTGTCTTCTATGGAAAGGTGCAGCAGCTTTGGATCAAAAATAAGCTGGACATGGATGGATGGTGGTGATGGCTTCACAACAGTGTGAATGTATTAAATGCCACTGAACTGTACACGGAAAACTGGTTAAAATAGTAAATTTTATGATATTTTACTATAATCACCCAATCAATGTAAAAAACAAACTGGATATAATCATGCTTTTGATTTTATTTTTGCTTTGTTTTGAATAGTTAATATATTCATATGGTTTTAAATGTAAAAAACACAAATGGCCCCTTCATCATCTTTTCCTAGCTAATGCAGTTTCTTCTTCAGAGGCAAACAATAAAACAGCATTTTGTATTCTTCCAATACAAAAAAATTTATGCATTCTCTAGCAAATACTTGTTTTAAAAATTTTTTGACACAAATGATATTATATGTTACACACTGTTCTGCAATTTGCATTTTAACTTAATGAAATTTCTTGGGGAATGCTCTATATCAGTGTATCAGAGTTCCAGCATTCATAGAGCTACACATTTTCCTAGAGCACAGATTTCTGTAGTTGGTTTAACCAGTCCCCTTTATGGTGCAAATATAGATGTTTTTACTCTTTTGTTGTTCCAAACAGTGAATACCTCTTATGTGTGTCATTTCTCACATTTATCTACTCATAAGATAAATTCATAGACATGGAATTGTCCAATCTTGGTTTTAGTAGTTTTCATTATAGGCAAACTTGACTTTAATGCTGTTGAGTAGACATTTGGAATGCAGTACTAACTGACCAAGACCTCTAATCTGACTGGCTATCCAGAAAAGTGACGATGTCTTTCCTACTCACAGATCATTGTTCCACAGTTTCATATGTGCACTAAGGTGGGAAAACCATCAAACAGACCCCAAGAAAATAATGTCCGTTTTCAAAAAGCAACTCTTTGTGGCAGAGGTCTGATTAGCCCGTAACATACAACTATCTGATTATAAGTGAGCTTTCTTAAAATAATTTTTAATATTTTCCCACTGTAATTTTTCCATGTTTCTATGCATGCTATACATTTTTGTTTTGTAACAATTAAAGAGCCCTGACAGGTTAGCCAGAGAAAGTAATATTTATTATCCGTGTATTAAGGTGAGAAAACAAGGAACATAGGCCAAGGGAAATTGCCACTTGTCCAAAGTCACCCAGCAAGTTAGTGGGAGAGCCTGGACTAAAATGCAGGTCACAACGTAACCCCATGCTCTGTTCACTAATCTGTATTTGTCCTTTTTGCCAGTTCTCAAAAGTAAGTGAGCTGTTCCTGAAGCTATTAGGTCCAGGAGAGGTCTCAGTTTATGGGCAGCTGACGATGTCTCACTATGAAGAACTTGTCCTGACGGTGTGCAACAGTTGAAAATGAATAGCAGGGATCTTCCATGGGAGGTCCAGGAAGGCTGATATCTTACAGGCTTGCCTATAGGCTTATGTGGCTCACATGCCAAGAGGGGAATAGGCAAGTCTGAGCTTGGAGGACGTTTGATGGTGCTAAGAAGAGAAGAACCAGGGGTGAGTGAATTTTATACAATAGGGAAAAATTTTTCACATTATGTGTACTAAAATGCTACGAACTATTAATACTGTCATGCTTTGCATAACGATATTTCAGCCACCAATAGATCACATATACTATGGTGGTCTCATAAGATTATAGTCGAGCTGAAAAATTCCTATTGTCTATTGACGTAGCCATCATAACATAGTACACAATGCATTATCCATGTGTTTGTGGTGATGCTGGTGTAAACAAACCTACTGCACTGCCAGTCATATGAAAGTGTAGCATGTATAATTATGTACGGTACATAATACTGGATGATGGTAATAAATGACTGTGTTACTGGTTTATGTATTTACTATGCTATCATTTTTATTGCAATTTTAGACTGTGCTCCTTCTACATATAAAAGAACAAAATGAACTGTAAAGCAGCCTTGGGCAGGTCCTTCAGGAGGTATTCTGGAGGAGGGCATTGTTATCATAGAAGATGACAACTCCATCCTGTTATTGCCCCAAAGACCTTCCAGTGGGACAAGATGTGGAGGTAGAAGACCGTGATATTGATGATCCTGACTCTGCATAGGCCTAGGCTAATGTGTGTGTGTCTTAGTTTTAAAAAAGTTTAAAAGTAAAAAACAACTTAAAATGTTTATTAGAATAAAGCTTACAGAATAAAGATATAAAGAAAGAAAATATTTTGTACAGCCATAGAGTGTTTGTGTCTTAAGCTTAGTGTTATTACAAAAGGATCAAATCTTTCAAAAAATTTAAAAGTTTATAAAGTAAAAAAGTTGTAGTTGGCCGAGTGTGGTGGCTCACACCTGTAATCCCAGCACTTTGGGAGGCCGAGGTGGGTGGATCATGAGGTCAGGAGTTCCAGACCAGTCTGGCCAACATGATGAAACCCCATTTCTACTAAAAATACAAAAATTAGCAGGGTGTGGTGGCAGATGTCTGTAAGCCCCGCTACTCGCGAGGCCGAGGCAAGAGAATTGTTTGAACCCGGGAAGCAGAGGTTGCAGTGAGCTGAGATGGTACCACTGCACTCCAGCCTGGATGACAGAGCAAGACTCTCTCAAAAAAAAAAAAAAAAAAAAAAAAATTATAGTTTAATTTTAAGGTTAATTTATTATTGAAGAAAAAGTTTTAATGAGTTTAGTGTAGCCTAGGTGTACAGTGTTTATAGAGTATACAATAGTGTACAGTAATGTCCTAGGCCTTCACATTCACTCATCACTCACTGAGTCACACAGAGCAACTTCCAGTCCTGGGAACTTCATTCACGGTGAGTGTCCTATGCAGGTGTATTACTTTGTATCTTTTGTACTGTATTTTTACTGTATTTTTTCTATGTTTAGAAATGTTTGGATACACAAACACTAGTGTGTTAGAAATGCCTACAGTATTCATTCAGTACAGCAACATGCTGTTGTAGGCTAGAAGCAATAAGCTACACCATGTAGCCTAGGTGTGCAGTAGGCTACACTATCTAGCTTTGTGTAAGTACCTTCTTTGAAGCTTGCACAATGACAAAATTGCCTGATATCACATTTCTCAGAACATAGCCCCATCATTAAGTTACATGACTTAAACCCCTCCTATGCAATGAAAACTCAGGTGGCATAGAAAAAAACGGAGAACTCAGGTATTGCATACAGAGAAGCCATTCTTGGAACACCAGACAATAGGCTTTGCATTAGATCAGAGCAGCTCTGGGTATATCTATGGTCAACAAGAAATGTTCTCAAAGTCTGAACTTTGAGCTATAGTAGACAGAGAAACTAAGAATTCCTTGAAGCTAGTATTTCCAATCTTGATGTAAGAGTCTATTCTGAGTGTTTTAACAAACTATCTCCAGATCTGGCTGGAGTAACACAATAAAGGTTTGTGTCTCACCCATCACAATCGGGTATGGCTGTATGAGGGAGGTGTGAGGAAGGCTCTGCTCACGCATTCACGGAAGTGGCCTTGATCACCAGCCTAGCACTTCACTGGCAGGGCTCAGTCAATGACATCTCATGGCTGGGAAGCTGGGAAATGAGCTTTCCTTTGTGCTCAGAAGTCGGACTTGGGTGAACACATAGCAGTGTCTCTGCTCCATCCACATAAACTGGCTCAGAACTTGAATGGAAAGAGACGCTGAAGAGGGCACCAAGTATATGAGAACTGGGACAGGGAAAGAAATGAAGATCTGAACGGGATCAGATAGAGATATTTGCCTATAGACAAGTCCTTGGTTAAAAGACCGTAGAAATTGATTCCAGAACTCTACCCTATATTATTTATGGCTTGTGGGACATAGAAATGTGTTCTGGTTACCTGTGTAATAAACTGTGCATACTTCTCTTTTCAGAGTTGGAGTCAATCACTCTCTGTTGGCCTTTTTTGCTGTCTTTACAAAGTCATGAGTTAAAGAACCCTACCGGGTACTTCTAACATGAGGTGTCTGGGCTGGGAGAGTCTTATTGGCAATTGAGGTCAAGATGCTTTGCCCAGAGGCACAGAGCGGAAAGGTTCTTGGTCCACAGACACCTTAAAACAATGCCACCCTGGCCGGGTTTATTCCTGTGTGGTGGCCTACACATTTCTTATATCCTGGAAAAACTAGTGAGCAAGCAAGTGTCGACCTCAGAGTCCCTGACGGGGCTATTTTGAAACCACACACCATGAAAACTCTCAGGGAAGTTAAAAAACAAACAGTCATAACCAAGGCAGTTAAGCTGTTTTGAAAAGAGATAGAGTTTCATTACTTCAAACCCAAATTTCTGCAAGCCTGGCAACCACCTTACATCAAAATAAATGTCTATCTGCTAACTGAAATGTTTAAAAACACAGGTGAGCTCTATTCTCTGAAATACAAGCCCTCTCTAACCTGAGAAATGTAAATACCTATGAAGGTGGGTCCATGAAGGGGCGGTTGATGAGGATGGGCCTACGTAAGAGTGTGTGTTGAGGTTGTTACTTGTATTTGTGTTACCCTGTGGATGTGTGTGTTTGTGTGTGTGAGAGAGAGAGATTCAGAGCAGGAAGAGGAAGGCAACTCACATGGATCCATGTTTTTCATAACATTGTGTGAAACTCAAGTTAATTGACTGTAAAGAAACAGGAACCCAGAAGTACTGACATTAGTACTGCTGAAAGGCTCCCAGAAGACCTAACTCTTGCTGGCTCCGTAATCACAAGCACCTGCAAAGCTCTGCCTTCGTGAGGAGAGGGCAGAACACACCTGCTAACCAACATCTGCCTGGAGGAAGGAAAGACAGAGCTTCAATCCTGAACACAGAGTGCAGGTCTCTCTTCTGTGCTTGACTGTCATGCTCAATTGCGTTGTGCATGGGTCTGCCTGCCAGCCTGCACTGAATTTTGCAGCACTGTTCCAGGGTTTACTAACTGCACTCTGTTCCCAAAGACCTGTTGCCCCTACCTGTGCGCTCCCAGAGGAATCTGGTTTCTATAACAACAGACCCCATCACCAGCGTGGTGCACAAGGCCACCCGCCAATCTATGCTGATTAAGCCCAGCCCTCAGCCTGTCCCCTCCAGACCTGTCACACCAATTCCCATTCACACACCAACACTGATCATCAATATTTCCCAAGAGTGGAAAGGGGAAAATGGAGACTCACTAAATATGTAAATAAAAACAGGTTTCGTAAGCTATTCTAATCTTGATATAGTTTGCATTTCCTTCGCTGTTGCTTTATAAAAGCCCTTTTAAGCTTGCAGCAAGAAGAATAGGAAGTCAGCTGTCAATTGGCTTACTATGATGTTTTCTCAGTCATATTTTGAAAGAGAAGTTGAATTCAAGGTTTTCTAAAAATCTGCAAATAGCAGCATGCTGCATTTATGGAGATGACACCTTTTATGGGTTTTTCTCTTTCATGGGTAGGATTTTTCTGAGAGACCACATTGGAAGAAGAGAATAGGTGAGGAGTTGCTCTGTGAGCTTGCTGCAATCTGGAAGGAATAAAGTTGCAGAAATAGGAAATCAGAAGCAGAAATAGGAAATAGGAAAGTCTTAAGGACTACGATTTTTGTATTGCAACTAGTTTCACATTTGCAGCCATCCTTTTAACAAGACGAGCCACTCGACTAATGCATGCTCTGAAGGAACGAACAGAACTGACTAAACTAATGCAGAAGCAGGGGCTCAGTGGCTGCAGGTTACATGAAAAATTGCCACTTGCAGTTGCAGGGCCCCATTGTGAGCATCAGTCCTCTGGGAGAATGCTGGGCTACTTCTCTCTTTGCCAATTGTAGTTGCTAAGAGCAGGTGACCTCACACACTGTTTTAGCAGCTCTTACTGCTGGGAATTATTCTCTTGGGAAGTTCAGAAGCTGGCAAAATAAATCTTTGTATTCACTCTGCTTATATTCTAACAACACTGACTAAAATCCTCTGCTTTGAAAAGGAAATATTCTTCCCAGGCAAATGCAACTGATGGAATAGATTCTCTGTGTGTGGCTTTGAAGGTGTTAAAGTAATGACAATAATTGCTTTCATTTTGATAAGCTTTACAGGCTCCAGAGTTCTCTCACGAGTTCCATTTCATTTGATATTTGCAGTTACCATGTGAGGTAAGCAGAGCTGACCTTGACTGGCATCCCTATCAGAAGCTCAGTGGGATTAAATGGCTTGCCAATGTCACAAGGTGAGAAGTTGACACGAATTGCAATGCAAATATTCTGGCAAATAAGTTAGCAGGCTTTCTATTCTACCATTCTGCTCAACTTAAAAAATAATCCTGTGGATTTTTGAAACTGTAATGGCCACTCATGCACAAGCCCCTGGAATATTCACAGGCTGATGAAAGCAATCTATTTTGGTGATTCAGGGAATATTGAGCTGCTGGTTTGGAGCAAAAGCAGCTGATGCAAATAAGCATGATATATTCATATATTCATCTGTTTGAAAGAAATCTGATGGCAGGAATTTTCTCTCAACAAAGCAGATTCTAGGATGTGCCAGCATCTGTACAAATGCATGTCATTCTTTGCAACCTCCATGCTTATAGGGGGACCACAGACTCCTTGAGTATGAAGACTAGGCAGAATCTTAGAGGTAATTTTATTCAACTTCATGCTACACAGGAGGAAAGCAGGTTCAGAGAGCAGCGTTTGCCCAGGTCACACATTTAATAGTTGTCAGAAGTAGGACAAGACCCCAGACCTCCAGATATCACACTCAGTTCAGAGTGACTCTTCTGAGTCCCTGGGAGGTTCCAAGTTACTACAGTACCACTAAATTATATGCAATGCAGTATTTTAGCAGATGAGTGCAGTAAGGCCTTTTAGCAGGATTTAGAGCAACAAAGGCTGAAATCAAAAGCCTTTGATTAGCTTAAAGTTGTTCTGAGAGTGGATCTCTCCAGAGTGCAGGCTCACTGAAAATCAGTGTCCTACAGCCTCAACATTGGAGTGTGAAACTGGAATTGGCTGGTGCTTGGTGTGGTGTGATGGCTGGGGTAGGATTTGGCTCTGTGATCCTATGCTTTCTACATGGCTTAGTTTATCAGCCAGGGCACAGTGTGAGTCCCAGAAAACCTGGCCAAAACAATCCTAACCCATGTAGCAAGGGGCTACGGTATTTATTCAGGGGCTTTCTCAGAAGGCTTTCCAAATAGTCCACTGGAAGGTCTATTTTCAAACCTCAGTCTGAGACCAAACCACTTAGAGTTATGTCAGCAGCTGTGCCCTAGGTGTCCCTGAGCTGTTGTCAGCAGGTTTCTAAAAGAACCACACTGACTTGGGACTCGCACTGTGCCTCTGAAGGAAAATCCTGAGAGTAGGGTCAATAAGAAACTTTCCCTTACATCTCTGCATCAGGAAATTTATCAGACAAAATAGGGTTGAGGGATGCTTCTATGGTGTAGCAGATACCGTGTGGTGTGCTGTACTGACCCATCTCAGGACAAAAGCACATACCCTCCCAGATGATGGGAATGTGGCCTGCTGATGGCCCATAGCTGAGTTTCACCAGGGATTGTCCTTGGTCAACGGTTGCTGCCTTGTGCAAGATTGCGGTGCCTTCCCTGGGAATAGCCTGCATCTGACCACAAGTCAATATAGAGGTACAAAAGTTTGGCCCCTTTGTTCAATTTGGGCCCTCTTTGAAGGACTACCCCAGCTCCACAGCTCCCCGGGGGTTGGGTTGAGGCCTCTGTGCTACTGCATTGGAGTGTAACTCTCCATCGGTGCAAGCCTGCATCCCCCACCCTTTTACAGATGTTGTTTCCCCACAGCACTCCCCAGGAAACACCTGCATGCAAATCTTTGTCCCAGAATCTTTTTCCCAGGGACCTTGGCATACCACAGACACACAGACATGCACACACTCAGACACATTCTCTTTTGCCTTCTTTGGTTCCAGCATCTTGCCACCCGATGGAGAATACTCCATCAACAACTCCATATCAAATGTCTGCAAGGCTCTTTTCTACCCAATCAGCCAAAGAAATCTGTATTCCTTTCCTATGGCTGCTGTAACAAATGGCAACGAACTTGGTGGCTTCAGACAACATGCATTTATGCTGTCATGGTTCTGGAGGCCAGATGTCCAACATCATCAGTTTTACTAGGCCAGCCTCAAGGTGTCAGCAGGGCTGGGCTCCTCTAGAAGCTCTAGGGGAAAATGCAGTTTCTTTCCTTTTCTGGCTTTTAGAGCTGAAATCTTTGCATTCCTTGGCTTGTGGTCCCTTCCTCCATCTTTAAAGCCAGCAGTGTAACATCTTGCTTCAGTGGTTATGCTACCTTCTCCTTTTGTGTCAAATCTCTCTTAGCCTCCACTTTGTAAGGACATTTATGATTGCATTTAAGACCCACCTGGATAATGCAGGCTAACCTCCACATCTCAAGAACCTTATCTAATCACCCCTGCAAAGTCTCGTGCCGTATAAGGAAACAATCACAGGTTCTAGGGATTAGGACCTGGAGATCCTTGTGGGCTGTTATTTAGCCTACTACAGAATCATAGAGCAAGTTCTGAGACGCATACATTATGATTTCAATTTGTAGTTTATCTTCGCCCCAAAGTGAGGTAGCCTCAGAATCTTCTTTTTGCCATCCATTTGCTATTGTCCCAGGCAACCTGGACTCAGCTGGGATGGCTACTTCTTGATTTAGGCCTTTATTAGGATACACCAGTAATTGTTCCATTTTTACCTGTTGCTGCTAGAACCCCTCTCTCTGTCTCCCTCCCTACCCCTGCTGGTGGCTGCCTTTCTACTCCTCTACTCACCAAATTGTGTCTGCACTCACTAAGCAACCCTGTTGTCTATGTGAGAGTAACACTGTGGCCACACTATGGCACTGGGGTGGGGTAGGGGCGGGGTAGAAGAGGGGAGGGGAATAGAATAGTGTTTTAAGCCTAATCAGCAGATTCCTGTGTCACTTCCTTAAAGCATTCTCTGTCAGTAGCAATTTGGGATGATACCCCATGACCCTTCAGAATGGAATTGGAATGGCTGATCTTCACATACTCATTGACCAGAAATAAGACCAAGAAATCCTCTGCAATCTCATTTTTTCCCACCCCCAATGATCTATTTTTTAAAAAATTGTATTGATTGGTTGAGAAAGTTTTTTTTTTTTTTTTTTTTTTTCGAGAGAGAATGGGAGACAGAGAGAGGAAGAGAGAGAGAGGGTCTCACTCTGTCACCCAGGCTGGAGTATAGTGACGCAGTCATGGTTCACTGCAGCCTCGACCTCCTGAGCTCAAGTGATCCTCCCAGCTAAGCCTACCAAGAAGCTGAGATCACAGGCCAATGCCACCATGCCCAGCTAATTTTTTGTATTTTTTTGTAGAGATAGGGTCTCACTTTTTTGCGCAGACTGGTCTCGAACTCCTGGGCTCAAGTGCTTCTCCCGCCTCGGCCTCCCAAAGTGCTGGGATTACAGACATGAGCATCATACTCAGCCTCCTACCCCCAATTCTTTTAGCTTGTTGTTTCTACCTCCTGTCTGGACCATATGGCTTGATCTACATATTTGTCTCCCCCACTAGAATGTGAGCTCCTTTCTTCATCTTTCTGCTCCAATGTAGCAACTACCCAGGGGCCACCTAACAGAACATGGCCGCTGCAGAGGAACCCTGCTACCTGCAGTCAGTGACATGGCCTAGGACCCAGAGGCCTCGTGGTGCCTCACACACAAGGACAGGCACCAATACCCAGTGACATTTTGACAGTCAAATGGAACCTGTGACTGCCATCTATAGATGTGCCAGCCAAGAATGTGACCCTGGGGAAAGCCCTTCACACAGGTCTTTCCTTGGTGTATTTATATTTAGTTCCTGTGAAAAACTGCAGTTGTTTTACTCAGTGACAGGCACCAAAAGCTAACCAAAAAGAATGAGAAATGATTGTTCCCTTTCTCCCTGTTAGAAGACCATACTCTTTCAATTTGGGACCACAGCTCTCTGACAACTAGCTCTCCCATGCCTGGTTCATGAGATGTCATAAACGTTGATTGTATTAAAGACAAATCAGAGGGTAAGGACTTGAATTCTGGTTCTAAGCTTTTAAAAAATATTTCCAGACTTTAATTTTTAAATTAAGAAAGATTTTGTACATATGGAAAGGTGCAGAATATAAAACAGACAACCATATGCCTACCATCCAGATTAAACAACTGTTAACATTTTCTCATATTTACTTCAGATCCCTTGAAACAAAAGAAAGACAAAAAGATATGGCTAAAGCCTTGGCCCCCTTCACTCGCATCCCTCCCTTCTTCCCCTCTACAGAGCAACTTCTGCCTGAAGTTGGTGTGTGTCATTTACATGCATGATCTTGTGCTTTCACTACATATTTGTATATCCAAAACAATACTATTGTTTTGTGTACATTCTGAATTTACATAAATGGCATCATATTGTAAATTCTCTTGCAACTTGGCTTTTCTTACTCAAAAGTACATTTTAGAGACTTATTTATGTTGTGTGGATACAGTGTAGACCTAGTTCATTCATTTTAACTTAATTGTGAAATACCATAGTTTACTTATCCATTTCCCTATTGGGTAAAATTAGTTATTGCTTTATTGTTGTTGTTGTTTATTGCAATGAACATGCCTGTGCCTGCATCTTTGTGCACGTGTTTGTTAGTGTAAATGCCCTGAAGTGAAATTGCCAATTAGTAGAAAATATACCTTGTCACCTTCCTTAGCAGAGACAAATTGTTCTCCCAGGTGGTTGTACCTATTTGAACTCATGCTAGATTAGAAATTCCTGTGTTCCTACATCCTTACCATCTTTTGTGAGGCTTTTAATTTTTCTTGTCCAATAAGCACAAATGGCATTTTATTGTTTTAATTTACATCTCTCTAATTATTCATGAGCTTAAGCATTTTTACATGTTTACTAACCAGTTGTGTATGTGCATGTGTGTGCGTGTGTGACAGAGAGAGAGAAACCAGTTTTAATTCTTTGTTCTTTTCTTATAAATTTATAGTTGTATTTATTCTGAAGTTCTTATCTGAGTTGAAAAATGTTCTCACAAATGGTATCTTGCCTTTTAATTTTGTTTATGTCATGTTCTATTATAAATAGCTTTTTAATTTTCATGTAGTTAAATTTATACGTCTTTTCAAGGTTTGTGGGCATTTGTCCCTTAGTTAATAAATCTGTTTCTAACTCTACATTCAAGATATTCTCCCACATTGTTTTCTAAAAATTCTACATTTTTTCCCTTCACATTTAAATTTTTGTCCATCTGGAATTTACTTTTGCTTATGTGATGAGTAGGAATCTAATTTTATCTTTTTCCAAGCAGAAAGTTAATTGTCAAGGATAATCCAGACTTTCCCGCTGTTTGAAATGTCATTTCTGTTGGGTTTTTTTTTTTTTTTAGATGGAGTTTTGCTCTTGTCACCCAGGTTGGAGTGCGGTGGCATAATCTCGGCTCACTGCAACCTCTGCCTCCCAGGTTCAAGCGATTCTCTTGCCTCAGCCTCCTGAGTATCTGGGATCATAGGCGCAAGCCACGCCCCCCTGGGTGATTTTTTGTATTTTCAGTAGAGACGGGGTTTCGCCATGTTGGGCAGGCTGGTCTCGAACTCCTGATCTCAGGTGATCCGCCCACCTCGGCCTCCCAAAGTGCTGGGATTACAAGAGAGAGCCACCATGCCTGGCTGACATGTCATTTCTGTTAAATACAAATTCCCATGTATAAGTGGATCAACTCCTAGACTCTACCATTCTGTTGGTTCATTTGTCTATCCCCACACCCATACGAGAATTTTAACATTATTGTAGTTAAAGAGCAACTCTTAACAGCTGGTGTGGTGTTTACCCCCTTTTTTTTTAGCTCAAATTTGTTTTGGTTTTCATTGGTCTTTCCTCTTCCAGTGTTTTAGGATCAACTAGTGGATTCCTGAGAAAAATGCTATTGGAATTGATAACAGAAATGTATCTAAATAGGTTAATTTGGAAAAATTTTGTCATTTGTACTATACTTCTCTATGGTAAATGTGATATATCTATTTAGGCCTTCTTTTTATATTTATATCATTTAATATGGATATATAATTTTTTCTGTAAAGATTTATATATTTTCATTACCCATATTATGAGATATTTATAGTGTTTGCTACAACTGTAAATAGTAGCTTCTGAAAAATGATATTTTCTAACAATTTATTGTAGGTGTTCAGGGACCATCTTTAAAATCAGTTTTAATTAGGTAACTTGTTGAATTTCCTTACTTCTTTCAATAGTTGGCTATTACTTATTTTGAATTTTCTAAACTAGATAATTATAGCATCCAAAATTAATAATACATGGCTCACGCCTGTAATCCCAACACTTTGGGAGGCTGAGGCAGGCAGATCACCTGAGGTCAGGAGTTCGAGACCAGCCTGGCCAACATGGTGAAACCAAGTCTCCACTAAAAATACAAAAATCATCCAGGCATAGTGGCAGGCACCTGTAGTCCCAACTACTTGGGAGGATGTGGCAGGAGAATTGCTTGAACCCAGGAGGCAGAGGTTGCGGTGGCCAAGATCACCCCACTGCACTCTAGCCTGGGCAACAGAGCGAAACTCCATCTCAAAACACACACACACACACACACACACACAATAAAAAACAAAAAACAAACGCAAAAACAAAACAAAACAAAACAAAATTAATGATACTTTTATTTCTTCCTTTTGAATCTTTCTTTATTTTATTTCTTTACTTGTTATCGCTTTACTGAATAGGACTTACAAAGCAATGCTAAATAAGGGCTTCTGATAGTAGGCATCCTTCCCTTACTTCTGAACTTAAATGGAATTATTTTAGAGATTCACAAAGCATAACTTTCACTGTAGATTTCCGGTAGATCACTTTATTGGGTTATTATTTTTATTTCTAACATGCTAAAATATTTTGGTTATTAACGGTATTGAATTTTATCAAATGCATTTTCTGCACCTCTTGAAGTGATCATATTTTTTCTTCTTTATTATGTGTGTACAGTAAGTTACCTTAATAACTTTTCTATGGTTAAACTTTTACTTCTTAAGTAATCCAGCTTTGTCATAATGTAATGTTTTTAAACACTACTAGATTCAGTTTGCTAATATTTGATTTCAAAATGTTATATGTTTATAAGTGACATTAGCCCACACTTTTCCTCCTCTGTACTGTCTTTTCCAGTTTTTGTTTTCAATGTTATATTAATATCATATAATGGGTTGAAACATTTTCAGTCTTTTCTTTTTTCTGTATCAGATTGTACAAAATAGAAATTAAATTTTTCTTGAAACTTGGGGAGAACTTACCTGCAAAACTATCTGAGGTAACGGCTATTTTTTTGTGACTAGAGTTTTTTGGTTTTTTTTTTTTTTGAGACAGAGTCTCACTCTTTGTCGCCCAGGCTGGAGTGCAGTGGCACCATCTCAGCTCACTGCAAGCTCCGCCTCCCGGGTTCACGCCATTCTCCTGCCTCAGCATCCTGTGTAGCTGGGACTACAGGCGCCCGCCGCCACGCCTGGCTAATTTTTTGTATTTTTTCAGTAGAGACGGGGTTTCACCGTGTTAGCCAAGATGGTCTCGATCTCCTGACCTCGTGATCCGCCCACCTCGGCCTCCCAAAGTGCTGGGATTACAGGCTGAGCCACCGCGCCTGGCCGTGACTAGATTTTTAATTATTGATTAAATATTTAAGGCCATAGGTTTATTCAGCTTTTTTACTTTTTAGTTACATTTTCTGGAAATGTTTTTATTTTATCTAAAAGTTAAATATTAGTGGCATAAGGTCATATACAGCAGTCTCATGGTTTTGTAAATGTGTGTTATATCTGTTGTTACATATTTTTCTTTCCCAATATGGTTCATTTGTACCATCTTTCTTTTTCTTCTAATCTTAGACCCTTGTTGGCCATCTCAGTTGCTTTTTTTCTGTTTCACTAATTTTTGCTCATATCTGTGTCTTCTTTCCTTTGTATTTTCTTACATTAACAGTTATTTTTTTTTCTGACTTCCTGGATTGATTATATATGTTCATTAGTTATCAACCTCTCTTCTTTTTAGGTATGTGTGTGTATATCTAAAATTTTCTCTCTAAAGTATTGCTTTAGCTACATCTCCAAAATTTCTATGTTCAGTTTTCCCCTTGTCATTCAGGTCTGTTTTAAAATCTCCATTATGATTTCTACTTTGACTCATTAATTATATAGAAATGTTTCAAAGTTTCCAAACATCTGGTTCCTTTTTTTGGTTCCATTTTTGTAATTTATTTTCAGTTTAATAGCATGTGAAAAGGGAATGTGGTCTGTAGGACTGATTCATTTTTTATTTTTAGATACTTTTTTGTGGCCAAGTATGTGGTCATCCAAAAATAAGTTCAATGTGTATTTTCTAATTGTTAAGTACAGAAATGTTATGCTTGAGTTATTAAAAACGTTATTTCAAATTTTGGTATGTTTACTATTTTGTTTGCTTGAGTTATTTATTATTGAGCACTGTATTAAAATATCTTATGTGGCTGTGGATTGCTTGATTTTTTTGTGATTCTGGTCATTTGTGGTTCATATATTTTGAGACTACATTCTGAAAAGTCTACAATTTTGGAAGTTTTAGATCTTCATGTGGAACGGTGCCTTGCCTACCTGTATGATTATACCTCCGTTGTCTTTAACTCTTCTTCCTCTTGGAACTAAGTCAGGTCCAGGGGGACCTTGATGCCATTGCTTATGCCTCATTTCCCCTGCTCTTAGATTGAGGGTTTTTGTTTTGTTTTGTTTTGTTTTGTTTTGTTTTGTTTTGTTTTGTTTTGTTTTTGAGACAGAGTCTCACTCTGTGGCCCAGGCTGGAGTGCAGTGGCACATTCATGGCTTACTGCAGCCTCACATTCCTTGGCTCAAGTGATCCTTTTGCCTCAGCCTCCCAAGGTGCTGGGATTACAGGCATGAACCACCACACCTGACTGGATGAAGTTTCACAACCCACTTTTGAGAAGCTGGTTTTGCTAACTTTGCTCCAGGATACCCATTACGCTGCCACCCATGCACTGCCTTGCTGCAAGTCCACTGCTGTAAGGGAGCGTTTTCACTTATTTCGTGATTCAACTTTTAGCCATCTCCAAGCTTTGTTAAAATTAGAGATTGAATTTTATTTTTCATTCTGCTTGTTGCTTTTAGACATTTTCTATGAAATACTGTTTTTTGCTGGCATCTTCACACTGGAATTTTGACATGAAGTCTAGAGTTAATCAATATCTTTGCCCTCTTGTTGGGCATTACCATAGTATCTATTAATTCTGGTCACTCTTTCTTGAATCACATGCTCTCTTTGTCTAATACGTTAGTTATACCTCGTTTTTATAAACCCAAACTAGTTACCATTATACTGTTTTGGGATCAATGCCTGTTTAGATTTGCCTTTATATTTAATATTTACCAGTCTCTGCTCCTCTTTGCTTCTCACTTCCTGCGCCTTCTCCCAGAGAAACAGAGCTTTTGGAATTCTTTCAGCAGGGGACTGTGAGTAGTAATTTATTTAAATCTGTGCTTGCTTGCCTGATGATGTCCTTATTTTGCTCTCAGTCTTGAATTTTGGTTTAGCTGAGAATAGAATTCTAGGGTGTCAGTTATTTTTCCTCAGCACTTTGAAGTTGTCTCGTTACTTGTTTCTATTGTTGCTGTGAAGAGATCAGCTGGCAGTTTAATTTACAGTTTTACAAACTTTGTTTGATTTTACATTCACATAAGTAAAACCAACTTTGTGTTTGTCCTCTAGCATAAGTAAATATTTTACACATAAATTTATCTGTGTATTAATATACTAATATGTACACAATATCTGTAAAATAAAAACATAAATTACATATATGAAAAGTTTAAAAATCAAAATGAAAAGCATTTGCTTTTGCTAAATTGTTGTTAGCTATAATTAATAATATTTTAAAGAGTTAAATGTAGATATTAATGCTTCATTGATTTTAAAATATCTTGATTTAACATTTAATTTGACACTGCTTTAACATAAAGCAGTAGGAAGATCTGGTTTTATGTTTGGCTTATTTTGATACTTGATTTCAGTGGCAATAATTGCTAAAAACAAAAAGCTTAATTACCTCACAAAGGCATGTGAATACAAATAAGAAAAGTGATAACTGCGCTTACTAAATCATGATGCTTATTTTTTAAAATCCCATTTACCAACTGTACCAAAGTTCTTGTTTAAAGTCAGCTATTATATTTCTGTTTCCCTTTATGTCAATCAGTTCTTGCAACAAACAATTTGGAATTTGTTGCATTTTTACATATTTAAAAAATGTGTTCAACCCACTAAAATTCTGAAACATTTAGAAGCATTAGAGACAGATTAGAAAATTCTGTTTCTAAATTTTGTTGTGTTCTTCTTTTTTGTAAATATGAAAAAATGCTCAACATCACTAATGATCAGGAAAATGCAAATCAAAACCACAATGTGATATCACCCTTTTCCTGCAAGAATGGCCATTATCAAAAAATAATAATAATAAAAAAGATGTTGGTGTGGATGTAGTGAAAAGGGGACACTTCTACACTGCTGGTGGGAATGGAAACTAGCACAACCAGTATGGAAAACAGTGTGGAGATTCCTTAAAGAATTAAACGTAGATCTACCATTTGATCCAGCAATCCCACTACTGGGTATCTACCCAGAGGAAAAGAAGCCATTATTTGTAAAAGATATTTGCGCACACATGTCCACGGCAGCACAATTTGCAATTGCAAAAATATGGAACCAGCCCAAATGCCCATCAGTCAACAAATGGCTAAAGAAGTTATGGTGAATATTACTCAGCCATAAAAAGGAACTAATTAATGGCATTCTCAGCAACCTGGATGGAACTGGAGACTATTTTTCTAAATGAAGTAACTCCGGAATGGAAAACCAAACATTGTATGCTCTCACTCATAAGTGGGAGCTAAGCTATGAGGATGCAAAAGCATATGAATGATACAATGGGTTTTGGGGACTTGGGGGAAAGGGTGGGAGGGGATTGAGGGATAAAAGAATACAAATTGGGTTCAGTGTATACTGCTTAGATGATGGGTGCACCACAATCTCACAAATCACCACTAAATGACTTACTCATGTAACCATACACCACCTGTTCCTTAAAAACCTATGGAAATAAAACATTTTAAGAAATATATGCAAACATGAGGTCTGTGACACCCTTACATTGTTTTGGTGACCAAAAAAATCACATAATTACAGAAAATATTTGACATCCCTAACAGCGGGAACTACTTTTGTTATGTCTCTGTGTCACTTTAGGCAAAATGCTTCCATTTTGTGTGCCAGTTTTCCTCATCTGAGAAACAAGAGGGCTGGCAGATGAGCTCTGAATGTCCTACCAGCCCTAAGGTGCTCAGATGCATTCCTAACCTGCCCTAGCAGAGCCCAGCAGAAAACGCAGGCTTTTGGGTAGATCCTGTTACATGAATAATTGCGCACGCACATAGTGGAATACTGTGCAGCCATGAAGAAATGAGGACACTCAGTATGTGCTGGTCTGGATGGAGTTCCAATGTATTGTTTAAAGAAAACAGCAAAGCAAAGAAGAGTATGTAAAATGGGATCCCTTTTGTATATGTTTCTTTAAAAAAAGAACAGATGGATAAATGGATATGGAGTTGCTGGTATAAACAGTTTTGAGGTACAGAGATTTAGTGATTAACTGTTAAGAATGGTTGACAGTTATGGGAAGAGAAGTTAAGGCATGGAAGCTTGCTCTTAGTCACTCTCTGTTTTCTTTGCACTTTTAAAAATATTTGAGGCCGGGAGTGATGGCTCACACCTGTAATCCTAGCACTTTGGGAGGCTGAGGCAGGTGGATCACTTGGGGTCAGAAGTTTGAGACCAGCCTGGCCAACATGGCAATACCCCATCTCCACTAAAAATATAAAAATTAGCCAGGCATAGTAGCAGGTGCCTGTAATCCCAGCTACTTGGGAGGCCGAGGCAGGAGAATCATTTGAACCCAGGAGGTGGAGGTTGCAGTGGGCCGAGATCATGCCACTGCACTCCGGCCTGGGTGACAGAGCAAGACCCTGTTTCAAAAAAAATGTTTTTTGAATGGTGTAACTCAGCATATATAATACTATATACACATATATGTGTATGTATGTTGTATATGTATGCATGTGTATATATATTTGAGATATCATATATACTATATATATGTATATATCAGCAGGAGTTTTCACAACAGGGACACTGAACATCGATTTTTTTCTGCTTTATTTTCTTGTGCTTTTCTATTTAAAAAACTTGTAAAGAAAAAAAGAAGTAAAAGACTAAAGTCCTCATAATATACCTGTATTCATTGGCTAGGACTGCTGTAACAAAGTTCTACAAACAGGAGGTCTTAACAAAACTGTATAGTCTCACAGTTCTGGAGGCTAAAAGTCTGAACTCAAAGTGTCATCAGGGCTGGTTTCTTCTGAGTGCTGTGAAGCGGAATTTGTTCCAGGCCTCCTTCCTTGGTGTGTAGATGACCATCTTCTTCCCGTGTCTCTTCCCATCATCTTCCCTCTGTGTGCATCTGTCTCTATCCAAATTTCTTCTTTTTAGAAGGACACCGATCACATTGAATTAGGGCCTGTCCTGATGTCCTCATGTTAATTTGATTACATCCATACAGACTCCATCTCCAGATAAGGTTGCATTCTGGGGCACTGGGAGTTAGGACACTAACATATCTTTTATGGAAGGAATACAATTTAACCCACAAGTATACCTAATATGACAAAAATTCATAGAAATACAGAAAAGAAATACCTTATTTTTCTGGAGAAGGTAGCATTGGACTTCAGTCTTGAAGGATAAATTGGCCTTTATCCTGGACTAGAGAGAAGTCGTTATTTCAATAACCCTTTCCCCTCTTTCCCTGGAGCAACATGAGGAAATGTGTGGTTGGAAATGAAGATTACATATGACCAGTACACTCAAGAAACCTGTCTGCTTGAAAATCAATGTTTCATTCAGTTCAGTGAACATAACATAAGACAGAACTGAGGAGGCCAGATTAAGGGAGTAGATCTAAGTGGAATACAAGAAAGAACATCAAAATACCCAGAGCTGGACTGGCATGGAAATTGGCCATCCCATAAGTAAGTGATGCCTGGGGGAAACTGAGGCCGTTTCACTGGAAAGGCAATTAGATTAGACCAATTCTTGTCTTCTTGTAAAGTCCAGCCTGGCCCAAGTTTACAGGGAGATGCCTTGGGTAGGGGACAGGTGTAAGAGTGTTATGAACCAGCAACACTCCCACTCCGGGAGAAACAAAACCTCAAGCACAGGAAGAGTAGTTCTTTTCTAAATCCGAACCAATGACAATGGAGTGGACAAAGGATTGGGGGAGAAGATTCTTACTCTAATGAGGAGGCTTTGATTTTTCAGAACAGAGCTTTGTAGCCATGTTTCAGGGAGCCACAAAATCCAGGCCCAACACATAGGGTCAAGAGTATGAGAATTTCGGCCCAAGATGGATAAACCTGGGCCTCAACAGCTGCCGCCCACTCTGGAAATTGGTATGTTCAGAGAATGTGAGCACTTGAGACTATTTCTAGTTCCAGCTGCTCCATGATATTAATAAAGGTCTAATTGCTAAAACCACATGGAGTGGACATGGCGTTCATTTTCCTGACACATGCAAAATGTGGTTTGGAGGCTGAGTTGTCAGGACCAAATCACCCCCAGATATTGCCTATTGCAAGCACATGTTATCACTAGGCAGGGCTTGCTAAGCTTGGTGGATGGCCTCGTTTGGCTATTTGTATCCTAATACTGGGGCCAATGTGACAGGTTAGCATTCCTATCAGAGGAACGTGACACAAAACTTCCTTCTAGCCCCATTTCCCAGGTAATGTGGTGTGGAGAAAGTCCATCAGATTGTTACTCCTAAAGACAAAGGAGCGGTTTGTCCAGCATTTAGAACAGGTTTATAAAGCGTCTCCCCATTCTCGCCAGATAATTGAATATAGAGGATGCCAGAGACTCTCTGTGTAGACAGTTAGGCTTCCTTTGCAAATGGGAGTGGACAGGGCTATAGTTACCTGTCTGTGCAGGGAGAGAAATGAGCAGACTCAATGCTGGTAGGGGACAGTCCCATCTTCTTGTCCCACCCCACCCACAAAGAGTGGTTGCTGTCTCTCCTCCAAGTCTAAATGTATTTTACTACCTTATTGCCTTATGGTACAACAATGCATATTCACAAAAGCTAGTCCTAAGTTGTCCCATGCTAAAAATGCTAAATTCTATAAGTTTATATTTTAATACGTATCTCCATTTTTTAAATGGAATGCCTCACAAATTTGCATGTCATTTTTTTAATGGGGAATCTCCCTCTCTAAATTTACTCACTTCTATTTTTCTGGCTTACAAGGGGGAGTTCCTGGCTAGGGCTTAGTTCCCTGTTGGGTTTTCCATGCAACGTTTAGATCTAAAGCATTAAGTGACCCTTATGAGGGATTCCATAGAAATATGCATTGCTGACTTATGGGCCTGCATCCAGGACACATAAATCCCTGAGTTTTAAGAAATCCTGGATATTGATTGACAAGCTGTATAACATAGTAATTAAGAGCCGGAACTGTGTAGTAAGACTACCTGGGTCAAAATGCTAATTCCCCCATTTATGCCTCATGTGACCTTGGGGAAGTATCTGAAGCTATCTGTGCCTTGACTTTCTTAGATGTAAATCAGGAAATAGTGCTTCTGCCTAGAGTAGTTGTGAAAATTAAGTTATCATGTATAAAATGCTTTGCAGTAAATGCCAGTCATTATTATTGCCTCCACAGAAAGAAAGTGGTTAGACCAAGTAAAAGTGAGGTCCTACTAGCATCCTCTTGAACATGAGGATTGAGCTCAACATCCTCTCCTACTGGAGACCCAGTAAACAAATGCTGAATTTGCACAGGTGTTTCTCTACAGAGTTACACTGTTTCCAGTGTAACTGGTGTGTAGTGGTCACGAAATGGTTAAACAGAAAAATCAAATATGGTTTCTATCACTGGAGGAGTGGGTGTTCCATGATGCTGATTAGGAAGTCCAACCTGAAAGAGGCTCTTTGAAGGCGCCTGGCCCATTGTAGCCAGAGACAGCTCAAAGAGAGACAGATATCCATGATTTATAGTGAGCTCAGCAGAGATAGATGAAGAGAGACCATCCTTTGATGAAGTGGCCAGCAGGAATTTTGTGGGACATTTTGTTTTATTTTGTTTTGGAGCTCAGCAGTGCCTGAATCTGTGCAGTAATCAGTAGGGACAGCTACAGCAGTTAGGGATGAAGAAGATACTTTAAGCCGGAGTGTAGTGGAATTGCCAGCAAGACGACTGGTGTGGTTCACAGGCCAAACCCAGAAATTGATGTCAACCCAGAATGATGAAAGAGGATTCATACGTGGCCACATTCAGATGTAATCTGTTCAGAGCTATCTGCTCAGAAGACACTGTCATGCACACTGTGGAGTGCTGAGATGAGCCTCCTGATCCTCCATCAGGGGTGTGAGCAGGACTTACTCCCCAGCTGCTGGTGCTTAGCCCTCAGGTGTGAATCCCCTCTGAAACTGCTTTAGTTGAGCTGCTTCAGTCAGGGTCACATCCTTTCCAATGACTGACCGACCAACTTAGGGATACCAAGGTCCAGCCCTTTTGTTCCAACTCAGAATAGCCCTGAAGTTATCTCATCTTCAGAACTCCCCACAATAGCAGCTAAGGCCCCTGAGATGACCCTGAGGCTTGACCTCTCCCTCTGCCCGATCCTGCTTCCTTCTCCTCCCTTCCACAGTATAGCTCCGACAGCACTCTCTGGTAGATGAGCTGCGTGCTAATCTGCACGTCAGAATCTCCTTCCCGGGGGTACTGTGACTCTCAACTCATCAGCCATGGGCTGCTCTGCATTTCTTACTGCGTAGGTTGAGGCCGTATGACAGGGCTCTGGCCAACGGGAAGGGAACTTGTCTGTGGGATCATCCTGGGCTCTCCTCCTGTTATGGTGCCCTTGAGGGCAATATGTGTAAAGTGGTCCCATACAGCACGGAGGAGAAAATAAGTCTTCACTGTGTTAAATCTCTGAGATTTGGGTTTTGGTTTTGGTTTTATTTTCTTAACAAAGCCTAACTTATTCTGTCTTTTCTAATGCATTAGTCATGTTCATTTAAATATTTTTCTAATTCCAGAGTATGAAGCAACCAAAAGTTAGTATCTGAACATACTTTGAAATATTAGTTATTTTTTATATGTATCTTCTTAGGTTTAACTGTTGGGGAAAAATAGCAGTTCATCCTACATCACAGATTTGGTTATTTTCAATAATAATATCTCTAATGAATTCTTTTCTTGGGTTTGTAAGTTTTAGTTACTATCAGGATAAAATTTCTAATGAATTTTTCTTGTGTATTTAAAAAGTCTCAGCTTAAATGAACCATTTGAGTATTTTAACAAGTGAATCTGAACACAGTAGATCCAACTGAGAATTTCAGTCAGCATTCTGATGCCCTGAATAGGAAAGAGTCAATAAATATAAATGTAAATAAATATGTACACACACACACACACACTGATTGACTCTTAACTAACACTAGTAAGTGTCTATTATATATACCATGTTCCTGAAGTTCTGCTACATGGTAAGGACTGCCTAGGCTTAGGGAGCTAATTGGTCCATGAAAGAGGCAGACCATTTCCAAGCCTGCCACTGGGATGCAGTGTCGTCAGAATGCCAGGGTGCACAGGGGGCTGAAGGGAGGTGGTACTCAGCTTTACCTGGGGAGGGCCAGAGAAGGCTCCACAGAAATGACTCTTAAGCTGCAAATTAGAGGGAACAGTTGGAGTTCACCAGGTTCATGAAGGAGGGAAAGGCATTCCAGGCAGAGATGTGCATAATAGCATAATGCATTCAGGACATGACAGGGCTGGCAAGGTGATGTTTGCCAGGTGCTATGGTTTGAATGTCCCCTTCAAAACTCATGTTGAAATTGAATTGCCATTGTGATGATATCACAATAGTGCCTTTAAAACGTGATGAGGTCATGAAGGCTCTGCCCTCATGAATAGACTAATGCCATTATCAAGAGAGTGGGTTAGTTAACGAGAGAGTGTGTTCCTGATAAAAGGATGAGTTTGGCCCAATTTCCTGTGTCATCTTGTGTGTACACTTCCTAGCCATGGGGTGCTTTCCACCATGTTTTGATGCAACAAGAAAACCTCACCAGATATGGCTATTCAATTTTGGATTCCCAGCCTCCAGAAGTCTGAGTCAAACAAATCTCTTTTCTTTATAAATTACCCCAGCCTGTAGCATTCTGTTGTAGTAGCAGAAAAGGGAGTCAGACAGGAGGGGTGGTGGTAGGAGATGAGCTTGGAGAGAAGGCACAAGCTGGGTTCTGGGAGATAGGTATGTATGCAGTGCCATGGGACTTGGACATTTCCACTTTATTTCATTTACTTATTGCCATTTTTATTCTGGCCTTTTAAATTGTTGCTCTTCTCTTATCCAATGCAGACATAGTTTATTTCTGAGATACAGAGTTTGCAAAATCAGAAACTTTAGGCATCATCAAAATAAATTTCCCACATTGCATACCAGTAAAAATAAGATTCCAGTGACTCTGAGCTGCCAGCTGCCACATGGCAGGCACTTAGTCCTTGGTCCCCCAGTCAATTCTAAAGATCCCTATAAGATGCTTTCTTATACATATTATTAAGATGGCCAACTCATCCCAGCTTGTCCAGGACTTTCCTGGTTTTACCACTGAATGTTCTGTGGCCCAAGAACCTCTCAGTCCAAAGCAAACCAGGTTGCTCATCCTAAGTGTGTTTGGAAACATGTCTGACCTGCTCAGGTGTTTTTGCTCAGGGCCCATCCTCAAGCTGCCAAGCCACTGCCTCAGTCAAACACCCCAGGGAGCTCTGATAACCCCTAGCAGCTCTCACTGGCCAATCTCTGTTAGGCAACAGATGCCACCCTTCTAGCTTTGGGGAAGGAGACATAGCCCTCTTACACTGAGTTCCAGACATGCTTACCCACCCCCTACGTTAACTTTCCAGAGCTCAACTTCATTAGTCTGTTCTCACATTTCTAATAAAGACATACCCAAGACCAGGTAATGTATAAAGAAAAAGAGATTTATTGGACTCACAGTTTCACATGGCTGGGGAGGCCTCACAATCATGGTAGAAGGTGATGGAGGAGCAAAGGCACATCTTATATGATGTCAGGCAAAAGTGTGTGTGCAGGGGAATTGCCCTTTATAAAACCATCAGATCTCATAAGACTTATTCACGATCATGAGAACAGCACAGGAAAATCTGCCCCCATGATTCAATTACTTCCCACCAGGTTCCTCCCACAACATGTGGGGATTATGGGAGTTACAATTCAAGATGAGATTTTGGTGGGGAGAGAGCCAAACCATATCATTCCACCCCGGCTCCTCCAAAATCTCATGTCCTCACATTTCAAAACCAACCATGCCTTCCCAACAGTCTTCCAAAGTCTTAACTCATGTCACCATTAACTCAAAAATCTACAGTCCAAAGTCTCATCTGGGACAAGGCAAATCCCTTCTGCCTATGAGCCTGTAAAACCAAAATCAAGTTAGTTACTTCCTAGATACAATGGGGTACAGGCATTGGGTAAATAGCCCCATTCCAAATGGGAGAAATTGACAAAAACGAAGGGGCTACAGGCCCCATGCAAGTCCAAAATCCAGCGGGGTAGCCAAATCTTAAAGCTCTGAAATTATCTCCTTTGGCTTCATGTCTCACATCCAGGTCATGCTGATGAAAGAGGTGGGCCCCCATGACCTTGGGAAGCTCTGTTCCTGTGGCTTTGCAGGGTACAGCCCCCCTCCGGGCTGCTTTTATGAGCTAGCATTGAGTGTCTATAGCTTTTCCAGGCTCACAGTGTAAGTTGTCAGTGGATCTGCCATTCTGGGGTCTGGAGGACAGTGGCCCTCTTCTCATAGCTCCACTAGGCAGTGCCCCAGTGGGGACTCTGTGTGTGGGCTCCAACGCCACATTTCCCTTCTGCACTGCCCTGGCAGAGGTTCTCCATGAGGGCTCTGCCCCTGTAGCACACCTCTGCCTGAACATCCAGGTGTTTCCGTACATCCTCTGAAATCTAGGCAGAGGTTCCCAAACCTCAACTCTTGTCATTTGCATGCCCACAGGACCAGCTCCACATGAAAGCTGCCAAGGCTTGGGGCTTACACCCTTTGAAGCCATGGCCTGAACCGTACCTTGACCCCTTTCAGCCATGGCTGGAGCAGCTGGGATACAGAGCACCAAGACCCTAGACTGCACACAGCAGGGGGGCCCTCGGCCCAGCCCACAAAACCATTTTTTCTCCTCCAGGCCTGTGATGGGAGGGGCTGCCATGAAGTTCTCTGACATGCCCTGGATACATTTTCCCCCTTGTCTTGGCGATTAGCATTTGACTCCTTGTTAGTTATGCAAATTTCTGCAGCCAGCTTGAATTTCTCCCTAGAAAATGGGTTTTTCTTTTCTACTGCATCATCAGGCTGCAAAATTTCCAAATTTTTATGCTCTGTTATCTCTTGAATGCTTTGCCGCTTAGAGATTTCTTCCACCAGATACCCCAAGTTATCTCTCCGAAGTTCAAAGTTCCACAGATCTCTAGGGCAAGGGCAAAATGCCACCAGTCTCTTTGCATAGCAAGAATGACCTTTACTCCAGTTCCCAATAGTTCCTCATCTCCATCTGAGACCACCTCAGCCTGGACTTTATTGTCCCTATCACTGTCAGCATTTTGGTCAGCGCCATTCAACAAGTCCCTGGGAAGTTCCAAACTTTCCCACATCTTCCTGTCTTCTGAACCCTGCAAGTCTCTAGGAAGTTCCAAACATTCCCACATTTTTCTATCTTCTTCTGAGCCCCAACTGTTCCAACCTCTGCCCATTACCCCGTTCCAAAGTTGCTTCCACATTTTTGGGTATCTTTACAGCAGCTCCCCACTTTCTGCAACACCAATTTATTATATTAGTCTGTTCTCACACTGCTAATAAAATACCCAAGACTGGGTAATTTATAAAGAAAAGGAAGTTTAATGGACTCACAGTCCCACGTGGCTGGGGAGGCCGCACAATCATGGCAGAACATGAATGAGGAGCAAAGGCACATCTGACATGGTGCAGGCAAGAGAGCATGTGCAGGGGAACTCCCCTTTATAAAACCATCAGATCTTATGAGACTTAGTCACTATCATGAGAACAGCACAAGAAAACTCACCCCCATGATTCAATTACCTCCTGCCTAGTTCTTTTCACAACACGTGGGGACTATGGGAGCTACAATTCAAGATAGAGATTTGCGTGGGGACAAAGCCAAACCATATCACCACCAGACAATTAACAAAACTTCTTCAAAGGCTTATGGATAATGGAAGGAAAGCTCAGCCTCAAAGGTAATTTCAACTTTTGGCAAAGCAGCTACCTGAAACACACCTACCAGAGCCATTCTCAGTAGCAGGTCCAGCTCCACATAAGAGTCCAGCACACATCTGCCACCAGAAAGTTTGGGCCCAGCTGTCAAATGGCCTTGAGAAAGGAAAGACTTCTCTGTCCCTCTAGTTTCAGGCTGGCTTCTCAGAGAGGCAGAAACTACTACCGCTGCCTGGCGTTCATTCCCCTGCTTTCTTGGTAAGAACACCCTGATTTACTTAGGATGGTAAAATGCCCAGATAAAAGGCTTTATTTCTCAATTCCTCAGCCAGCTGTGGAAGTGTTTGCAGGAATGTCAGAAAAACTATTTAAAGGGAGAATCAGTGAGGTCTCACTCCAATACCCATACACTCACACACACTATTTATTTTTCCTCTTTCATTTTCTTCCTTCTAGGCTTCAATGGGGATATGATGGCTGGAGCTTCAGCAGCCATCCTGTGACCCTGAGAACAAGCCATTCCTTGAGGCTAATGAAGCGGAAAGAAGGCATCCTGAGTCCTTGGGAAACAAGGATCTACCTGAATAGCTCCGAATGCCTACTTCTAGACGTCCTTTTAGAAAGAGAAGCAAACCCTTATGTATTTCAGCCACTGTTATTTAAGGTTTAACCTAATCATGATATAATTGGTTTTTCTTCGCATGATACACAGTGGTAATTTTTTCTTCCATAAGAAGCAATTCCAACCCCTACCACTAGGGGGTGGCCTTGCCCTGTAGGCCTCACCATGACAATTAGATCACTGCATTATCAGAGTCCAACATCAGTGCATTCTGTGTAATTCAGTCTCAAATAACAATGTGCATGTGACAGCAGTGGTCCAGTCTGGGCTAAGCTGTGCCAAACTCCATCCAGTTCCTCTAGCATGAGATTTGGATCTCATGCTTTTCTTCTCTTTTCTATATCCAATTCTTCAGCTCCTGCAAGCAAGCCCCAGGACCAAAAAAGTATGCAGAGAATCAGTTCTGACTCTAGCAAACACACAGTTTGTATTTCCAAGCAGAACAACGAGCTTCTAATCTGAACAACATCCCGTTTGATGGTAAGTTGACACTTCCCTCTTTTTGTTTTTCCAGCAAGAAGCAATGGGTAGGTACTTGCTTTACATTTGTGAAAAGATACCTGGCTGGTGGTTCTGATAAAGAGAGAGTCCACCCTGACAGGATTATTGAGAT
The DNA here is from genome assembly GCF_001698545.2 of Rhinopithecus bieti. NCBI lineage: Eukaryota > Metazoa > Chordata > Mammalia > Primates > Cercopithecidae > Rhinopithecus > Rhinopithecus bieti. The sequence goes on along the minus strand of NW_016812402.1, from coordinate 501,690 downwards.
CTCTACTTCCTACAAGGTGGAAAATCACCTGCAGCATTTAAGTGACTGTTTTTCCAGTTTATACTGATCAAAGTTTCAAAAATCTCTAGGCAGAGTTTTAGTCATTAATAATCTGAAGTGAAGGGAGTAATTTATCTAATTATTGCTCAGGCTAAAAGCAAGCTGCTGTCTCAAAATGAAAGTACAGTGCTAGTCCTATAAACACCCTCTCACAACTAACCAACAAAGGAGTTTGTGGTGTGAGAAGTGGAACTTTTGGTAGTTTCAGATTGCATTGCTTCGGTATCATCTGTGCTCTCCTTGTCTACCTCCATTTACAGCGCGATGCTGTATAGTTAAGACTTGGGCAGAGGGAGGAAAGGGGTTCATGGGGAGCTAGTAATCTTGTATTTTTCCTCAAATTTCTTACAAGACTGCCATATTAGATAAGAACCAAAAAAGTGCCTATAGAATAGTCTAACCAAAGAACTTGAGAAATAATCACTTCTTTTTCCTCCATTTCTGTAAAGACCATGAGAAAGTTTTCATATGTAATAAAACCAGTGATCAGCAGGTAATCTCAACCTAAGAGAAAGAACCCAAATGAACCACTCACAAGAAGAGAAACAGGCTGGGCGCGGTGGCTCAAGCCTGTAATCCCAGCACTTTGGGAGGTCGAGATGGGCGGATCACGAGGTCAGGAGATCGAGACCATCCTGGCTAACACGGTGAAACCCCGTCTCTACTAAAAGAAAATACAAAACTAGCCGGGCGAGGTGGCGGGCGCCTGTAGTCCCAGCTCCTCGGGAGGCTGAGGCAGGAGAATGGCGTAAACCCGGGAGGCGGAGCTTGCAGTGAGCTGAGATCTGGCCACTGCACTCCAGTCCGGGCGACAGAGGGAGACTCCACCTCAAAAAAAAAAAAAAAAAAAAAAAAAAGAAGAGAAACAGGCATCCCTTGGGAGTAGAGTTTAACAAATGAAAATACAGGACACTCTGTAATTTGCATTTTCTGCAATATTTGGGACCCGCTTATACGAAAAAATTATTTGATATTTATTCAGAATTTAAGTGTAATGGTATGTCCTAGATTTTACCTGGCAGCCCTATTTGGGGGTAAAGAATCTGTTCCTTCCTTGTGGGGGATGGGAAGAACAGTACAAAATGAGCAGATTCTGAAATATATCAAGGGGATTGTCAGTGGAAAAGTCACTGATTAAAAACAAAACACCCACAAACCACTAGGCCCTGTGCACAGGTTCCTCCAAGAAGCTAAGTCTTCTTGTTTTGTTTTGTTTTGTTTTGAGACGGAGTCTTGCTGTGTCACCCAGGCTGGAGTGCAGTGGCCGGATCTTAGCTCACTGCAAGCTCCGCCTCCCGGGTTTACGCCATTCTCCTGCCTCAGCCTCCCGAGTAGCTGGGACTACAGGCGCCCGCCACCTGGCCCGGGTTTTTTTTTTTTTTTTTTTTTTTTTTTTTTTTTTTTTTTTTTTTTTTTTTTTTTTTTGTATTTTTTAGTAGAGACGGGGTTTCACCGTGTTAGCCAGGATGGTCTCGATCTCCTGACCTTGTGATCCGCCCGCCTCAGCCTCCCAAAGTGCTGAGATTACAGGCTTGAGCCACAGCGCCCGGCTCTTCCTGTTTTTTATCTTTCGTATCTTTACAGAGTCTAGATGCCCTCCTGCTTTGGGTATATTGAGAGCTCAGTGAGGAGTGCTGACCAACTGGATGGTCAATGACTACTGAGGAGGAGGTGGCTATGCAAGTCCCAGATCTCTGGGATCATATATTCGGTGCTTTCAGACATACATTTGCAATGGCCTGGGATGCCAGGAGTCCTCTCCTTAGAAAGGCAAGGCAACATCAAGGCAATCAGTTGTTACCCCAATGTCCAACCTCCCCTATTGTCTTTCAGAGGGTATTTTGTCCAAACTATGGGGTAAGAAAAGGGTTTGGTTCTACACTTTTAGCCAGAGTTTACCCTCCAGGAATGCTCCTTCTACCACATCTGCCAGGGATATATTTTCCAAAGGTACTGTCTGGTTGCTCAGAATCCACTGGGTGCAGACATGCAAAGATGTGCAACTTCTCCTCTGCATCGAGTGAGGATACAGGTGGTCAGTGCTCCATTTTTCTGCCTTTTCACTCTCCACACTAGGCTTTGTAGATATTAACATGTGAAAGCACAGAACAGTAAGTCAAAGTCAGAGGGAATTACAGGTAAGGACCCCCATTTTCTTTCCAATTCTCTTCTGACATTGACCATGCCATTCTGTAAGGCTACAGGTCTCACTTACTTTTAACTTTCTTGAGTTTCACAGGGTGAGTACCTGAAAACTTAGACTTCTCTTCTCAGTGATGTCCTCTCCCTGGTTCTATCCCACTCCTGACTCAGTTTACTTTGAGCCCCCTCCCCAAGCACCTTAAGTATTGTCTAAATTTTTGTCCACCTCCCCACCGTTTTTTTTTCTTTTCTTTTCTTTTCTTTTTTCTTTCTTTTCTTTTCTTTTTTTTTTTTTTTTTTTTGAGACAGGCTCTCACTCTGTTGCCCAGGCTGGAGTAGAGTGACACAGTTATAGCTCACTGCAGCCTCGCTCTCCCAGGCTCAAGCAATACTCCTGCCGCAGCCTCCCACATAGCTGGGACTACAGGTACTTGCCACCATGCTGAGCTAATTTTTTATTTTTTCAGTAGAGTCAAGGTCTCGTTATGCTGCCCAGACTAAACTCGAACTCCTCATTCTCCTCATTCTACCTTGGCCTCCCAAAGTGCTGGGATTACAGGCAAGAGCCACTGCACCTGGACTCCCCATTCTTATCTACACGGGGAAGTCTCATTCTTTGGATTCATCCTTCTTCCCCATGCAAGGCCTCAAGTTTGCTTTCAGTCTGAAATAGCACTGCTGGATGATCAGAAATGCCCATTGCCACACAGATCTTTTTGTTTTGTTTTGTTTTTTAATTTCATCACCATGGATAGATATGACTCCTTCAGGCCACGGTTCTATTTAATTTCAAGCCGCAGGCATAGCAACCCTTTTAATCAGGGACCTGCTAAATTAGGCACGTGGACTCTCTCAATGTGGACTGAATCCACATTCAGAGACACCTGTTTTCTCCCTGGCACGACAACTAAGCTCCCCCCGCCCCCCAGTTCCACCTGGGGCAACTCATTAACAAATGCTATCCCTAGAAAGACCAGGAAGAACTCATTAACTCAAACTGGTTTAATGTAGGTTCAGAGTGTCTGCTTCTGTGGGAAAGGGAAAGGGAGTGAGGGCTGATTGGCAGTTCTTCCCACTACACAGTTCAACAGCAAATGTTCATGGAGTCCTTAATTCTCTGAAGAGTGGCCTCAGAGATGCTGGCTCTCTCTAACTTATGATGCTGATTTTACAGCTGGATTATTATAAGACTAGTGTAAGTTTGGTCACTTACACTTCATCTTACTATTCCTTCCTCACCTTATTTTTTTATGAGAGCTCATAGGATCCCATTCTCCCACCTTCTGTTTCTCTTTGTTCCTTCTATGGCTGCTCTAACCCCTGTGTTCCCCACATACCACCAGCTCCTCCCATGGATCTGGTTTTCTTGGACTTCCTGATTTTGGCACAGACTTTCCCTTCAGTCTAGAACAGTCTTCTCCCACCCTCCTGCATCTGACCTACTCACTTGAGTAAATTTTACTTCCCTATTTAGACCAAGCAGACCCCGATGGTGGGGCTTCTCACACTTCAGTATGCATGAGAATCACCTGCAGAGCTTTTTCAACTATAAATTCCCTCTTCCCATCTCTATCCCCTTCACCAAATTGTGATTTAGTAGGTCTGGGATGGGGCCCAAGAATCTGCATTTAAACAGCCTCCCAGGTAATCTCAATGGTGCTGGTCTGCCTGCCACACTTTGGGTACCACTGTCCCAGACTGAATTAACTCTCCCAGCTTTATGATCCTGGAGCTCCCTGTATTATTCTACCAAAACATATTATTGTTAATATTCTTGTAGTGTCTTTCCTCCCTGATAGGCTGAAAACACAGTGAAAGCAGACCATGTCCATTTTATTTGCTGCTGAATCCCCGTCAATTAACACAAGGCCTATCACAAAGGATGTGCTTAATAAATCCAGGATTTATGAAAAGGGGGTAGAAGAAAGGGGAATCTTTCCTTGCTGAGAATCTTCAACATGTGAGCATGTTGCTTTGAAGTCAGTTCTCAGAAAGGAATCCAGAATGTATTGATGGTGGCCTTTGGAAGAAGGGTCTAGACAACCCCAGTGGCAATTTGCAATGTCATTATTTGCGTTATTTCTGTTACCTTTGTGGGGTGGGGCTGGGGGAATCTATGAGGCAATTTTTCAGTTATATTTAATAAAATAGCTTTGCAAATATCTACTCAACCAGGATGATGAATATATCCAAGTAATTAGCTAGGAGAATTCACCCCTTTTCCATCCCGGGCACTCCTTGCAGGGAATTCATGGCTGTGGAATAATACGTGGGCAGAGCATAGACTCTGGAGTTAGACCCAGAAGGCCAGCTATACCATTTCCCAGCTCTGGGGCTCTGGCCAAGGTAACTTAACTGTCCTAAGCCTCAGTTTCCACATTTGTGGATGAGGATAAAATGGTACGCATGGATAGGCAGTAGGGTGTAATAGTTTAGAACACAGGCTGCCTATGTTTGAATCCTGGCTCCTCCACCTACCAACTGCGCGACTTTGGGAAAGTTATTTAACCACCATATGCCTCAATTTCTTCTTCGGTAATCATTTCTTGAAAAATGATTGTATTAACTTGAACTACTTTAAACTGCTATTTTGTAGGTCAAAAACAGTCGAATGTCAGTGATTTCAAATGACTCAAACTAATACCTACCTTACAGGCTTATAAAGAGAAGCAAGTGCATGAGTCAAGTTTAAGTCAACAGGCTTAAAATGATGACTGTTACATATTAAGCACCACACAAGAGTCAGCTCTAATTGCACAGCTGAGTTTGTTGGGGAATAAAGTGAATATGATAATGTGGTAAACACTTGGCATAGGAGGGCTGTAAACATTCAATAAAATGCTACTTGTTCTTTTTTGTACTTATATAACCCGTTCTTAAGAATATCTCACTTTAAAATTACTAATGTTTTCAAATGGTTGTTCTTGCACTGTCCTCAAGTCCTCCAGCCCCTGAGCACATACAAACTTATTACCATGAAGTTCAGAAAGAGAGTGGGTGAATCTGTGAAGAGAAGGGACAGCTCAGGACAATGGACCTCAGAGAGATGGAAGCCCAGGACAAGAGTACCCTACTGTTAGCCTCTTGCCTCCCCAAATATTAGGTTGAAACATATGAAACTCATTTATATAGGCCAAAAAGGAAAAATATTCACAATTTCAAAACATACTAGATTCCCCTAGCCAGCCTGGATTTATTTCATATTCTTAACAGTCTATCAGTTAATACCATATCTCTTTTTCCCTTTACATGTTAACATTTTTGGCTTTGGGATGTATCTTACAATCACATGTGTCTTTAATATGGTTGGATTTCTTGCCCTTTCTCCTTCTGAGCAACTAGGTTCTGGTAATCTCACTTTTTGTCTAGTGTCCTCAGGGTGGTAGCTGCTTTACCTCAGCCCTGGAGGAAATAACTTCTTCCAACAAGTATTAATAACCAGTTGTCTCAACTTACTGTTTTGCTTGTCCAGTCTTCCAACAGCTGTGGAAAAAATTCCCTGTATTAAATCCCCTTTGTTTGAAATACCTAGCAGAGTTTCTATCTCTTGACTATGCTGACTACTGCATATATTAATTTTAAAAGAATCGCTTTCAATGGCAAATGAGAGAGTTAAGCATACACAGTCGCATAAATTGTATAATCAGATTTCTTTCCCTTTATCATGAATTTTTGCTCATCAGACATTTACTGAACGTCTAGTTTATGCCACAGCCTATGTACCTATCATTGGTAAAAGGTGAAAAGACAATTTTGTCCCAGAGGAGCTTAGAGTGGGGATAGAGCTGGGACTACAGCAGAGACAGATATCACAGCATGATAAGTGCCATGAGAGCACATAGGGAGCATTTAGCCTAGTCCAGTCCAAGGCAGATGAACTCAGGGAAGCCTCCTTCAATCTGTCTGTCCTGCATGTACAGTCATGGAGGAGAAGGAAAAGGGAGGAAAGACCTTCTAGGCAGAGCAAGGAGCAAATGCTAAGGCTCAGACTTAGAGAGTAAGCTTTGTTTCAGGGCATTGAAATGCTTCAGTATAGTTGGAGAAAAGTTGGAGGATGACAACAACTGAAGCTGGAATGACAGGTAAAGGAAAAGGTCACGAAGGATGGTGTACACCATGTCGAGGAACTATGTAAGACTATGTTTTTACATCGAAGTCAGTGGAAAACCATTGAAATTAGTCACTTGATCAAGTTTACAGTTAGGAAGATACTGCTCACTGACAAAAGGAGGACAACATACTTTCTAGAAGCTACCAAGTGACTGACTGCCTAGTCACAGGGGTTAAGGCAGCAGTTCCCAACCTTTCTATCAGCAGAGACCAGTTTCATGGAAGACAATTTTTCCACGGACTGGGGTGGGGGATGGTTTCAGGATGATTCAAGCACATTACATTTATTGTGCATTTTATTTCTATTATTATTACATTGTAATATATAATGAAATAATTGTACAACTCACCATCATGTAGAATCAGTGGGAGCCCTGCGCTTGTTTTCCTGCAACTAGACGGTCCCATCTGGGGATGATGGGAGACAACGACAGATCAGCAGGCATTAGATTCTCGTAAGGAAGTGTGCAACCTAGATCCCTCTCATGTACAGTTTACAACAGGGTTTGCGCTCCTATGAGAATCTAATGCTACCTCTGATATGATAGGAGGTGAAGTTCAGGCAGTGTGAGCAATGAGGAGTGGCAGTAAATACAGATGAAGCTCACCTGCCACTCACCTCCTGCTGTATGGCCCAGTTCCTAACAGGTCATGGACCAGTACTGGTCCGTGGCCTGGGGGTTGGGGACCCCTGAGTTAAGGTGTTAATGGCTTCTTCTTTCAGTCACTAAACATTTAGTGAACACTCACTATATTTCAGACATGGTGACTGATCCTTGTAAGATAAATAAGCTTCATGTCCTCCAAGAGCTTACAGTCTAATGAGGGAGAAAAACATCTTAATTAATTATGAGAAGTATTACAGAAATACAGATGAGGGAGGCACCAAGTAGGAGAAGATGGAAGATTCCACAGAGGACACGACATTGCCTTGGATTTTGAAGGAAAAATAAGGACATGCAGATAAAAGAGCAGAAATACAGCATTTCAATTAAAGGGAGCACCACTTGCAGCAGCATGTGGACATCGTGTTCTTGGTGGTCTCAGAGAATAGAGAAGAGTCAGATGTAGCTGGTCCACAAGGTTTACAAACTGGTTGAAAATAAGGTCCTAGGGCCTGATTCTAAAATACTTTGAGAGTCTTGTTGGCATGAGGCATCTCCTCTAGGTAACAGGGAATCACCAAAGGTTGTTAAGAGAGATGGGGGTTAATGAGATAAGATTCACATTCATGCTTTAAAAAATTATGTCAGAAATAGAAATGAAGAATAGAGACTGGCAACATGGAGATTCATTGTGAGGCTGAGGTCATAGTTCGGGTGGAAGCTGACCAGAACTTGAACTAAGAGAGGGGCAATTGGGATGAAGAGGAGCAAACCAATCCTGGGTCGTTATACTCCATCCTGGAAAACACTTTCGTGTTAAAGCATCCATCAGTGCCCAAAAGGAGCGTCAAAACTATGCTTTCATTCATCTTTCTCAAAACTTTGTTAGAGTCTGTTTAACTGTGTTTTAAAATTCATGCCCTAATGGAGCAGACTTTTCTCATCCCAAATTATTTCGGAAGGTATAGGCTGCATTGCTAAGGAAAATGCTGAAAGGGAAGTGTGAGGACATGGTACAAAGTGCAAGTAAACACTCTGGGATGCAGGGAAAGAGCTTTTCAAAGAAGAAAGGGCAGAAGCCTGGGGTAGAGAAGTGGAAAACACCTGAGTCTGAAAAAGATGTGACACCGGGGAGGATTTTTCTTTATTCTTGTAATTGAAGGGGAGAGACAGAGGAAAATTCTGGAAGCAAAGGCTTAAAGGTTCCCAAAGGTAAACACCTCCAGGAGCCAGCAGCAGGTGACAAGTAAATAAAGCAGGCTTGCTTTAAAAACATGGAAGTGATTCCAGCAATTTGGGAGGCCAAGGCGGGAGGATCATTTGAGCCCAGGAGTTTGAGACTAGCCTGGGCAATATGGTGAAAATTTTTGTCTCTACAAAAAAAATACAAAAACTAGCCAGGTGTGATGGCACATGTCTGTGGTCCCACCTATTTGAGAGGCTGAAGTGCGAGGATCAACAGAGCCTAGGAGGTCAAGGTGGCAGTGAGCTGCGTTCACACCACTGCACTCCAGCCTGGGTGACAGAATGAAAGCCTGTCTCAAAAAACAAAGAAAACCCATAAAACAGACTGAGCACCATGGCTCAGGCCTGTAATCCCAGCATTATGGAAAGCCGAGGCGGGCAGATCACCTGAGGTCAGGAGTTTGAGACCAACCTGGACAACATGGTGAAAACCCATCTCTACTAAAAATACAAAAATTAGTCAGGCGTGGTGGTGGGTGCCTGTAATCCCAGCTACTCAGGAGGTTGAGGCAAAAGAATGGCTTGAACCCAGGAGGTGGAGGTTGCAGTGAGCCGAGATCACACTATTGTATTCCAGCCTGGGTGACAGAACGAGATTCCGTCTCAAAAAAACAAAAACAAACACAAACACAAAAACAAAGCAAAACAAAACATGGAGGCCAGGTGGCAGCGGCTCACGCCTGTAATGCTAATGCTTTGGGACGCTGAGGTGGGAGGATCACCTGAGCTCAGAAGTTTGAGATCAGCCTGGACAATATAGTGAGACCTCATCTCTATTTTTATTTTTAAAAAACTTAAAAAAATACATGGAAATGCATGGTTGATGAACGGGGCAGATACCCCCAAGCTCCAGTCAACTGTTGTCATGTGGAAATGCAACGTTCCTGATCTTGTGATTTTTCAAGAGAAGCCAGAAATCTAGATATTCCTGTAAAATCATCCACTGTTCTTTAATGTGGGCAACAAATTCAATTTTTTTTCTAAACAACAGGCTGGCCAAATAAAACATATGTGGCTGCATTTGGCCCTTGGGTGGCCAATTTATAACCTCTGGTCTAGAAGGAATGCTAGGTTATTTGAATAAATCCCACCAGCCATGGTAGATATGCAGCCTACTTTGTGCTAGAATGTAAACAAGTCATGGGAGGATACCATTTCCCAGAAAAGCCATTCCCATTAAATCCACTGGCTAAGTTTGGAAAGATAATACAGAATGCACTGACATGTAAGTCTAGTTTTGCTTTATTGGGAAAATTTTTATGAAGCCCAGCTAAAAGGAAGGAAACTGAACTTCTCTGAAGTCATTTCTATTATATTTCTTTAAGAAGTCAGGAGAGAGTCACTTTGGAAAAGATGATAGTCTAATGTCTCTTTCAGGAACTAGCACTGGAAATTCAAGTCAATTATTTCAACCTGTATCACAGACTGTATATAAAGAGTTCCCATGAATCAACAATAAATCAACATCCAAAGGAACATGAACAAAGAATATGCACAACTCTCAGAAAAGGAAATATTATAGGTTTTACCTATAAAAATGCTTGACTTCACTTAGCATGTGAGAAATTCAATTTACAAACAATGTTTTTCCCCTATAATATAGGAAAAGTTAACAAGAACTTCATATGTATAATACACTGTGTAGGCAAAGGTGTTGGGAACTTGGCACTGTCATACATTGGTGGTGAAATTTTAAATTGGCACGACTTCTAAGGAGGGCAAATTGGCAGGATCCATTAAAATAAAAAATACATATATGCCTTGACCTAGACATTTCTAAATCTTAGCATTAATTACCTACCCTTATTCATACTCGTGAAAGGATATATATACACACATGTGTATATAAGAATATTCATTATAGCATCATTTATAATAGCAGATGATTTGAAATAATCTAAATGTGTACTAATATGGAAATAAAATAAATGATAATAGACCTAAACAATGGCATCCACTGAAGCAATAAAAAAAAGCAGCTCCATACCTACTGAAAAGAATGTCTCTCCTATATATATATTAAGAGCAAGGTTAAGAAGTGTAAATTGTATAACGCCATTTGGTATTGCATAAACATATACTTAGATACGCACAGTGTATTTCTAGAAGGCTTAAAAGCATCTTTTAGAAAGGGTTGCCTCTGTGGAGGGCTGAATGGTGGGAGACAGGCATGGGAAGGAAAGGTTTTGCTCTATACTCTTCCATATATGTGTACACAATAATATGCAGATAATACATTATGTATTGTATAATGCAGTAATATGTATAATATAATGTATATAATTTATTTTTGTATCTATATTTACATTAACTCATTAAGTTGTTTTTATTTTTATTTATTTTTTTTGAGACGAAGTCTTGCTCTGTCACCCAGGCTGGAGTGCAATGGCGTGATCTTGGCCCACTGCAACCTCTGCCTCCAGGGTTCAAGTGATTCTCCTGCCTCAGCCTCCCCAGTAGCTGCAATTACAGGCACCTGCCACCACGCCCAGCTAGTTTTTGCATTTTTAGTAGAGATGAGGTTTCATCAGGTTGGTCATGCTGATCTCGAACCTGTGACCTCAGGTGATCCACCCGTCTCATCCTCCTAATCCATTAAAATTTTTAAGAAAAAAAGTTATATTAACGTTTTAAAAAATCACTAACTTATCGTCAAGCCTCTCTAAAATCTCCTTTCACTTTTGAATTCCAAGGTCAAAGTTTGGGTTCAAATTTTTACTCTTACTTTTGAATTCTGAGGTCAACCTTTTGAGTTACTACTAAGTCTACCAAAATTTTAGCTGTTGAACTAATTGCAGTTATTTTTCTTTTGCTATCTCAGATTCAGATTCAAACCTCCATTGCTTTTTCTGTCCAACATGCTGGTAAAAGCACATCCAAACCCACAAATGTGAAAAACAATGAGATCTGGAAGTACATTTCATCTGTAGAAAAGTTCTGAGTCAGTTCCTTTTCAAGGAGTCCAGACAGTTCCTGAGCTTTTCTCTGAATGATTTCTCTGAGTCAAATAAAATGATAAGGCAGGCATTTAAATGACAAGAAGCCAACCCTGAGTCTGGTGTACTGGGAGTGGAAAATTCTGTGAAGTTTTTATGTTCCCATTGTGTACAAGCACAGATTATCTTTCTCAAGCAGACACGGAAGCATATAGAAGACCTAGAAATTCCATTAATTTCAGTGTCTAGTGCCAATAAATTTAATAAGAAATGGAAGCAAGGTTATTTATTTGTTCTACAGCATTATAAAGACTGCACAGAAAGAGACTCTTAGAAGAGTTTAGATCAGTAATTGACTAAAACATTCGTGATTATTCACCAAATCCCCAAATATTCCCTGAGCACCTTCTAAGTACTAAGTCACTGGGCTAGCTACCATGGTAGGATTAAAATGACGGATAAGGAGTTTCTAATTTAATTCCATGCTTTCCAAAGACTCTTCCGAGGAGCACCAAAATCTTAGGAATATTAATATAAGACAAAAACAATTTCCTTGGTAATTAAGAATCAGAAAATAATTAAGCTAAGTTTTAATTGGCACAGGACTTTTCAGATCTTTTACTATGCTCATGTGCAATGTGAACCTTCTAGAGAGGGGTATGGTATGCAGTCTTTCCCAAAGCATACCCCAAATAATTCTAAAATTATTCAAACACAATTAACTTTTTTGTTTTGGGCAGCTGCAGAAACTCATGTCTATGTAACATACATTAGGAAAACCATAGCCTTAAATGCCAAGACAAACATAAATACATATATGAAAAGTCAAATAGTAAAACAAAACTATCATAAAGCAAACTGGGGTTAACTGCTCAAGTACTTGACCGGGACGTAATAAACAGCTTGAGTTTAAAAGATAGTGGTGGTCTAGAGTTATAGAAGCTGGGTGGAATAGAAGGAGCTGGGTCTAAGCCTGATAAAAAAGGAAAGTATCCATCAAGGAGGAGAAGCCACTGAAAAGTGACGGACCTATCTAGAGGATGAAGGAGACCAGCCAGCCAGAACAGAGGGTTCATCATATAGGAAAGACAGGGAGTTAAGTATAGATAGGACCAGATTGAAACAGGCCATGACTGTCGGGTTAGGAAGTCAGAACCTTACCTTGCAGGCAAGAGGGAGCCTTTAAAAGCCTCTAAGCAAGACAATGAAATGTTCATAGTGGTCTTCTAAGAAAATCACTCTGGTGCTCATTTGAAGAAAGGCAGGGGAGTATGAGGGTGAGTGGAGTGGGAAGAGAAGATGGGAGCCCAGTGCTGACTGTGAGATGAAGGTCTAGAATAGTGTTAGTGCACAGACTAAGAAGGGCATTTTAATGAAGAATTAACAGAAAGTGAAGACTGGATGTCAGAACTGTATAAATGGGTCATGGAGTTTGGCTTCTGGATGATAAAGTACAATTTTTATGGGGAGGACAGTTTTTGATATGTCAAATTGCATGTTACTCCTTCCCCATCTCCAACCCGCCACTAATTCCACAAAAGCAGGCAGGCCTTTCCTATTTCTTTGTTTGAAGAGCTGGCAGCTCTACCTGTCTTTTTTAAAACCCGAAGCTCACCAAAGGATGATGGTGGATATCCCAGAATGATGAGCAATAATAACTGAGAAGGGAGTTTTTTCAATGTCAGGGGAAGAGAAGGCAGCAGAGGTGGATTTGAAGAGACTAGGAAGAGAGTCCCATGAGAAGTGTGCACCCATCTCAGCCCCCAGTTGCCCTCCAGGAAGATGGCTAAATTCAGAGAGAAGGGCCGCAAGGTGCACCTGGAGAAACCTGAAGATAGGTTCTCCCAGGAGTAGGAGTTGAAGATTCCCATGTCTCACATTTAAAAGTGTGTAGGGATGAGGAGCAATGGGAATGCTAACTGCTATGTGAATATAATCCACTTTGGAGAGTCATTTAGCTCTAGCTACTAAAACTGAAGGTTCCCAGAAAACATCTAGGTATATACTCACATATAGGCCCAAGGAAAAAGGTACAAGGATGTAGAAGGACAACGTTGTTTGTAAGACTAGAAAATTGGAAACAGCTTAAAAATCCAAGAGTAGGATGTTTAAATACATTGTGTATATTCACAAAATGAACTGGTAAATGAATCAACTAGAGCAACGTGGATACATTTCAAAAAACAGTGTTGAGTATCAATAAGAAGTTTTGGGAGGAAGTTACCATTTATGTTAAGATTCCCAATATATAAACCATATGCAAGTATACTATGTATTATCTATGGGCATACAAACAAAACATCTCAAACCCACATGAGGTCCACAATCATTAAAGTCAGGATAATGCTTGCATTTGGAGTAAGGGAGGTAGAAAGGAAATTGGATTAGGAAGGATCCTAGAAGCTTCAAGTATATCTCATGATTTAAATCTAAAGGAACCATAGAAAAATGTTAAGATCTGTCAAAACTTAGTAGTGGGTACATCGATGTTTATTAAAATATCCTTTGTTTATCTGCATTTTGAAATATTTTACAAAAGTATTTTAAATTATTTTAACAGCTCTTTTAAGCATAAGTGAAGAAACCATCATGTTAATAAACATAGTGAACATATCTATCACCCCGAAAATTTTCCTCATGCCCCTTTTGAGGAGATCTGGCATTTGGTATTTTCTCATGCCTGTATTCCCAGTACTTTGGGAGGCCAAGGAGGGCAGGTCACTTGAGGTCAGGAGTTCGCAACCAGACTGGCCAACATGGTGAAACCTCATCTCTACTAAAAACATAAAAATTAGCCGGGCGTGGTGGCATGCACCTGTAGTCCCAGCTACTCGGGAAGCTGAGACAGGAGAATTGCTTGAGCCCAGGAGGTAGAAGTTGCAGTGAGCCGAGATCGCACCATTGCATTCCAGCCTGGGTGACAGAGTGAGACTCCATCTCAAAAAAAAAAAAAAAAAAAAAAAAAGTGTTGGGCTTTGCCCCTATGATATATGAATTGAACTTCCTGCCAGCTTGGGAGAAAGGGATTGCAGAGTCAGATTTACGTTAATTTAAAGAAAAATAAGTAATGTGATGTTTCTTGACCTTTTGAGTTTATGATTGAAAATTCATACTTGCTACAAGCAGCTAGGGACATTTGGGTGGAAGAAAGAGTTTAAAGGTAACAGTGGAAACATGGAGTGGGCAATTAAACATGAGGGCTAGAGCTTCAAGGAGAGGTCAGCACTGGAGGTTGAGGCTTTGGTGGACATTTGCCTGGTGCAAATAGTTAAGACCATGTGAATAGATGAGATCTCCAAAAGAATGAGGGTAGACAAAGAACAGCCCTGGATGTAGGTCCCTTCCTTGGCCTGTGCAATTGAGATGGGTGCAGAAAAAGGAGATAGTAAAGAAGATCTAACCGTGGTGAGGCAAGTGGTGAATTAGTATACACTAATGGTCAGGAAGCCAAGGGAAGAAAGAGTAAGGCAAATAGCATCACATACCTTAGAGAAGAAAAGCAAATTGAGGCTGAGGAGCCATTAGATCCAGTGACTGAGAGATTGCTGATGTCCTAAAATGTGTAATTTCAGTAAAATTATGGAAACAGAATTCCACTTTAGACATGTAAAGGGAGAGTGGAGATGAAGACAGCTCTGAATAAATATAGATCATTCCAAGAGTTTTGCTGTGTAAAGCTGAGAAATGCAGGAAGGGTGTGAGGAGGACCATGAGGAAAAAGTGGAAGGATTTACTGACAGAAAATCCTAGGATGTATGTTTAATAATGACCATCTTCTCCATCCTTAAGTATTACTATTGTAAAATATTTGCCATAATCCAAAAGCTTTATTTTTAGAAAGTTAATTCACTCAATTCACCCACCTAGAATAAAAAGAAATAACATTTGCATTTAAAATGTGTCATAAGCAATGGATGTTGCTTTCAAGCCCTTAATACAAGTGAAAAAATTATGAAAACCTTGCTACTCAGAGTGTGGTCCATGGACCAGCAGCATAAGCATCATCCGGGAGCTTGTTAGAATGAGAAAAGCAGAATCTCAGATCCCATCCCACATCCACTAAACCAAAATGTGCCTTCCTAGGTGATTTGTCTGCATGTTCAAGTTTGAGAAGGAGAGTTGTCAAAAACATTCAGGAATTGTGACATGACTGATACTTTGAGAAGTTCTCTAGGGATCAGACAGCAGAGGAGCAAAACTAGTCTGTCTGGAAGAAATCATCAGTTGGTTAGTGAAACATCAATCAGGGATTAATCAAGAAGGATTTGAAAGAGAACAGGAACCTGGCAGCTAGGGAAACTGAGTAAGAGGCTGAATCTAAGAACCAAGCAAAATCTTACAAAAGCAAGATAGACCAGACCTCAACTTTGAGGAGCATAGTCTTTAATGGAAACTTTTTATCCCACTTGGTGATTGCAGGAAACAGTTAATTCCAGCAAGGTAAAGGGTGGTAGGAATGTGGTTGGCAGGAGGTCCCTTTGGGGACTTTGCAGACAAGAACCTCCCTCTGTGACAGATGGGCATTGCCGTTATCTCAGGCTAGGCTGGCCTCCATACTAGCAGGCCCAGGCTACCTGTGCTTACACCTCTTCCTTCTTCGCTCAGCCTCTGCCTCACTGTGCCATATGGTCAGGCCTCCAAAATCTGCCTTAGCTGTATTCCTCCATCCTCTTTGCTTTTAAAGGTTGAATTTCATCAGGATTTCTCTGAAACTCTTGTTTAAAAGGCTGAATCTTGCCCTCCTACCTCCAAGTCCTCAAGGGACCTGATAGTGAAGGTCCAGGATGGGATCTAGAAAATACATTTGTAATAAGCACCATATGTGATTTTGCTGCAGATGTTTCCAGACTAGATTTGCAGAAGCAGCCTTCCTTCTGCCCCAGTCCTTTGCTGCTCAGGGTCTCACCAATTGAGAGGTGAGGATGTGGAGGCTCTCAGATACATGCTGCATCCTTTGTAATATCTACTCCCTCTCTAACTTCTCCTTTGCAACGTTACTTTTCCAGACTGTGTTCTTCTTCCCCACTCCTTCATCACTCTTTCCCTCTGCGCTCACTACCTTCCAATGACCTTCAGACAGGTACAGGCTACCCATCCACAAATATTCATCCCTCACCAACTCTCACCCACTCTAAATTCCTCTAACATGGTCTCTTTCTTGCTATCTCCAATTCCACTTTTGGAATTCTCCTCTGGATTCCATCCAGCTTGTACTCTTCTCTTCTACAGTTTCTCCAGGTCTCCAATTACTTCTTTGAGGGCATAATAAAAAGCCTCTTTATACTTCGCCTCCTTGACCGCACAGCTGCATCTGCCACTGCCAATCACCCTCTTCTCTGAACACCCTAGCACCGCTGGGATGGGCATGTTCAAGGCTGCACCACACTTTGCCTTTCGACAGAATCAATGAGCCTGGCTCCTCCACTGTAGATAGATCTCAGGATTTAGCAGGTGTTCCTTCTCACTGCCTCAGGTGCTTCCTTTAACCCTCTGGAAATTGTAATACTGCTAGGGAAGCCTAAAAGCTAAATGAACTTCACAATTGATTGTATTAGGATTGTTTGAAGGTCTGATCTTTAAGTCAGGACTGGCTACATGGTGTGCAAGGGCCAGTGCAAAAAGAAAATGTGGACCCTTTGTTTAAAAGGTCTTAAGAAATTTCCAGATGACGGTAGCAAAATTTAAGCCAGGGGAAGGGCTTTTTATTTTTAAGTGCAGAGGCTGTGTAACTGCATAGATCACACGTTCAGAAAGCCGGCTCTGCTGGTGGTTGACCCAGCCTGTTAGCTTGGTGTCTCTCAGGACCAGATAAGTTAGTGAGAACATGGTTAAAATTCAGATACACTCATAGCTCACATTCCCAATATACCAGCTAGTTTTCCCAGTGCAACACCCTCCATGGTCACAGTCTTCACTTCTCACCTCTGTGGGCCTTCTAACATGGGCCTCATCATCACCAGAAGGACAGGGGAGCATGAGAATGACACAGCACAGCTACTCACCAAAAGGATGGGAAAGAAAAAGCCCAACAGGGCAGGTCAGAAGCATCATCATCATTGTTGTTTTAATAATTGGAGTACAGAATAGTATAAAACTTAATCCTAAATGCTGTGCTCTAGCTCTTCCCCATTTCCAGTCCCTAAACCCCACAAGACCAGACGAGACAGAAACTGGAATCCAAGCAGCAACAAGCCTCCCTGCTTTCTTTGGGGCAGAGCCAAAAAGAGATAAAGAACGTGTTGTATTAGGCAGCAGTAAACAGGCAAGGGACAAGCAGGCCTTTAATAAAACAGACCTTTATTGGGGCTAAAATGGCCCAGAGCTGACCCCACCCTAAATCCTGGCAGTGTCCAACGACAGGAATTCAGAGGAACAAAAACGCTGGCATTGCCTGCTGCATCCCATGCATACATAACAGAAAGCACTGCAGAGCCTCGCAAGCAAGGAATACATAAATGCCATTATCCAGTCTTTCAGCCAAAACTTATTTTTTAGTCTGGACGACTATGCTATTCTGCTTTCTCTGCCTCCAATTTCTGTCCTGTGACTCACAGGGAGGGCTTTGGGGAAATGAAATATCCCAAGACCTAAAATAGGTCCTTCTCTCTCCCTCTAATATCAGGATGAGTTTCCTAAGGCATTTGTTTCTTCTTTAATTAACCAGGCATGAATGATAATATTGCCTGGGTTGAAGAACTCATCTCTGTCACTGGTAAATATAAATAATGAGCCCTGTTCATAGAAAAGCATGCCAGAATTTCATTGATTAACATCCCGTGCCACAGCCTCTCTTTGAAATTAAAAACACTTTCAATGATACTGAAGAGAAAAGACATTGCACAAAAGAAATATTTCTAAGACAAGGTTGTCATTAAAGCATGCCAGAAATAGAACTGTTTTTATTTAACCATCCTCACTCCTCCCCGCCCCCTCCCTTTCTGGCTGTGAGGCTGCATGCAGTTAAATCACAAGGATTACAGAAAGTAATTTCATCCATTTGAATTTTAGAAGCTTCAGAAGCAGACCTGTGGATAATGCTTAGTTGATGTGTCTCTTTGCCCCCATGACAAGTGATAATTAAGGAAGTGATATGAGCAGATTTAAATTCCAGCTGTTTAGTAATTCACAGAATTTTTTGATGTCTTAACTGCACATCAGATTCTGCCCCACTGCCACTCTCTTAGTCCTGACCCTCATTGTTCTCCCCACACAGCCTCCTAATTGGTCTCCTTGCCTCTAGCTTTAAGCCGCTATTTCGTGGGTACGTTACTGCTGGGCAGAATATGAAAACCGGTCATTGGAGGGCCAGAATCACTGCAGACTTGTTTGTAAGTACAGTGGGTTTTTTGGTTTGGTTTGGCTTTTTAGATTTGCAAAGCCTTTAAATGAGTTTAGTGTGCTTGCTACACAGCCTCCTCAGTGTTCCACCTGCAATCTCTTATACGAGATCCTCCACCACGTGACCCCCGTCACTTATGCATCTTGATGTGTCACAGTTCCTTTGCTTCTGTGGCCTCTGGTCCCTTCTGCCAGCCTTGGCCATCTATGCATTGGGCAGGAAGTGCTCTTCAGCCCACCACAAGTCCCTGGCCTTTCCTAGCTCTGCTTGAAATCTAATGACAAAAACCACTTGATTATCTCAATAGATGCAGAAAAGGCCTTCGATAAAATTCAACACCCCTTCATGCTAAAACTCTCAATAAACTAGGTATTGATGGAACATATCTCAAAATAATAAGAGCTTTTTATGACAAACCCACAGCCAACATCATACTGAATGGGCAAAAGTTGGAAGCATTCCCTTTGAAAGCCACCACAAGGCAAGGATACCTTCTCTCACCATTCCTATTCAACATAGTATTGGAAGTTCTGGCCAGGGCAATCAGACAAGAGAATGAAATAAAGCGCATTCAAATAGGAAGAGAGGAAGTCAAGTTGTCTCT
This sequence comes from Rhinopithecus bieti, assembly GCF_001698545.2. Lineage (NCBI taxonomy): Eukaryota > Metazoa > Chordata > Mammalia > Primates > Cercopithecidae > Rhinopithecus > Rhinopithecus bieti. Next base: position 482,649 of record NW_016812402.1, on the reverse strand, counting down.
GTTTGCAGATGACAATGAGTATATTGTAAAAAACCCCATCATCCTCAGCCCCAAATCCCTTAAGCTGATAAGCACTTCAGCAAGTCTTGGGATAAAAATCAAATGTGCAAAAATCACAAGCATTTCTATACACAATAATAGAAAAACAGAGAAACCAAATCATGAGTGAATTCCATTCACAATTGCTACAAAACAGATAAAATTACCTAGCAATACATACTTACAAGGGATTGAAGGTACCTCTCAAGGAGAACTACAAACCACTGCTCAAGGAAATAAGAGAGGAAACAAACAAATGGAAGAACATTCCATGCTCATGGATAGAAAGAATCAATATCGTGAAATGGCCATAACTGCCCAAAGGTAAATTACAGATTCAAAGCTATCCCCATCAAGCCTACCATTGACTTTCTTCACAGAATTAGAAAAAACTAACTTTAATTTTCATATGGAAACAAAAAGAGCCTCATAGCCAAGAAATACTAAAGCAAAAGAACAAAGCTGGACACAATCATGCTAACCTGACTTCAAAACTCTAACTACAAGGGCAGGTAATCAAAACAGCATGGTGGTGGTACCAAAACAGATATACAGACCAAATTGGAACAGAACAGAAGCTCAGAAAAAACACCACACATCCAACATCCATCTGATCTTTGACAAATCCTGAACAAAAGCAAGCAATGGAGAAAGGATTCCCTAATTTAATAAATGGTGGTCTGGGAAAACTGCTAGCCATTATGCAAGAAAACTGAAACTAGACCCTTTCTTACACCTTATAAAAAATAACCAAGATGGATTAGACTTAAAAGTAAGACTAAAACCATAAAAACATTGAAGAAAACCTAGGCAATACCATTCAAGTACATAGGCATGGGGAAAGATTTCATGACTAAAACACCAAAAAGCAATGGCAACAAAAACCAAAATTGATAAATGAGGATCAATTAAACTAAAGAGATTCTGCACAGCAGAAGAAATATCATCAGAGTGAACAGCAACTACAGAATGGGGAAAAGTTTGCAAACCATCCATCTGATCAAAAGGGCTAATATCCAGAGTACAAGTAACATAAATTTACAAGAAAAAAAACAAACAAAGCCATCAAAAAGTTGGGAAAGGATATGAACAGACACTCTCAAAGAAGACATTTATGCAGCCCACAAACAGGAAGAAAAAGCTCTTCATCACTGGTCATCAGAGAAATGCAAATAGAAACCACAAACGAGATATCATCTCATGCCAGTTAGAATGGCGATTACTTAAAAAGTCAGGAAACCAAGAGATGCCTGGAGAGTATGTGAGAAATAGGAACGCTTTTACACTGGTTGGTAGGAGTGTAAATTAGTTCAACCATTGGTGGGAAGACAGTGTGGCAATTCTTCAAGGATTCTAGATCCAGAAATACCATTTGGACCCAGCAATCTATTACTGGGTATATACCCAAAGAATTATAATTGTTCTAACTATAAAGACACATGCACATGTAATGTTATTGAAGCACTATTCACAGTAACAAAGACTTGGAATCAACCCAAATGCCCATCAGTGATAGACTTGATAAAGAAAATATGGCACATATATACCATGGAATACTATGGAGCCATGAAAAAGGATGAGTTCATGTCCTTTGCAGGGACATGGATGAAGCTGGAAACCATAATTCTCAGCAAACTAACACAGAAACAGAAAACCAAACACCACATGTTCTCACTCATAAGTGGGAGTTGAACAATGAGAACACATGGACACAGGGAGGAGAACCTCACACACCAGAACCTGATAGGGGTGGGGAGCTAGCAGAGAGATAGCATTAGGAGAAATACGTAATGTAGACAACGAGTTGATGGGTGCAGCAAGCCACCATGGCACATGTATATCTATGTAACAAACCTCCACGTTTTTCTGCACATGTATCCCAGAACTTAAAGTATAATAAAAAAAAAAAAAGAAAGAAAGAAAGAAAAGAAAAGAAAAAGAAAATCCAACTCATCTTTCGAGGTCAAGTTGAAATGTTACCTTCTCTATGAAGTGTCTGTTATGTTTTGTAGTCAATCTAGTGTAGCAGAGAAAGCAAGGACTCTGACATCAGGCAGACCTGAGTTTGAATCCTACCTCTTTCCTTTATCAGGTCCAAGAGCTTAGCTATTTTCTTAATATCTTTGAAGCTCCACCTATTGATTTGTAAAATGAGAGTGATTTATACTGCAGGTACCTATTATTATCATTATGTGCTTTGCTCCTTCTTTTCTTTTTCTTTTTTCTGTTGCCCAGCCTGGAGTGCAGTGAGCAATCTCGGCTCACTGCAACCTACGACTCCTGGGTTCAAGCGATTCTCCTGCCTCAGCCTTCCGAGTAGCTGGGACCACAGGTGACCACCACCACACCTGGCTAGTAGAGATGCAGTTTCATCATGTTTCTCAGGCCAGTCTCAAACCCCTGGCCTCAAGCAATCCACCCACCTTGCCTTCCAAAAGTGCTGGAATTGCAGGCATGCTTTGCTTCTTTCACAGAATATTGTATAGCACTTTCTACATTTGTCTTTTAATATGGTATTTGTGCATCTCTCTTCCTCCTCCACTGAATCACAGCACTGGGCTGTCATCTGTTACATCATTGCATTTCCACAGTGCCCTGCATGGACCTCGTACTTTGGCACTCAGTGGACATTTATTAAGTGTGTGTTTTTGTTTAAATTGTCTGCTTTGCTTTAATGAAACTGACAGTCATTTGCTTAGCTAATAACCCATAGGAGAGACAGGCCTGAAAACTTTGTCAGTTCATATCTGTACTTCTTTACATTCCTCATTTTTAGATTTTTACTCTATGATTTAGATTTTGACCCCCCAAATTATGATATAGTGGTAATAACTTATTACTTGTGTGTGTGTGTGTGTGTGTGTATATATATATATATATTTAAATTTTATTGTAGTTATATAGGGTTTCCTATTAGTCAGGAAGAAGTGTAAGTGCTTCACATACATTTCATGTATAAATCTTACAACCACCCTAGGAGGTAGATACCACCCTAATCCCCACTTTACAGATGAAGGAACTGAGGCTTGGAGGGATGAAGGTTAAGTGATTTGACTAAAGTCTTGCAGCTGGCACCTGGTGCGCCTGGAGCCAAACCCAGGAATTCTGGCTCTGGAGAAGAAGATTCTTACCACTAGCGAGTAATGACTTTGACATACTATCACCAGATAAACCAGAAAGCAAAAAGTTAATGGAAATGATCTAATTGGTTACTGATTCACACACACAAAATAACCTAGTTCAACTGATGTTCTGGTTAGTTAGATCTCCAGGTGCCCATATGTGAGTCTGTGTGAGAGTAAAAATGACTGACAGAGTTTTTGCCCACCCAGCTGCTCCTGTGGCCTCTGGCAGGTAGTGCTGGGTCTCCTGAAGTCCCCTTCTCACCTCTCCTGTAGATCTAGATGTAACTTGCCAAGAAAAGCAATCGTAGGACACAAATGTGTGCAGCAGCAGGGAGACACCCTGGCCAGAGATCCAGATCCCTGCAGAAGCAAAAGTCTCCAGAAGCGGAGGAAGAGGATGTCTGCCACAAACTCCTAGCTCGGTCGATGACAACCAAGATGGTTTGGTCCTGAAAATGCCTCAAAACTCAGAGTTGAAATTTTTTGGAGGATTCATGGAGTTGACAGAAGCAGCCTCAGCCTTGAAGAGCACATGGCCATTCTATGGCTGTGAAAACCACCCATGCTCATTCCTCTGCCCCAGGAGCTCCAGACATACCCACTGGCAGTATGCTGCCACTTCTGTTCCAGATTCAAAGACCATAGGATGCCATTTCCATGTTGTAATCTATGGTAGTGCTTCTCAACCAAATGTGCAGACAAATAACCTGGGAGTCTTGTTAAAAATGTAGATTCTGACCCAGTAGGTTTGGGGTTGCCTGAGATTCTGCATTTTAAAAAAATAGAGATAAGGTCTTGCGATGTTGCCCAGGCTGGTCTTAAACTCTTGGGCTCTAGGATCTTCCTACCTCAACCTTTCAAAGTGTTGGGATTACAGGCATGAGCCACTGAGCCTGGCCAGATTCTGTATTTGTAAGAAGCTTCTGGGTGATATTGATGCTGCTGACCCAGGGATTACATTCTGAGTTGCAAGAGTCCACGGATACGAGCCTGTAATGTGTTAAGGTGCATTGCAAATCTTTAAAATGTCTGTAATACATAACATTTCCAGGATTTATTTGCCCAAGGGACCTATTTTAGTAGAACATCTATTCAAACCTCTATTAGTTAATTAAGATTAAGGTTTAATTTTGAGTAACATAAAATCCAGAATAGCTGACATTTTTCCTTTACACATAAAAGAAATCTAGATAGTCTAGGGTTGGCCATGGCTCCAGACGGCCTCAGGAACCCCGTCTCCTTCTGTTGCATTGTTCTGCCTTCCACAGCTTGTAGCTTCCACATCCATGTCCAAGATGGCTGCTCCAGTTTCAGCCATTACAAACACAGCAAGAACAAAGAAAGACAGCAGAAGGACATATGCACTCTCCTTTCCAATGATACTTGCAAAGAGTTGCACACACTACCTATGCTTTCGTATCATTGTCCAGAAACTCATCACATGGCACAGGTACAAGGAAGACTGGCCAATGTGGTCTGCATTCTGAGTACCCATATCCACATCCAAAAATCGAGGGCACTAGTACCGAGAAAGGAAGGGGAGTGCATATTCCCCTTACATGGTCTCTTAAAGAACTAGTAAAAATAGGGAAAGAAGTGATGCTCTGGTCTGACCCCTTCATTTTGCACAACTGGTTGGCAAATGTCCATATAAGCATCTGAGTCTCTTAGCTGCTCTTCCACATCTTGCTCAATTACTCCATGGTTCCTCTTCAGATGACATCCTTCCTATCCCTGGTGGCCGAGAGGAGACCCTAGGAAGTCCCTGTCTTGGCTGTTTGAGAGCTGTAGCCCTGTCGGGAGCACCTGATTGATAGACTACTCTGCCTGGCTCCCATTGGGCTCAGAGCATGCATTAGTGTCACAAAAGACAGTCAAGAGCACTGGAGAATAAAACCATGGTCCATTATTTTGTACACATCTGTACAGGCATCAAAAAGTTATTATATGTATGCAGTTTTATAGTGAACCCAGTCTTTGTGATAGCATTTCTGTGAGTTTCTCAATTCTTCATCTTTGCTTCAGTGTCTTCGAATATCAGTGACCTGCCATGGGAGGAAGGTAGGCTCATTCTCCAACACTGAATCATCATGCAAAGTCCGTTATCATTTACTGCTGAGATTGCTTACTAAATAAGAAAAGAATAAAATGGGATCTGGGGAAAGGCAGATTTAATATTTGTTGACTGCCCCCTATGTGCCAGGCATGAGGCTTGGTGTTCATATACTTATCTTTTCATGCTAATTACAATTTATGACACAGTCTGGTAATGACCAAGCTGAGAGAGTTCAACCAGGTATCTACGCCTCTAAAATCCATCTCTTTTTATCAAAACAGAAAACAGGAGCAGCCTCTGTGCAGCTAACTCTCTTTGTCTCCCTGATCTAGCCTTCCCCCTACCACATTCTTTCACACATTGACTTTGTGTTCATCTTTTCCTAGTAATTAGTAAATTATAACCCCCGCATCTCAAATTCTTGACATTCATTTGCTGTTTCCCAGTAATTCATTCCATTTGGTATTTGCCTTGAAAAAGGATCCAAAGTGCTGGCTAATGCAGCACGCACTCCCTTGCCTGGATGCAGCCCTCCACCTCATTTATCACATTGAGCCGCTGGTCCTGAAGTCTGACAGGCAATTCAGGCTTTCTGAATGCAATTCAGGCATTGATTTTAATCTATAAAGCTTTCGCGTCTGGGTCCTGGCTGCCATGGAAATGAAATAGCTTCTTGGATACTTTTCCACATGCTGCTAACTATTCTGATATGCAGGGTTTTGAGAGAGATTTCTGTACTTCTGATGTACAAATGTCCAATACGAATAGCCTCGTAACTTTAACCATCATTGCGAAACGGAAGGGAAATCCCAAACAAGGACAAATACGTGGCGCTCACTTACACTCATGGTCCTAGGCAATGAATTTATTGATAACAATATCTGGCTAAAAACAAATTTTAAAATACAGACCACAAGGTGGCAAACACATTTGGTTTTCAAACAGGAAATCTCAAAGCCCAGGAGGACACTGGGTACGAGGAAACCAGTGGAGAAGCACGATGTTTAGACTTTGGTGTGTAGTCTGATTTTCTCTCACCCACACAGGGGAAGTTGGTGGCAAGGAAATGATGCTAAGATGTATGCTTTGTCAAGGTGGGGACAGGAAGAGCAAAAACTTGGTGCTTACACTAACAGTATGGTGGCAGGAAATGAGCTGTCATTTCAAGCCATGGAAAGACATGGGGAAACTTAAATGCGCATGATCAAGTGAAAGAAGCCAATCCAATAAGGGTCCATACTGCATGATTCCAACCGTAGAATCTTCTGGAAAAGGCAAAACTGTAGAGACAATGAAAACATCAATGGAAGCCAGAGGTTAAGAGAAGAGAGGGTTGAATAGGCGACCCAGAGAGGATTTTGAGAGCAGTGGAAGAAGCTATTCTGTGTGATATTACAATGGAGGATACATGTTATCATGTATTTGTCCAAACCGTGGAATGGACGACACTAAGAATGAACCCAAGTGTAAACTGTGGACTTTGGATGATAACGACGTGTCAATGTCACAGATGCACCACTCTGGTGGGGAGTACTGGTCATGGGGGAGGTTGTGCATGTGTTGGGGCAGGGAGTATACAGGAAACAAGTCTCTGTACCTTCATCTCAATTTTACTGTGAACCTAAAACTGCACTAACAAAAAAAAAAAAAAAAAAAAAAGAGAGAGAGAGAGAGAGAGTGAGAGAGTGTGCCCAGGGAATATGACACCACTTTTGTTCCAGTCGGCCCTAGAGGCTGGGAATAGGGGAGGATGACGGGAACTGTAAAGGGGATTTAAACGCTTCCACCACAGTTCTGCTTTCATTCTCTTCCCCAGAAGGTTCTGGCTGGCTGCCCTTACTGCTCACGTGGCTTTCATTCCAAAACGCAATTCCTCACTTCAGCTTTTTAAATTCTGATGACACTGGCATTAGCAAAGAATGTGACAAAGCAGTTGATATGTTGACATATATCCCTAAAAGGATAGAGCTTTAATTAAAAAAAATTAAGAACGTGTCCAAAAGACAGAAACTTAAGTAAAAGCAGAAACAGAAAAGGATGACTCTGAGGCATTTTCAAGTAGCAGATGATGGTTGAATTCACTCGTGGAGCTTTATTTTGCTGTGGAAGAAGGCTGTTAGACCATGACTTATCATATGGAGAGAGCTGGGTGAAACATAGAGTTAATTGAGTCCCTGAAACAGAACTTCATATAAAATGTTCAGTGGCACATGTAAGTTAGGGGGCGGATGCCAGTCCCTGCTCTCACGAGCAGTGAAGCATAAACTCAACTACAGTTTTTCAGGAGTTTCCCCTGTCCTTTTCCAATTATCCAGCTCTGTTTAGAAAGTGAAAATTCTTCCAACACTAAGAAATACAAGTTTAATATCATAAGTATACTTTTTAGGGTCTGGTTTCAGCAAAACCCAGCCAGGCCAGGAGATGAAGCTGCCATCAGCTGGCGTCAGGTCAATGCACACAGACATTTTTTTCCAAACTACAAACTGTGGTTGTTTGTGTGATATCAAAACAATTGTACGATTAAGTCAGTTCCATCAAGAATCCCTCATGGCAGTTGCTTGGGATGTAAACAGAGACTGACCACATTTTTCCTTTTCAAATGTGAATTGGGTAGCCTTAGATGTGTTATCTAGGAGTGACCAGTAGGCAGGAAAGGTAAGCTACCTTTACATTTTGACAATTCCAAGCAAAAACCAACATCCTTGGCTCTTATGTGGCTTTGGTGCCTGTTGTCCCTGCCACAGGCCCTCCTTAAGCTCAAGTCCTCCCCATTGTCAGGTCAGCACAGTGGGCACTTGCCCATGCTCACCAGCACTTTATAAGTTCAAGTTTATAACAAGCCCCCTTCAACTCCACCATCGTGGATTGCTCACAAGCATCCTGGAATATACCCAGCAGTGATGAGACATTGTCCCAGCCCTTCAGGAGCTCCCGGCAATACTGTTCTCTCAAGCCAACTGCCTTATTATCAGGAATGGCAAAACAGGGTTATAATATTGGGACTCATACCTGTTTTCTCCCAGGAAAAAACTCTGTGCTCCAATTCCCATCCAGATTCTTGGATGTAACAGACACCAACTGAAGCTCGCAGTGACTTTTCCTTAACTGAGAACAGCAAGGACTCAGCGAGATGGAACTCCAGGGCTGTGCCTGTTTTACACGACCCTGTTCCATGCATATCTGACAGATCCAGAGGAGAATGAACCCAGGGTGGATTGATCAAGACTTCACCTCTCTATCCACAATCGATCACCCCAGGAGTAGGTAACAATGTTAGCTATTTCCCTGCAACTAGCAATTGCCCTTTAAAATGGTCAGAAACTTAAACTGGGACACCTGATCTGGGAAGGCCAGACTCATTAGATTATTTCCACAGAGTTGGAATTAAAAGAAGAGGAGCATCTCCCCTCTGGGGGTAGAAGCAACAGGACATAAGACTTTAACTCTGTGAACAATCCTGTTCCCTGATGGGCTGAATGCTGGTCCCGCTTCAAGGCAGTGATGCCTCTGCTCTTCAGAGAGAAGTAGAGATGAGAGACCGAGACAGAGAGCCCTGGGGACATTTGATCACTGGGTCAGAGCTGCCCCTTCCACGCTTTATTGGCAGTTATATGAGGTACCCCCTTATTCCTCCAATAAATTCTCTTTTTGCCTGAGCTAATTAACATTGGGTTTCTATAACTTGCAGGCAAAGCGACACATTGGCAAATTTTCTTGCCCTGACGGCTGGCCTGTCCCATAATTAAATGACCCTTCCTATGTTTTTTGGCTCAAATCATCCATGTGTCCCTCTTTCCTAAAGGCTGCCTCTGAGTCACAGCCTGGTGCATGAACCACCCAGGTGCTCAAGATTCCTGGAGACTCCACTCCCTTGTGACACTCAGCTCACTGGAATTCTCCTCTGCTATGGCCCACATTCTTACCTTCTCTCTGTGATTAGAATTCTGGACCTTGGTTCAATACCTTTCCATCCTATTACATCCTTTCTCTGTGGTTGCTTGCAATTTCTGGCAGATGATGGTGCAAAACTGGCAGATGTTCCCCGTCTTCAATCAAGGATTGTGAACTTCCCTGTCCCCAGGAATTTTAAGTAGTAGCCTTTCTTCCTCCTTTCCCTTTCCTCTTTTAGCATTAGACCTGAAGCCATGGACAATTAAAAATTATCTCCCCTTTCTAGAAATCTGAGAGACTCCTACTTTAAGACCTTATTTTGAAACATTTGACATTGATTTCGATAGACATTAAGAGATCTTATTTCTAAAATCTATATATAGAGGCCCTTGACATTCTCAGATTTAATTCTCATCATCTCCCCATGTAGCAGATATATTTTAGGCTGCAGAGCATTTGAATTTCTTTCTGGGTGGGCTCAGTGGTTCCTGCCTGTAGTCCCAATACATGGAGATGCTAAGGTGGGAGGAATGCCTGAAGCCAGGAGTTCGAGGCCAGCCTGGGCAGCAAGCAAGATCCTGTATCTACAAAAATAAAAAATAAAAATAAATAGCCAGGTGTGGTAATGTGTGCCTGTAGTCCCAGTGACTTGGGAGGCTGAGGCAGGAGGATTGCTTAAGCCCGGGAGTTCCAAGTTGCAGTGAGCTATGATCGTGCCACCGCACTCCAGACTGAGTGACACAGTGAGACCCTGTCTTTAAAAATAATAAAAATAATAAAATAAAAAATAAAAAAAAGAATTTATTTCCTGTGGCTGTAGACAAAATTCACTTTCTCCTGTAGAAGCCAAAAATGCTGATATTCACTTTTCCAGCCTTACTTGCTACTAGAACCTACACACCCAGAGTTGGCTTGGCCCATCAGATGCACACATCTGGGGCTTAGAATCAGAAGCTAATTAGGCAAAGAAGGAGGAATCATGGATTCTCCATCTGTTAGTGGCAGCAAAAGTGGCAACAACATCCAGTCTGTGGGACAGTCATGGCCACGGTGCCCACCATGGTGGACCAGTGGGGTCCAGTGCCCACCGGCAGAGGCAGCAGTGTCTGAACGGGACAACTGTGACATTGATCTTGACTGTGGTCTGGCTGCCCAGGCCCACTTTTTGCCCGCCACTGTCTAAATCTGGTTCTCCAGCCTCCCCGCAAGGATTCTGTATGTCTCCCGTGTCCTTTCAACACATCACTTTTTTATTTATGTTGCTCATAGCAAGAAACCTGGAATGGTCCACCCTTGTAGGGTTCACTATAGGCAGTCATTTAGTTTTTCCTTGTGGTGCAAATTTTGAAATAGGTAGTCTGGAAGGCTGATATTAAGAGCTGGTCACTTCACTAGTGAGTGAGCCTAGCAGATCCCCAGTTCTGTGACTCAGTACAACTTTAGTTTTTCCCTGTGAGATGATAAAAGATATATATTCCTTTTGGGGTGGGCATGAAGCATAACTGTTCAATTGAAGCTGTGGGAGAAGTGCAGAGAAAGGGAGACATAGTTCTTACCTAGAAAGTAACTTTATAAATGACTTAAGTCCTGTGCATAAAATATTGTCAAAGGTGTGACAGGATCCTTTCCAGTTGGTTTTTTTTCATTTTATGGGGGAAACTATAGTCTGTAGTGATCATGTGACTATTCAGTTTATCAACTAAACCAGGGTAACACTGACAGTGAAAGGGGATGCTATATTAATAGCATTACTTATTTGGTATTCCATTAGAAACACTAAGATAACAGATATAATGGTCACCCTAAGTGGTAGAGTGGAGATTGGAGATTCTAGATGGTCTTGGAGTCTCTCAGGCACTGAGCTATCTATGGTGGTGCCTGCCTCACAGCACTCTCTCCATGTTCCTCAATCACATTCTAATTCTTTCTCTTCGGGACCAGTGCTGGAGACTGACAGGTGTCAGCCTGCCTGCCCCTCGCCCACACTTCCCTATTCATGCAACTGGCAATCCATTCTAGATTTGCACACATTTCTACAGATGCAATTTCCATAGCAACAGCAGGACTCTATAAAAAAGGCACCTGAGCGATGCTCAAAGATAAATCACCCTCTTTCAGAGTCCTCCACCCTAGGGAATACAGGCTACCGCAACTTAGAATTTCTTAGTTCGTTTTCACATATAGAAATATGTACATTTCTAATCCCAGTTTACTGTCTTTCAGTTTAATTAATTATAAACATTTTAACCTCTTTTTTAGGCCAGAAGATAAAGAGAGATGCTTGCTGCACAACAGTGGTTCAGAAGTGTTTTAATGAACTAAGAAGGTAGGAGGAAAAGAAGTCTCATGTTAGGAGTGCCTACTATGCACCAGGCACTTTTACCTAAATTATCTCCTTTTCATAGAAACCCAGGCAGAACAAGGACACCTCTGCAGCACAGGCTGAGCTCATGCTAAAATGGCAAATTTTATGTACAACATCCCACTCCCATATCTCATCACCAAGGAAGCCAGAGAAAAAGAGGGTCTGCATCGGGGAAGGGGTAGGAGTGGGAGGGGTGGGTGGCAGGACTGCCAGTTGGGGAGCTGGAAACACAGGGCTCAGGCTGGAGGTTCTGTTTCCAAATCATTCGTCTCATCAGAGCAGTGGGGAAGGAGGTGGGAATTAATGATATTGATTTATTTTCTTATCTGAGGAGAAAGATGCCCTGAAAGCAAAGGTTATTGAGTAAGTGGGCCTTGCTTCCTTGAACCTACCTGTCAGCCCCAATGAAGTCTCTCCTCCTTTTTAAATTTAAATAAATCTCTGCACAATGCTATGATTTTAAAAAAACTTAGTAATTGTTTAGCTCCCTACAAGAATCTTTCAATTTTCACGATTTCAGGGTCTTCTTTGTTTGATTGGTCTTTGTGCTTTGGAGCAGATATGAAAAAGGCTTGTCTTACCTGTACTTGAAAATTCAATTCATTCATTTGTCATTCATTTATTCACACAAGAAGTATTCCCTCATCTCCTTTTTGGCCTAGTCATGCGGCTTTGGGCTGAGAAATGCACACAGTCATGGGTCTTACTCTCCTAAACTTGTCATCGAATTCAAAGAAAGAAATTAACTAGTTCACTATACAATTATGTGACTACAAACTATATAAGGGCAATGAACAAAAAAGTACATGACAATATTAGAAGTGCAAGGGGTGGCTCTTGTTCCTACATTGTCCCACCATTAAGATCTATCCATTTGAAAAACGCATATCTTAGGGAATAAATCGCCCAACTCGTAGCATAAATAAAGTCAATCAGATTGTTTCCCTCCAAGTGGGTTCATGAGATCAGTGTGCTGAGGAAGTGGGAGGATTTATGGAATCAATGAAAAGTAAAGGAACGTAGGACATCGATTGGTGGGCAGACCTGGTTAGGAGTTCCAAACATCCTCACTGTAGCGAGAAAGCACCAGGTGCCAGAGAGAGAGGGAGAGGGACACAAAATGAGAGGCTGAGAACACAAGGAAATAGATCTGTCCTAAGGAGGATTTTACCCAACGCTGCACATACCTAGACAAAGGGCAAATATAAGGTATAGGGAATGATCTTTAATTCATTGGTCATTAGTACCCAAGCTACTCAAAGCTAATTTTCAATAACTTCATGATTAATAACAGACACAAATGTTTGGCATTTTCTCTGAAATCAAGCGGCATCTTTTTATTAGAGATTTTCCAGATGGCTGTGTTTGATGCTGCCAACTATCCCAGATGGAGAGGGTTTCCTCACCTGCACCCAATCTGTACCTCTCTCCAGTTGTTTCCTGTCAAGCTTGGACTCCTGAATGAGATAACACTGGAAATGGTTGAGTTAAATGAACACTTGTTATTTCCAGTTATGACTTAATCCCTGATAATGATTTCTATTTGGTTTTATCCTTAATCCCTTTCTGCTCATTTACCTTAGTGAATCAGATCCAATGATTTATAAACTCGATGTTTCTCACCCATTTTCCTTTGTTTTAGCCAGAAGCCTAAGCCACAGCTAGGTATGAGAAGCCAGTCCCCAGGGTTGCTTTCCCCTGGGCTTCTACTTGGCTCTGCATATTCCTCTGGATAAAAACAACACCCAAAATGATGGCTCAGCCAATGCTGTTTTATCAGCCTAGAGGCAGAAGTGAAAAGAGAGTCCCCTGGAGCTATTTGTCATCCATTTGCCCTTTGCATCAGAGTCTCTATTGCCAGGTCTCAAAGAAGGGTATGTGGACCCTCCACTAAGCCCATGTGAAACTCCTCCCTGAGTTGAGGGAAGGGAATGTGCAAATGCTTTCCCAATTTGGGGTCAGTTGGGACAGTTTCTGCAAGGGCAATTATCTTCTCCTCCATAAAGAACTAATGTGGATTTCCTCTAAAATGTTCCCTTCTCATAACTCAAGCAAGAATCTGAACTTTCTCTTGGAGTCTGAATCTCAGTGGGATTTGGTTTTCCGCAGATTGGAACCTTTGTATGTAATTCAACTTCATTTTGATTTAAGAAATGTCAATGAGCTTCCTCTATGTGCCTGGGTTTGAGTGATCCTGGGACTGTAGGACTGTGTCTACATTTCATTTACAATGTACCTTGGCCATAGCCTCGGCAAACCAAAAGTTTATCAGTTGTTCACGTTTAAGGCAACTTCTCTGCTTTCAGAAAATTTATAATCTGGCAGAAGAGATAACAGCAAGCACACACAAAACAATATATAAAGTAGTATGGTACAACGGGAAGTGTTTTAGGCTGGAATTTAAAAGCTCACATCAGAGTAGTAGTTCTGCCATCTATAGATGGTGACTCAACATTTCTTTACTTCTCCAAACCCCAAAATTTTCATCTGTAAGGTGAAGTTGAACTAGATAGTATCAGAGGGCTCCCTATGGCCTCTACCTATGATCATATTCAAAATATCTTCTCTTGTCTCCATCTTCACCACTGCTTCCATCCAAACTACCACTCTCTTGTTTCTCTACATCTGTAAAATTTCCTAGCCTGCTTCCAGTCTTGCTATCCTAGAATTCATTATTGCAGTCAGAGTAATCTTTTGAAAATACGAATCATATCTTTCTACATGCCTCCCCCCCACCTAAAATCCTCCAACAGCTTCCAACTGCCCTCAGAAGAGACCATAAGCTGCACAGGTGGCCTTCCATGCCCGCCATAACCTGACCTTTCCTCCTGTGCTCTCTGACCTCACAGATTGGGTGTGTGCGGGAGTGTGTTCTCGTCCTCACTCACTATGCTCTTACCACTTCTTTGCCCAAACCATATCCCAACTAATTCTACCTGCTCTTCCATCTAGAAAATTTCCTTTTCAATGGACTCATATTTTCTGGTCTTTTTGCTCCAGGCACACCTAATTCTCTCTCTATCCCTCGAAGTACAACCGGGGGACCAATGAGATAAGCAGGAGAAATCAAGATTGGATTCTAGTCCAATCGAGAAATTAAGTCGAGAATGACATTAAGGTTTCTAATTTGGGAGACTAATGAAGGCTGGAACATAAAAGAGAAAGAGCCGGTTTAGAACCTGTGAAAGAAATTTCCAGTGGATAGTTTATTAAATCTTCACCCTTCTTTAGATTCCTGTCCCTTACCTAGGACATGTAGCCTTCTTTTTTCAGGAAGAAGATGGTAGGCATAGTTAAAGCTAAGCTGGTTGCTATGCTCTGTGTCTGGTCTATTTAGCCAATGCTCTTTTCTATTAGTCAGTGCTCAGCTGATCCAGGTGTTAACAGTTTTCAATATCACAGTTACTAGTGCTCTTTCAACTGCCATGCTTCCCCCTCTGAACTTTCCCTTGCTGTATGCTAGAAGGTCATCCCCAAGAAGGGCTTCTCAACATTTTCCTCCCTGGGACCTTTAAAGGCTGAAACTCCTGGATTTGAGGGTTTAGAGCCATCCAAGAAACAGGCTGAATTTATTTGAAAGCTCTTCTCTTAAATCCTTACAATTCATGAAAATTTATATTCTGCTTCACAAGAAATCTATACTTGTTTCAATGTAGAAATAATGTTTAAACGTACTATCAAGCATCACAGTTTAGAGAATGAGCTTCAAAGTCAGAAAGGTCAGAGTTTGGTTTGCGGCTTTGTCAATTACTTGTTGTTGGACCTGGATCAAGTTCTTTGACCTCTTAGGGCCTCTGTGTCCCTCATGTGGTTGTTGACCACGTGGTCAATGTTCCATAGATTTAGCACCCTGAGGGCCAGAGTCTGTCTTCTCTTCATTTATGTCTCCCACACAGAGACCAGAGGAGTGTCCTGTCCACAGAAGGCCCTTGTTGTGTGTTCATTCCTCTACATCAGACATAAGTGCACCTATGGTTATCCCATTTTTACCACTAGATGGAGAGCATGTATCCTAGAAGTTTTAATCCATTAGTAAGTGAGAGAGCAAACATTTGTCTGTCTTGTCTTCACCAAATCAACTTATTGAATGATGACAGCATCATTAAAACTAGCTCTCAATAAATGCAATTATAAGGTAACTTTATAACTTTCAGAACTATTTCTTCTTCTTCTTTTTTTTTTCTTCTTTTTTTGGGAGTGTCTCACTCTGTCACTCAGGCTGGAGTGCAGTGGTGCTATCAATGCTCACTGCAGCCTTGACCTCGTGGGCTCACATGATCCTCCCACATTATCCTCCAGAGTAGCTGAGACTACAGTTGCATGCCACCACTCTCAGCTAAATTTTTTTTGTATTTTTTGTAGAGACAGGTTTTGCCATGTTGCCCAGGCTGGTCTCGAATTCCTGGGCTCAAGTAATCCACCTGCCTCAGCCTCCCAAAGTGTTGGGATTACAGGCATGAGCCACTGCGCCCAGCCTCAGAATTATTTATGCTTAAAGTAATGAAAAGGTGAAAGCAAAGGAGAAACATTAACTTCAGGATAGTGGCTACCTCTGGGAATGGAATAAATTGGAATTGGATAGAAGGAGGAAACTCCAAATGTATCTGGCAGCTTATTTCGTACTTAAGAATAGGCGGTGGTTCATGCCTGGAATCCCAGCATGAGGCAGGTGAATCACTTGAGGCCACACGAGGCGGGTGAATCACATGAGGTGGGTGAATCACAGGAGTTCGAGACCAGCCTGGCCAACGTGGTGAAAGCCCATCTCTACTAAAAATACAAAAATTAGCCAAGTGGGGTGGCACATGCTTGTAATCCCAGCTACTTAGGAGGCTGAGGCAGGAGGATCATTTGAATCCAGGAGGCAGAGGTTACAGTGAGCTAAGATAACATCACTGCACTTCAGCCTGGGCAACAGAGTGAGACCCTGTCTCAAAAATAAATAAATAAATAAAATCTACAAAATGTCCCAAAATGTTAACTTTGGGTGAATTCTGGGTGGTAGGGGAGAAAACTTAGATGTCTCATTACTTTCTGTATTTCTCTGTTTGAATTTTTTTGTAATTGCAAATGTTGTTTAAGTGGGGGAAAAACTCAAAGGTAAAATTTATGCTTACTGTGTCTAGCTCTATTTATACTGCCTAACGAGCTCTCTAATGTTCTCCTTAGAGATATACAATTTGCAAAAGAAAACAACAACAGAGCAAAAACCATACGGATGTCTCTCTGCTTGGGCTCTCATCTTGCCACCTTTCTACTGAACTTATATTTTGCCCTCAAGTTAAGTCTTTTCAATGATCATAGCTTAACTCAATTGCTAATTAGCTCTTGTCTCCAAATTGTATTGTTTTCAACTAATCTGAAAGATGAAGAAAAGTTGTCTCCATACATCTCTTCAGGTTGGTATTCCATGTAACAAACTACCCCAAAATGTAATGGCATAAAACAACAATTTTATTAGGTTCATGGACTGTGTGGGGTAAGAATTTGGACAGAATACAGTGGGGATACTTTGTCTCTGTTCCATGATATATGGGGTCACAACTTGGGGGTAACTTGACAGTGGGGAGTAACTTACTTGATGACTGGGACAAAACTCATTGGAAGGTGTATTCACTCCCGTGCCTGGTTGTTGATACTGGCTCTTGACTGACACTTCAGCTGGGGCTGTCTACAGAGTCGTCCATTCATTACAATCAAGTCCCTATAGTTGGCTCAGATTCCCAGGGAGAGGGTACAGACTCCCACCTCTCAATGGGAAGGGTGTCAAAGAATTTTCATGCATATTTTAAAACCCCCACAATATCCTTTTAACTCTGTTGTTACAATGAAGTGGGTTGATAAGTCTGGACCCCACTTTCTCTTTGTTTACTCAAGTAATCCATAGAGGGAACATTTAAGTGTATCCACTAAATTGTCTGGGAACATGTTTGATCAAGTTATAGCAGCTCAGATTATAAACTAATAAGAATATTTATTTTATCAATCCTATTCCTTGTGAAAGCAGACTAGTTTTATAAAAATGACCAATCAACATAAAGGTAAACATCATAAATAGCTCATAGAATGAAATTTTCACCACAAACGAAATATTCCAAGGGGGACTCCATTATCTATTGCTGCACAGCAAATTACTCTATAATTTCTGGCTTTGTAGATTTAAAACAACAAACATTTATTATCTCATAGTTTCTGTGGGTCAGAAATTTGTGAATAGTTTAACTCGGTGGCTCTGCCTCAGGGTCTCTCATGCAGTTTCAGTTAAGATATTGTCTAGAACTATGTCATCTGAAGGCTTGACTGGGGCTGAAGGAGCTGTTTCCAACATGACTCACTCTCATGGCTGTTGGCAAGAGGCTCCAGGTCCTACCATGTGGACTTCTCCATAGGACTGCTTGAGTGTTCTCACGACATGACAACCAGCTTCTTCCAGAGTAAGAGATCCCAAAGAGAACAAGGAGGAAGCCAGAGGTATCTTTTATGTCCTAGTCTTTGTAAGTGACATGCTGTCACCTTTACCATATTCTCTACATTAGAAAGTGAGTTACTAAGTCCCACTCACATTCCAGGCAAAAGACATCAAGCTCCATCTCTTGAAGGGAGGCATAGCAAAGACTCTGTGATGATGTAGTAAGACTACCACAGGCAGTTGAAGAACAGCCTCTCACTCCATCCTGAAGGAATCTGCCTTAGAGTATCTGTCCTTATTGAAGAAATGAATGTGGGGAAACAAGTTGTTTCCATATGGAAAATTATACATCAATTTCCACTTTGCCATTCAGGTAGGAAATACACCTGGACTACTCTCTTCTATTCTGCTCCTATCTTCATAGGATAGGAACTATGATTCTTGCCAATAACAGCCTGGGGAATGCTTTGCGTGTTTTATATTTACATGCAATTGTGGTAATATCATGGAAGTAAAGGTATTCCAGGGCCTATTCTAATGCCTTCATTGACATGAGGGTTCATTTGGTCAAGTCGCCTGGACAAGTGTGCTCTTTCATGTATTCCATTCTATTATGCATCTTTCAAAACTACAAACTTGAATGGGCAGGATGATAGATGGGACTATGCTTCAGGTCAAGGGAGATCATAAGATGCAGAAAAAATTGCCATCTGCAAAAAGCAAAACCCAATGAAGTGAAATGCAATCCTGAGTAACTGTTTCTCATCTTTAGTGAGGCATTGCAGAAAAGATGCAATTACTCATTCATCTGAGAAAATGAAACCTAGGGTGCACCCAGTTCAGAAACCTAAAAGAAGATCTGCTAGAATTTCTAACTTAGGAAATACCAGTCTTTAGGATGGGGTAGCTAGTTCACTGACAAGAAGGTGGGGTTCCTCCCTTCTAAGAAAAGGGTAGAATTGTATCTGGTTCTGGATCTAATTCAACTTGACTACTTAGCAGTAAAGATAAATTGAACCCGAAGAGAAAACTGAAAATCACATTTTCCTGGCAAGTCCTTCAATGGGCTTAGTGTGTTTAGATTTATGAGGGAGTGAATGACCTTCTCTGCCACAGTTTTTCACATTTTCGTTTTTCCAGGACTGATTTTCCATCTGGCCTAACCAGAGTCTGAAGTTGCTGAATCAAGCAGAGCCAATAGGTTGGACTTAAGCTGGCTGGAGCATGCACAGAGCTGGGAAGCACAAGTATGTTCCTTTTGTAAAGGGCTATCAACCAGATGCCTCCTCCTCCCTCCTCCCAGCCTGCCTCAGATCACGGCCCTGAAAGAGAAGACATCCTGTTTTTCCAACTCAAGAGACACCACTGCAGGGGGAGCAGTAGCAGGCTTGGGGGCGTTTTCCACTCAAGAAGCTGGCTATGGGAAGAGGCAGGATGGCAGTATTAAATGCAAGAACATTGTCAGACAGACCTGGTTCCTATCCCAGAATCCTGGATTGTTGGGGGCGGGTGGGAAGGGTCAGAGAAGGCCAGATGGTACCGCAGAGAAAAATGTGGAAGAGCAGTGCAAAGTTTCCACACACTCGAGAACAGTTCAAGAGTAGCAGAGCACTGATAAACCCAGGTATCCGGCAGAAGTGACAAAAGCAAGAGAAAGCCGCAAGACCAGGTGAGGTAAAGAACGTTGCTGGAGTGCTAGTAACCAGAGGCGGGAGACCTCTCAGGAGAGGCAGGCTCTGCTGGAATGCCACGTAGGCTACCCCACACAGGTGCCGTCTAAAGGAGATGGAAGACAACAGAGAAAATCCAGAATTAACTGAATTTTAACATGAAAAGACTGAGAAAACACAGAGGTTTTCTAGAAATGATTAACGTTGCATGTTATAATGTTAAGTAAATTAAGTTACATTATACAAAATAATATTGTCTAGTTTGCACACTCAAGTTTGTAGCTTAAGAAAATTCAAACCTGCTTATCAATGTCCCATTCTCTGTTGTTCCTACGGCTTACCCTGTATTTCATGCAATACAAAGGAAGATGGCTGTTTGGGGTTGCTGTGTCTCTTAACAATTAAGGAGATGGCTGCAGCCAAGTGTGAAGTGACAGCACCAGAAAGTTTTCTACACCAGAGGTCAAAAAACATTTTCTTTAAATGAATATTTTAGGCTTTGCCAACTATACAGTCTCTGTTGCAACTCTTCAACTCTGCCCTTATAACACAATACTTAAATGAATGGGCCAGGCTATGTTCCCATTAAATTTTATTTATGAAAACTGAAATATGAATTTTATATCATTTTCCTGTTTCACAAAATATTATTATTCTTTTGATTTCTTTCAAGTATATAAAAATGTAAAAACTATTCTTAGCTCATAGGCCATGCAAACACAGGTGGTAGACTGGATTTGACTACTGGAAGTAGTTTACTAGCCCTTATTTTTGGCTGGTCACTGATCTCCACACCATAGAAGGAATTATTGTATTCAGGCTCATGGCCCTGGATAAAAAAAGTCCACCGGCTTAGGAAAGTGGTCAGGAGATAAAATCCTCCTGGGAATTACAGAATCTTTTTTTTTTTTTTTAACATCTTTTTCTCTTCCATTGTCCTGTGGCTTTTCACGTGGTTTCAAGACAAGTGTCAATCTTTACATTTGACTTAGAAAAGCCACAACTCATATTCAAACTCCTACTGCAGTGGCAGAAGACACGTGGGCTCTAAGCCCCAGAAAGACAGGGACTGTGTGTCTTTTTCCTTGCTACTATATTGCTGGGATCTAATGTAGCATCTGACAGAGTAAGGCACTAAATAAATGTTTATTGATTGAATGACTAAGTGATTAAAAAGTACTTTTAAAGCACTTTTTTGTGTGTGTGTGTGTTTTGGTTTTTGTTTTTGAGATGAAATCCCACTGTCTTGCCCAGGCTGGAGTGCAGTGGCATGATCTCAGCTCACTGGAATCTCTGCCTCCCAAGTTCAAGTGATTCTCCTGCCTCAGCCTACCAAGTAGCTGGGATTACAGGCGCCTGCCACTACGCCTGACTAATTTTTGTAGTTTTTAGTAGAGATGAGGTTTTCCCACGTTGGCCAGGCTGGTCTTGAACTCCTGACCTCAGGTGATCCGTCCGCCTCAGCCTCTCAAAGTGCTGGGATTACAGACGTGAGCCACCGTGCCTGGCCTAAGCACTTTTAAAAACTGTTTTGTTACTCCATCTTACATGTGTTATACAACTCTCACTTTAAAAATGTCTATAACAGTGATTTAGAATTCAGAAGACTCATCATGCATAAATAGATTTCCTTCAAAAACTGGACAAAATTTTATGTCAGTGTGAAACTGCAAAATCATTGTTAGCTATGTTTAAAAGAAAACCTGTTTGCACCAAGAAGTGAAAGAAAAGTAACTGCAAATATCAGAGACTGGTCTTAGTAAGGAAGCAGCCACCTGGGCCTCTCTCCTGACATTAATGTTGTGCCTTCCATTTGGCCTATGGAGGTGGTTTCTACCATTATGCTCATGACATGAAAAAGCTACCTGGGTAACAAAAGACTGGGAAACTTACCAGAGACCCACGACATGGGAGGAGCTGATGCTGAAAATCCTTCTGCTCTGTTCCAAGCTGGCAGCTTCTCTCCCCATTAAGCCACACAACATCCAGGCAGAACAGAGCAAACTCAGAGAAAACCACACAGCTTTTGGCTGTCTGGATTCAGCATTTTATCTGAACAATCATCTTAGCTCTCCTTTTAAAGTTTTCTTTTCTTTTAAAATCTCAAGTGAATTTGCAAAGGGAGGTATAAGAATGTGGGGGAATTGGGGATGAAAACTAGTGTGTGGTACCAAGAAGAGGCAAAAGAAAAAGATCAAAGATTAGCTTTCCTAAACTGGGTGGCACCTTGGCACTGAATCCTGGGAACAGATGCTGGCTGATTTGAATTAAAAAAGAGCAAAAGTAACCAAAGATAAGAAATAATTGGCTAAAAAATACAAAACCATACTTCTGACTAGGGACAATAAAATGTTCCAAGCAGATGTTAGAATAACTGACTTTTAAAAACCAAGCTCAAAGAAAATAGGGAAAGAGACTCATTGCTAAATATTTTCCCCTCAATTGTGAATTAAGACGTGGTCAGAGGAGAAGAGACCCTTTCCAGAGTCTCAGCAGGATAAATCAACCTTGTGGAGGCCTTTGTGTTCCTGGAGAATGATGTCAGAACCCACCCCAGGAAGAAGAAAGAAATGTTTGCACTAAAGGTCACTTGAGAACTATAAAGAAAAATGCTATTTGTAATGACCTAGAAAGACTTCCAGGAAGAAAAGGAATCAACTCACTGTTTTGGAATCAGTGGGGGAAAAAACAACAAAACCTTTCTGGTGAAAAACATTCTGAGGGTCATTTAGACATTCTAAGAAAGTCCATGAAACTTTGAAAGGAAAGAATCCAAGAGTAGGATTGTGGGAAAATTATATTTTATTGTTTAACTGTTTAAAGCATGTTGGGCATTTACATATGTGTTGGTCATACAAAAATAATTGAAAAGGTTTCGGGCAGTAAGCAGAAGGCAGGGACTGATGGTCTCTCTACCCTATTTACTGCTGACCCTGAGAATCCTTGGGGTAATCAGATATTCATGGCTCACAGAGATATCCAGGGGTTTAGAATAAAGAACACTAGCCTGTGAATCAGAAGACCTGGCGTCACATTTCAGCTCTATCGCCTTCTAACAGGAGAACTGCTGCATGCCATTTAACCTTTCAAAGCTTTAGTCTCCTGATCAGTTAAGTGAAGATAATATGTGTTCCTTGTGGGAATATTGTTAAATGCAGTCCCTATATAGAATAGACACATAGTCGGAGCTCAGTAGTAGTAGACTTGAATCTGTTGCCTCAGAATTAGCTTACTTGCTATCTATATTGTGCACTCACTATGTGTAAATCTGTTATTCACACTGTCTTGGTTTTCCCAACAGCCCTGTGATCAGGGGCAATTGTTATCCCCTTTATACAGATAAAGTCACTGAGGCTGGAGAGGTTAAGAAACTTGCTAGTGTTAAGTGGTCAAGCCAGGCAGCCTGGCTCCAAGCCCCTGCTCTTATCTGACCAAATATGAAGGGAAGATTTACTGAACTTATATCATCTTCTTCCTCTTTGTTTCTGTTATGACTCAGGGAACAAGATGAAGAGGTTTTCCTCTCCCAGAAGCATAAAAAGCTACTGACCTCATCCCAATAACAACAGTTAAAGAGAATGACTTTACATACAAAAGATACAGTAATAATGACACTTTATGGGCCAGGCAGTATTCTAGGTGCTTTATTATATGGGCTCATTAATTAATTTAACAACCTTCTGAGGTAGGTGCTACCATCTCCACCATGTTATGGGAACTCAAGCAAATGTGCAGAGCCCTTGGAGCTCCAAAGACTGCTTTCAACCATTCTACTATACAGGCTGTCCAACGCTGGGCTCTCAGAGGCAAGCCAACAGGCAATTATGGATGCTGCCTTGGCTAGATATCAGGGGTAGAAGGCGTATGGTCAGTAATGTAGTCTCAGGGCAAACTGTGAATTGAAGTTAAAAGAGAAGTGCTATTTATTGACAGCTTATAATTTAAGTGAGTAGGAATATTTTAAGTTAATAATGCCCTAACTGGGGTTCCAAGTCCTTGGACTTCACCAAAGAAAATCACAGGGGTTTGGGAGCTATTTTTAATATTTCAAAAGGCCTATTAGTATGTCACTAATCATATAAAATACAGGGTTTGTGTATGGCAACAGAGTCTTAAAGAAGAAAACTTTTAGGGAAAAATTCATTTTTAGACTTGAGCAAATTTTCAAGTATTCCTAATTCTGGAAACAAGTGAATTTCTGTCCTGTCAGAGTTGAAATAATCCTTATGCATGTCAAATTTACCCTAATAGAGAAGATACTCATTATCAAAGCAAATTCAACAAGACTCAAAGACTTCAGAAAAGAAGTTGCCGGCAGACATGAAAGGCAATTTTAGCCATTTACTTAGAATTGCCAGTCACCGTAGGAGCAGAAGAGGCGTTTTTCTGCCAACTGGTTGAACCTTGTGCCAGAATGATCCTGCTGTTTTTTAATTGTCCTAAAAGCTTGTAGCCAGCAATTTCCCTGCCAAGTCTGACCTCACTTTCATGTTTTTTATAATATGCAGATCACGAAGTGTCCCATTCAGAGGGGGAAAACAAGAAATTACTTCTTCATCCTTACTCTTGAAGCTCATCACATAATCTGTATTATGTCTCTGTAAAATAATACATCAATGGCCATCTCAAAGCCTTCTGTGTCATTTTTTAGTACCACTGTCCTTGCGTACCTTTGAACATATGATTAATCCTCATGGCAAACTTACAAGGTAAGAAAGGGGACAACAGTGTTACTCCCATTATGAGTGATAAACTGACGGAATTATGACTGATGGACATACAAATCTATGTGTGGTGTATTAAGTTGCAAGCTGCATAATGAAATTTAGAGTATGCTCTCAGTTTTTGGTATAAAAGAAAAGGCATGTAACTGTGTACGTGTGTGCATGCATATGCGGGTGTGTATAGAGGTGGGATATAAAAGCTCGCAAAAGATCTTGTGATATACAATCTAGTTACTTCCTAAGGTGGTAATGTTACCTCCTAACAGTTACCTCCTAAAATGGGAGTGAGTGAAAGAAGCTACTGAGAACGTTCACTTTTATATCTATGCACCTCTGTATTGTTTTAATGTTTTGTAATAAGCATATATTATTTTACAATGTCAAAAGAATTTTAGAAAGAGAAAAGGTTTAAAGTCGGTGATAGATGTTCTCCACAATCAACAGCCCTATCTAGTTTATTCCACTGGATTCAGATTTTCAGAGCAATTTTAAAGAAACATTCGGAAAACCTTCCTCAACTCTGGAAGAAAATAGCTGCTTGGTATTTGAGTCTTGGGGAAGCAACTTTCTACTTAATGCTTTTTGGGGGCCCTTGCTCCCAGATGGAATGGAGATTCAGTTGGGATGACCAGAGGCTTCCATCAGCCAACACCTTGGGTTCATGGAGTTCTTTGAGGAGCAAAATAAATATGTAAAAAATGGGAATGCAGAGCCGTACTGTGTGGCCCGGCAGTCTAGGCACTTCTTGGACAGCATGTCTCACCAGATGATGAAACTCCTGAGCAAGAAGATGGAGAAGCGGAACCTCAAACTGTGGCAGCAAAATCTAAAGTTGTAGGGGGCCTCAAATCTGACCCTATCAGAAACTCAAAATGGAGATGTGTCTGAAGAAACAACGGGAGATAGAAAGGTTAAAAAATCAAAACATTCTATAAATGTGGCCTTATCAGAAACTCAAAATGCAGACGTTTCTCAAGAAATACTGGAAAATGTAAAAGTTAAAAAGTCTCCCCAGAAATCCACTGTATTAACCAATGGAGATGCAGAAATGCAGTCTCCCAATTCAGAATCAAAAAAGAAAAAGAAGAAGAAACAGAGAAAACTGGTGAATGATGCTGGGCCTGATACAAAAAAAAGCAAAAACTGAAAACAAAGGGGAATCTGAAGAAGAAAGTGCCAAGACTCCTAAAGAAGCAGAAAATAATGTGGAGAAGCTAGATAATGATGAAGATGACAGTGAGGTGCCCAGCCTGCCCCTGGGACTGACAGGAGCTTTTGAGGATACTTCATTTGCTTCTCTATGTAATCTTGTCAATGAAAACACTCTGAAGGCAATAAAAGAAACGGGCTTTACAAACATGGCTGAAATTCAACATAAAAGTATCAGACCACTTCTGGAAGGCAGGGATCTTCTAGCAGCTGTAAAAACAGGCGGTGGTAAAGCCCTGGCTTTTTTCTTCTCTGCAGTTGAACTCATTGTTAAGTCAAAGTTCATGCCCAAGAATGGAACAGGGGTCCTTATTCTGTCACCTACTAGACAACTAGCCATGCAAATTTTTGGTGTTCTTAAGGAGGTAATGACTCACCATGTGCACACCTATGGGTTGATAATAGGTGGCAGTAACAGATCTGCTGAAGCATAGAAACTTGCTAATGGGATCTACATCATTGTGGTCACACCAGGCCGTCTGCTGGACCATATGCAGAATACCCCGGGGTTTATGTATAAAAACCTGCAGTGTCTGGCTATTGATGAAGCTGATTGTATCTTGGATGTTGGGTTTGAAGATAAATTAAAGCAAATTATTAAACTTTTGCCAACACGCAGACAGACTATGCTCTGTTCTGCCACCTAAACTCAAAAAGTTGAGGACCAGGCAAGGATTTCTCTGAAAAAGGAGCCACTGTATGTTGATGTTGATGATGATAAAGCTAATAAGCTAATGTGACAGTGGATGGTCTTGAGCAGGGATATGTCGTTTGTCCCTTTGAAAAGAGATTCTTCTGCTCTTTACACTCTTTAAGAAGAACCAAAAGAAGAAGCTCATGGTCTTCTTTTCATCGTGTATATCCGTGAAATACCACTACGAGCTGCTGAACTACATTGATTTGCTGTCTTGGCCATTCATGGAAAGCAAAAGCAAAATAAGCATACAACCACATTCTTCTAGTTCTGCAACGCAGATTCGGGAACACTATTGTGTAAGGCAGCAAGAGGACTGGACATTCCTGAGGTCAACTGGATTCTTCAGTATGACCCTCCAGATGACCCTGAAATATATTCATCGTGTGGGGAGAACAGCGAGAGACCTAAATGGGGGAGGCCATGCCTTGCTCATTTTGCACTCAGAAGAATTGGGTTTCCTTCATTACTTGAAACAATCCAAGGTTCCATTAAGTGAATTTGACTTTTCCTGGTCTAAAATTTAGGACACTCAGTCTCAGCTTGAGAAACTGATTGAAAAGAACTACTTTCTTCATAAGTCAGCGGAGGAAGCATATAAGTCATACATATGAGCCTATGATTCCTATTCTCTGAAACAGATCTTTAATGTCAATAACTTAAATTTGCCTCAAGTTGCTCTGTCATTTGGTTTCAAGGTGCCTCCCTTTGTTGGTCTGAACATGAACAGCAATGAAGGCAAGCAAAAAAAGCAAGGAGGATTTGGCTACCAGAAAACTAAGAAAGTTGAGAAGTCCATAATCTTTAAACACATTAGCAAAAGTCATCTGCAGCAGGCAGTTCTCTCACTCAAGACATGCCTTTCTTTATCTTGAGTAACTTTGTCCTAAAATGAATTTTTACCCCTCGATCTAACAGGATTTTTGTAGCCTTTGGAATTTGGACTGGTCTGACAAGAGTATAAATTGACTTGGGTTGCAAGCACTGAGCACTGTTACTTCTATCAAGTCTCTTTTATTTTTGGGACATAAAACAGGCTTTAATTTTCTTGGTTGCCCAAGCACAGAGCAAGGAATGTCTGCTGTTTCTTGTGATGATATAATATTTTAATTTTAAATCTCTCTCCCTCATACACATGAATGTATGTTATTGTTTCACTATAATTCTTTTTGTACTCTTCCTTCTTGGTTTGTGAAGATTTCTGTAGCATGGGTTGCTTTGCTCACTGCTGTAATAGGTGACCTGGTGTACTGGGAAGCTGGTGGTAATGCAGAAAAGAGTCTCAGGTTATTTTTTGTTTTTAGTTATTTCTTGGACATTGAGAGTACCTAATGACTCCTCCTGAAAATGCTGTAGTATGAAAGAGCAAAGAGCTTTGGAAAATACCTAAGAAGCACCTTAGGATTAGGGTGGCATTGCTTTTATAGATTCTTGATTTTAAAGCAATGAGCCTTTCTCAGGTGTTTTGTTTTTTAGAGCAAAAACTACGGGTTGTAATTTGAATAAAGTGTCACTAGCAGTCATAACATCTGATGGGTGTGGGGTAGGAAGAGGGTGGAATTGAGATGTTTGAGCGTCGTTTACATCAATAGAGGTATAATACACGCATTTCTTCATTCGGTAACACAGCAAAGACTTTAAAAACACATACAAAGAATGGTGATGCTCCTCATTCAGATTTCTTTAACTCAAGGTGGTTTGGATTTTGGTAAGCCTTTTTGCTCTGTACAGTACTTAGAAGACACGGGCAACTGCCTTGTCTTAGAGCCAAGCCATCAGACAGTGCCTAGCACATATTAATGTTTGCCTCTTTCTGAGAAAAATTACCTCTTCCAGTCCCTGAAACAAAAAAACACATTTGTTGTGAAGATTGAAAATGAACAAAGTCAGAAAAAAACAGCAAAGTCAGATGGGTTTTTTGTCGTAGGAGCACTTGATTTCTAGTGTGTTTTGTATAATATATAACTACAAAATAATAGATTTTGTAACAATTCAAAATGAAAATTTCTAGCATCACTTTGCCGTTGTGCCAGTTAATCATAGAATCCCATTGAATGTAAGTGTGCTAATATCTAATGTAGAGGAAACTGTTTGGTAAAGAATATTCCAGTAGGAAAAGAAAAGAACAATCTTCCATTTCCAGGTTTGGCCGTTATCACCCTGGTGAGACCTGTTCTGGGCTTCCAACCTTGACTGCTGGGCTCCTGGTTTGGCTTCTTGGATTCCTAATTCCTCGTGTTTAGTAACTCTCTCCAGGATCATGTTTTCCTTTTGTTTTCAATTCCAGAAGTAATGTTTTTTAAAAGACAAAACAAAGGGAGGAATATTTAATTACTGAGCAAAAGTAAATACTGTTGGCATTTTGTACCTAATCTAATTTTATATGCAAGTTCATGCTTTTAATTTTTTATCAAAATGAAGTCATCTACCTACTACTTGTAACCAGCTTGTTTCATAACATGTTATTTTCCTGTGTCATTAAATAATAACCTCAAAAAAAAAAAAAGGAGAATGCAGTCTTCGTTATTTATTTAGATTTTTGTACAAGTCTATGATATGGTTCCATAATAAAGGCAGTTTGGGGATGAATAGTCTACATAGCAAACTCCTTCCATCCAACTGGGAATGTGACCAAGGAATGATGGTGTAGTAGAAATAACAAAAATTTGAATTTTGACAGACTTTTATTCACATCCTAACTGCTATTTAAGAGAGGTTTGGCCTCAGACAATCTACTTAGTGTCTCTGAAACCCTGCTCCCTCTACTATAAAATAGAATAATAGAGAGATGAAAGGTTATATGTAAAGGGCATCGCATAATACCTGGCTCATGGAAGGTGGTCAAAAATTCCTAGGCTAATAAAAAAGTGTAAATGATTTTTAATCTATATTGACATTTGTAGTGAACAAATAAGAAAACTTATTTGTTGGAAGATTGGCAGGAGATAGTGATGATTCTGTCCATGGTATAGTCACTCCATCATATTATCTATCAGGCCAGGTCAATCCATCACACTGCAAAAACTACTTGAGATGTATATCTTACTGAGGAAGAGCCAATAGTGTCAACTCCACATATGAAACACCCAACATGCAAAAACTAGAAAGTGATTCATTTGTAGATTTATTTGTAATTGAGCCATGTTTGCAATTAGAGGTGTCTAGCTCTGGCATCTTCTCAGACATTCTGCATCAAACAGAGATGACAAAATCTATTAAATTTCTTTGAAACATTTCTCTGATGACTAGACTTGGCCATGGAGAGTGAAAACCAACCAAAGGGAAATTTCTTGGTACTTACTGAATAACAGGCACACACTGGTGACTGAGGAGTTCCAATGTGCAAATCCAAAGAAGACACTTGAAAGGAACGAAAACAAACTGCATTTGTAGAAAGATAGGTTTTGGATTCTCCAACATACCCCTGGAAAGACACCTGGATGTCTGTCTTTCATTTACCTCGTATTTGTGAGCAACACACCACCTTAGGTCCTATAGGAGGTTTAAAGACTCATAGTCTAAAAATGAGTCTCATAAAATTACAGAAGACAGTGACTCACCAGGTCATCTAAGATTCAAATGCACTGATTGTAATCATCATTAAATAGCTTCCCTGGAAAGTGTTCTCTGTAATGCTTCTACCATTAGCTGATATCAAATGCCATGCTTTCACATGGAAGAGCCCTAAGTCTTACAATAAATCATCAGAAAGACACAAAAGGGGACCATGAAGACCCTCTTTGAGACCATGTTCTTGGTACTGAAGTTCTTGCTCTATAATTTTTCATCTCCCTGCCTACAGGTTGACCACCACTAGCGCTACTCTCAAGTCATTGATATGGAGAAGTGACTTTACAAGAGTGTGAGGAGTACTGGGACATTTTTAAAGAATGCCCATCTTAGGATGAGGGCAGTTATTAGAGTCCAGCCCCTTCCTTCTTCTGTCTGGCTTTCTAAATCTGAATTTTTCTTCTTAATTCCACTTGATTCTGTATCTCTCCAAATACTGAAGACTTTCCCTCAGCTGTCCTTGTCCTGAAGCAGTAAGACTCTCTGATCTGCCCTTCGGAATTCCCACTCCCCAGATCCTAGGAAAATGGGAATCTTGGGTGCTGTGAGGAGCTGCTAATTGGATGATGATACTCCCTTGTCAGCACACCCCAAAATTTTCCCATAGACTAGGTTCTCAAAGGCATCATCTTCCATACCTTCTGTTGTTTTTCATGATTCTCTCTTTCCCATAATGGCTGCCAGCACCCAAAGCCTGCATTCCATCTCAAAGCTTTTGCCCAGTCAGTTTGAAACTCCAACACAAATTACACTTTATTGATTTAAACTGTTAATTGGTGGCTTGTGTTCTCATGATGCCTCCATGGCCACGAGTGAGTCAATTCACTTCTCTGGCTCCAGGTGACTGGATGAGGAAAACTCCATCTTTGACAAAGGCATGTTCATTGGGCACTCACATGCAAACACACACACACATGTAATTTCAGAATGAGTTAGGAAGGTAGTTTGCATTTCCAGCTTCATTGTTTACTAGAATGTATAATCGTGGGCAAGTTAGTTCTCTGAGTCTCGGTTTCTTCATCTGTGAAGTGGAGAAGATGACACCTATTTCTATGTTCTATGAGTAGGGAATGAAATCATGTGGGAGAAGGACTTAGAACTGAGTCCAGGCTCAGAGAAAGGATGATTCACAAATATTAACGGTGAATAAACATCTAAAAGTATTTTAGCATCACTAATAATCAAAGAGTTTGAAGGAGCAGGAATGTAGGGCAGGCAATATCAGTAAAATTGTAAAAAACCAAAATGCACAATAGGCAATTGGTTATATCTGGACACAGTGGAATGTCTTGGAAATTTCAGGTTACAAAACACAGGGAAAGTTTTAGTAAATGTCTGTCCCCATCATTGCTTTTCTCTCATTTATAGGATCTAGCAAGTGCTGCGTGCTCTCCAAAGGCCCCTGCCCACCCTGCCCCCCTACCACCCTTATTTCCTTTCTTCTTTTCTATCATCTTAACTAAATGATTCTTCAGTTTTCCTCTATTTTTCTCCATTTGCAGTGAAAGTGATAGAGGGCTGCAAAGAGAATGGATTTGTGTACTTTAAATGTGCCACTTCCCACTAACTAAGAAATTATAGCAGTTGTACCTATACTTCTTTAGCCTTGGTAGCCAGTAAAAACAAAATGATTAAACTATAGAGCTGACCCTGAAGTTCACTGAAACCAGTCTAACCATTTAAATCATAACTTTCTGGACAACTTTTTATTGCCATCACATCATATTCTTGTGAGGAAAAGCCAACAGCAATATTAGATGACTTCCTAAAAATATTTTCTCAAACATTTTTTTCTGTGAAAATTATACTATAGGAAAAAACTGTGTATAATTTAAATTTCTCTTTTATTTTTTCTTAAAATTTACTTTGATTTGGCTTTCCTGTTTCATGTTTATTCTCGAAAATTGAAAATTACGGGAAAATATTTGGAAAAATTAAAATTATTCGTAGTTACACTTCCAAAATAAATATTGTTGATATTTGGAGAGTATTCTTTTAAATGCTTTTATTTTGAAAGCTAAGAACATATTTGCATATATAGTTTGTGACCTGGTTTCTTGATATTTTATGATGCCGATACAATTTTTTTGTTTACAGAAATTTCCAAGATACTCCATAGTATCCAGATTTAACCAATTGTCTGTTGGGGGCCATTTTGGTTGTTTGCAACTTTATTGCTTTTGTCTGCCCTACATTCCTTCTCCTTCTTCCTCTTTGACTATTAGCGATGCTAAAATACTTTTCTATGTTTATTCACCATTAACATGTGTGAATCATCAGTTTTGACCATTTTAAGTATCTCTTTTATTTATTTTTATAATGATGGTGGTAGCCATAATCACGGTCTTCACTGTGGCACTTGGGGACCAGGAATTGTCAAGGCCAGGTTAGTTCAGAGACCCAGGTGAAGAAGATAATTGCAGACAAGAACAGATCTGATTTCATTCCCAGCACTGAGCTTCCCGAAACTCTGGGACCAGGTGGTGTTGAAAATAGTTGTTTTTGATGTCACAGAAATCTATTGGAAAGTGGACTTCCAAGCACATCCAGTCCTGGTGTGTATTCTGCAGTTGAATGAGAAGTTAGCAAGTCACGGGCCTTCTGAAGACAGTTTTAAGTTCAGCTAGAGGAATGAAATCCTAGGAAATAGTGACATAAAACACAAAACATATTTTAAAATTTATAAACAGAAATTGTTCCTCAAGGGAGGAATTAATTTTCTTCTAAATTATTCCCTTTTTGCCTGGATTGTTACCTTGCCCCAGGTCAACTCTCTACATGGAAATCTTCAGAGGAGAGAGAATAGAAAATAAATACTCATGCTCCAAATTTGGGCTTGTACACCAACCAGGACCTTTTCATGGCCACCTTCCTGCCAAGCTCACTGATAACCAGGTTTCACAAGTCAGGGAAGGCCAGTCTAACTTGGAGGACAATTAGAGATGTTGGATCTTTCCCCAAGGAGAAAAACCAGTTATTTTACCTGTCACCCTAAAAAGTTTCTGGGATGTCATCTGGCACTATGTCCTAGCCTTGATGTTTCATAACCTCTACAACTTTTGGGCACACAAAAAATTCACATAGTCTCATCTATAAGAACATCACACTCTTGAACTTAGAAATGAAATCTTCTGCTTCTTTGAAACTCCCACTGCACAGAAGCTGCTCTAATCTGTCAGACTAGGAGTCACTCTGAAGATGTATTGCTTTGCTAGGTGCAAGGCCCTGGAGGGCTGGCAGTCCCCTGGAGGGATGGATGTCATTGACAGAAGGGAAGGAAGTGGGCTGGAGCAAAATCAAAGGCTAAGAACTTGAATCGAACATGAATTAGCTTATGCCAGCGCCCACTCAATGCCCTCCTCTAACCCCATATCACTTTGAGTAGAAGCTAGTGTTCTTATGATGGCCTATGAGGTCCCCCACGATCTGGGCTACAATACTCCTTGCTTACCTCTCTCTCCTCCCTTTCCTTCTACTATCCACTCCACTCTCTGCACACAATGTCTGAGACTGGAACAAAGCTGTTCCGCCTGCCTATAAGAATGTGGGGTCAGCTTGAAAGCTAAGGCTAATCCTGAAAGCCTAACAGCTGGATGCTATCAGATAGCTGCATTTCTAGAAGCTGAGCAGCACGTTCTTTCTTGAAGGGAAATCCAAGCGGTTTATTTCCATGGCTGCCACTCTCCTCAAAGTTATGTTTCCCAAGAGACTTTCCCCATAACCACTCCCTAACTTACCAACCATGCCTGGATTGGATGTCCCAACTATGTGCTCTCACAGCATCCTGTGCTCCCCCATTACTGCACATTCACACTGAGCGCAATCGCTCATTTACTTATCTTTTCTCCCACTAGGCTGAGAACAGGGGCTGTGCAGTCATATTCAATATTGAGTCCCCAACCCTAACCAGGGCCTGGCACATACAAGACATTCAGCAGATGGCTGTTGAATGAAAATATATAAATGAATGAATGATTACCAGCTGCTTCCACTCCCTTAACCTGCCACAGAATTAATAAACTAATCTTGAGCATAGTGGATATATAAATATAAAAGTATCATTGAGGACTGTCAGGCCAGCCTCTCTATACTGGTTGCTACATTCTGCTTATTGATTTATGCTACTAATTACTGTCACTTTTATTTTGGATTTGTGCACAAAACAAGAGTGTTACTTAAAGGAAGGCTTCCAGATTTCTAAGTGTAGTGTACCCTGCTAAGGACATGGAGCTTCAAAGGGCTCACAAGAAATTCATCACACATGTGTGTGCACATGCACATGGCACACACATTCAACTTTGTAACATGTAGTAGACCACATCTACCACATCTAGAATAATATAAAATTTCATCTCAAATGATCAACTCCTGACCCTCCAAACCCGTGACTGAGTCAAAGATGATATGGCATTCCTGTAAAGATCAGAAGGAAAACAGTAGAGAAGAACCCAGAGTTTCCCTCTACACCAGGGTATGTTTCTAAACTTTGGCTGTACAACAGAATCACCTGGTGGGCTTGTAAAAATGCCAACACTCAGACCACACCTAAGACCAATTACATCAGAATTTCTAGGGAAGTGAAACAGGGAAGGTTTTTTTTTTCTTCAAGTACCCCTAGTGCTTCCACCGTGCAGCCAAGGCTGAGAACCACTGCTCTAGATTCTTCCTCTCATTGAGCCTTACTATGTGCCAGGTGTTATATGGAGCAATGTCTTTTCCTTTAATTTACTGATGTAAAATGTTATCTTATTCATTTTCCATGGCCCAGCCTACACCCTGGAAGGGAAGCAATTTTATAAGTCCTCATTATTTACTCTATATAGTTGGGGCACTAGGAAAATAAGAAAAAAAAAATGCTTTTTTGCACTGTCTTGCTTAAGCTATCCCCTTACTACCTAAAGGGAATGCTTTAGTGTAATTCTTTATAAGAACGGTGACAGTAAGACTATTTGGGAACTGAAGCCATTCCATAGATGAACTCTACAAAGTTTAATGTACACACCTTAATTTACACTCGATGGGATAAAATTGTTAATGTTTGGAGGTTCACAGCATTCTCCCTCCATCTTTACCCACTAAGCTCCTTATTTCTCCTTCACTTTCTATTAATAAAAGGGAAAAAAATAGGATGCTGGTGAGCAATTAGCATAGAACCAACCTCAATCTTCAGGGTGCTTCGTGGAGCTGGGGATGTGATTCATCTAGAGCCTGTGTCGACTTACACATGGCCCAGAGAAGAGAGAGGATCAAGGGACCAAGGGGGCAGAGACATGGCAGAAGAAAGAGAAGCCCAAAGGAATACAGGGGTGCTAAAGATAGAAGCAGACAAGAGATTTTAATGAATTTCTAAGGACTAAGTGTCTGGATTCATTTGCATGTTTTTGAGAGTGTGAAGTATAAAGACTAAACCTGCTGTATAGGCCATGCTACTGAACTCTAACCACCCCCTGGACAGGATGGCAGGGTCATGCCTTTATGTGAGTTGCATGAATGAGCTGAGTGGGCAGGTCCACCACTGGAGCACTCAAAATGTGGCTAGTACAACAGAGGTACTGAATTTTCACGTTTTGTTGATTTTAGCTAATTTAAATAGGCAAATGTGGCTATTGGCTACCCATATTGAACAGTGCAGGCCTGTAGTGCTTAATCACAAGACACATCTATCTATTTGTTTATACATATATGGACACCTACCTGCATAAATAGTTTTGTGTTTGCACATAATTATATACCCTCATATCTCAAGAATATACATATAGACACAACTAGACACAATTGCACAAACAAGACACCCAGTCTTGTGGAAAGATAAAAAGAATAAAAATTGAAATTGGAAATATTGCACGTGTCTGTGTAGGGAGATTTGACACAAGAAGAATTGGAGCAAGAAGTACATGGGTGTGTTGGACAACATGATGAATTTGGGATGATGCTTTGATAACAAAAAATGAAGAGAAGAAAATTCTGTGAGACCACCAGTGGTTTAGGAATACAAGCAGCTTTATTTCCTTTTTATTCCAATAAATAAAAAAGATTTATTGATCTTTTAATCTTTCAACAAAAGGCCTTTACAAATGACATACATCCTTCAAAGGTGGACTTGACTGTCAAGGATGGCCCTGACAACTGGGAGGAACTCCAAAGGGCATAGATAGAAAGGGAAGAAAGCACTTCTTAACAAGGATGACCAAATTCTCTAAATGATATTCATTTGCCAAAACATTTTCGGCACTCTTGTTTCCAGGAGAAGTACTTATTCCAAAGTTATTAAAACTGTATGAGATGGAATAGATGAATTTCCAGTTGTCAAAATTATTAGTTTACCTAAAAGTTATACCAATTCATGGACTATAATATTAACTTTTTCCCTATTGAACAGGTAACTGAATTCTACCCATATGAACTAAACAACAATTCCTCCATCCAGAAAGTGGTATCATTGTTAACAGCTAGAAATATTATGATTTGCTTTCCAGTGCTCATATTATCCATTTCAGTCTCTTGATGGATACCCTTCACTAATGCTGGCCTCGCAGTTCTTTCAATATGCTGTGCTCCTGCCTGCCTCTTAGTCTTTGCCCATGCTGTCCCCTGCACGTGAAACGCTCTTCCCAAACTCTTGCTGAGTTAACTTGTGCACATCTTCCAGGTCTCATCTTACCATCCTTACGAATGTCATCTCCAACCCACCCTTCCTGTCAGATTAGATCAGTCCTTCCTGTTTTATGTTTTCATAGTACCCTGTTCTTCTCTTTCATGGCCCTTTTTTACAGTTATAATTACTGAATTATTTGTGTCTTTACTATTTAATTTTATCTTACTCTCTGGATTGTGAGCCCCATGAATACTTTGGTTCAGATGTTGTGATCTGCCTTATTCATCACAGTACTATGTCCCCAGGATGTAATACAATACCCAGCAAATAGTAGATGCTCAATAAATACTAATTAAATGTTCAATAAATGAATAAATGTTTCACTTTAGCTTTATTTATCTAATTCCTCCCTTTCTTCCATTTTTCTGTATCATAAGCCATACTATTATACAGTCCTATACAATGGTAAACAACTAAAAAACTCCTAAGCCCTGTACACAGTTGATTAACTCTAATATTCCTCGTTCAGTTCCCCTTAAGTTCTGATAGACCATCTGGTGGTATATCACTTAAGTCACAGCAGCTATAAACATGTTAAGCCCCAGCATGAACCTGGTCTGACATCCAATCAGTCTTCTGGCTGTCACAGAAATGCCTGCATCCATTTTAGAAATGTGCTTACTACAGAAATACGATGCTAAGCTTGCTGTATTTATGAGACACTGAATTTTCAGGAGGCCTTCAATCAATAGAAAATAGACATTATATTCTTACCTGAAGGCAATAGTAATATGACTGGCTGTGAATTTGGGAGTGAAGGAAATAAGAAGGCTCTCAGATGATTATTTTAATACAGAGATGCGCTAGCTTACCTTAAAGAGCATGGCTCGCAAAACAGTAGACTTGACTGTAATGAGAATGACAGAAAACTGTAAAATGTATGTTGGTCCAAAGGGGATTGATCAGTGATGCAGACATGAAAAGGAAGAAACAAATACTGGCAGAGGAAGTCACAGGCAACAGAACTTGAGGGACTGTGGTCACATTGGCAACAGTTTTTCTTCCCTCATGAGTGAATTGATCACTATCTGTGTCTATGGAGGTTTAACATCCATTTTATCTAACCCCCTGCTTTGACTCTATGCTCACCAAGCTACCTTTGATTATAATTTGGTTTCTTACATGCATCTGTCTACTGGAAGGGGGTATGTTCATCTTGCCAGTGTGCACTTCCCTGCTGGCATCACTATTTTGTTTCTGATTGGGAAGACATGCACTGGTACATCAGTCTTGGAAACTTGGTTAACCTGAGTTCTCCCCTGAGTGGTTCACCTCGCTAGGCAGACAGCAAGAGTCAGGTGTCAAAGCATGTACAGCTGAGGCCAGCCGGAAGCCGGAGCCTCCCCTACAGAAGGCCGCCCTGGCAAGCTTCCAAGAATTTTTTGCCCTCCAGATGCTCCAGACAACATTCCAAATCTTGCTCTACACTACTTCTTTTCCAAATTTAAAATGGAGATCGGGGGAAAGTGAAATGTCTGTTAGAAACAGTCATAGACTCCTAGAGATCTTTTTGAAAAATTTAGTGATGAGACTCGAAATCCTAGTCACATGCCATGATATAAACGAATGGCTCATGAAAGACAAGGAAAACTGGGAGGTGGCCAGGAAGGAGAAGGGTGGAAGGAAAGAAAGAGGGGCTGATATCCTTATCTCAGAAACTGAGTAGACAATAGACACTGTCTCACAGACATGAAAATCAACACGGAGAATATAACTAAGGTACAAATAAAATCAAAGCAACTAAAAATAGGCATAGTGATTACACTGGGAAGTTGAGAAAAGTGGAGGTGCAAGTGTGTCACATTCAGCTCTATCATAGCAGGGCATCAATAGATAATGCTGGCGGCTGATAAATCAAGAAATGTAAGTAAAAGTATGTCATTTAGAGATCTCAGGACAACTAGCAGAAGGCATAGCTTAAAAAGTTCCAAGTGGTTATCTTTAGAAGTGTGATTTAGAAGGTTTGGAGAAAAAGAGGTTTTTTGTAAGTCATTTATTATTATTATCATTTCTTTATTATTTGATTTTTGATCATCTGCATTTTGATTTATTCATTTGTTCAACAAATATTTGTTAAGTATTACTATGGGCAAGGCAGAAGATAGGTTCTAGAAATATAACACTAAACATAAGCTAGGTATGGTGGTCAATGCCTGTCCCAGCTACTTGGAAAGCCGAGGTGGCAGGATCACTTGAGACTGGGAGGTCCAGGCTGCAGTGAGCTGAAATTGCACCACTGCACTCCAGCCTGGGTGACAGAGCAAGATGTCACCTCGATAAAGAAAAAAAAAAAGAAAAACAAACGAAAGAGATTAAACATCTAAACATAACAAAAATCCTGCCCTCAAAATGTAGTAGAGGAAATAAAGAAACAAGTAAAATATTAATATATGATATGTTAGATGGTGTTAGGTGCAATGAAGAAAAATAATGCTCTTTTATATCAGGTGAGA
This sequence comes from Rhinopithecus bieti, assembly GCF_001698545.2. Classification (NCBI taxonomy): domain Eukaryota; kingdom Metazoa; phylum Chordata; class Mammalia; order Primates; family Cercopithecidae; genus Rhinopithecus; species Rhinopithecus bieti. The sequence goes on along the minus strand of NW_016812402.1, from coordinate 443,789 downwards.
GATTTGGACACAGACTTGAAGGCGGTAAGGGAGGAAGCCTTGTGGATTCCTGAGGGAAGAGTACTCCAGGCAGAGGCAACAGACAGTGCAAAGGCCCTGAGGTGGGAGTGCCCAGTGAGTTTGAGGAACAGCAAGAGGCCAATATGGCTGGAAGACACTGAGTGAGGAGTCACGTTGAGAGAGGTGGTGGTGGCGGGATGGAGGGGAGGCCACTTGGCATAAGGCTTTGTAGCTGTAGCCAGAGTTGGTCTTCAGTCTGAGTGAGGCAGAAAGCCATTAAAGGGCAAAGGAATAGCAACTAAGTTTTGCGTTTGTTTTAAAATTCTGCCTTTTTTGAGGATAGACTTTTCTGAAATGGTCTGAAGACGGAGCAGAGGAATCAATAAGGATGAAGACTCATTGATAAGAATTTTTTAAATTATAAAGAAGTGAAGTTAAAAAACACTCTCCTAATTTATTACTAAATTAAAAGGTGTGTTTTCTTGTTTTAACATGTAAATATCTACGTGCTAAGTATTTTTCATGACACAATAGGAGAGCTTCCTATAGTCGCCCTTGGATGTTCCTTTTATAGGGTTGTTTTCAGTGATAGTCCATCTACCAGAGATTACAACTAAGAATGGGTTTGAAGAGTTGAGCAGTTCCTTGGATATCCCGGCCTCTACTCTTGACTTTGAGTCATAGCTATTTGTGTCCCTGTTGTTCCCACGTCAGCAGCTCCCAAAATTGGCTGATCATTAGAATCACATGCAAGAGTTTTTTATGAAAATAGACTCCTGGGCCTCACCCCTGAGAAGATTCTGAATATTATGGTTTGAGGTGGGATCCAGGCAGTGACATGCCAAGGGTAGAGATGATGGGATTAGTACACACAGGTGCAGGCAATAAATGGGTGCATTCTCTGAGAATTAAAAGAACAATCATAGAACCAATTGAAGTCAGTCTGCTTTTTATTACCACTATGTGCTAGCAGTTCTAAATGATATCAGTGATGAAATACTTCTCCCCTCCCCTGCCAAAAACTGTGTTTTAGTTTTTTTTCTTTGAGACAGGGACTCACTCTGTCACCCAGGTTGGAGTGCAGTGGTACAATTATGACTCTGCAGCCTCCATCTCCTGGACTCAAGTGATTCTCCCAACTCAGACTCCTGAGTAGTGTAGCTGGGACTACAGGCACATAAATCCACCCCTGGCTAATTTTTCTGTTTTTTTTAGAGATGGGATCCCTCTATGTTACCCAGGTTGATCTCATTCTCCTGGGCTCAAAAGATCCTCCTGCCTCGGCCTCCCAAAGCACTAGGATTACAGACCTGAGCCACCACACCCAGCTCTGAAAATCTTTTTTTTAATTTTTTTTTGGTGGGGAATCTATGTTCTAAGCTGCTACTATTGAGTTTCAGTAATACATATTCAAGTTTTAAATTGCACATCATTATTACTTATCCTTTCATAAACATCATATTTAACATGGAATGAATTTGAGGAAATTCCAGTATTATGTATTTAATATATACAGTCAGCCACATGGTCTCACCTACACATGTTCATTTGAAGAGAAGGTTTTTAATGGTTGGGAGTTTGAGTTTGCTTTGGGTTTAATTTGTGTCTTCAACATCTGTGGTACAACATTTTCTTGCATTCAAACAGTAGGTTCTAAATAAACAAGAATAACACGTGGTAATAGTCTCAGTCTTATTACAGACTAAGAAACAGAATTTGAGTTACTTCCATTCTGTTATTCTGTGTAATTATCTGGAGGATTTATTTGTGTTTCACATTTAAAATAACAAAATAAGGCATAAATTATGATGTATATTATATTTTGGAAAGAATGAATTTTATTTCATACATTAACTATTTTATTGAATAATATTTCTACATAACAGTTGTTCCCTCACTTTTATTTTAATTATTTATAAACTAAAATGAGTTAGGGAAATGTTATTTTATATATAACATTACTTACGTTGTTTTTATTATATATACATGGTGTATAACACATACACACATTACATATAATATTTATATGTCTTTATATAACTAATGGTTACCGATGATTGCATAATTACTATTAAATAATTTTGTCACATAGAGGAAAAAAAGTGTTTATCTGCTCCAAGTGTCAAATGTGCTAAGTACTAGGGGTCCTTATCTTTTTAAAAGTTCCACAGGTAAGCCGAGTGCGGTGGCTCACGCCTGTAATCCTAGCACTTTGGGAGGCCGAAGCAGGCAGATCGCCTGAGGTTGGGAGTTCGAGACTAGCCTGGCCAACGTGGTGAAACCCCATCTCTACTAAAAATACAAAATTAGCTGGGCGTGGCGGCACATGCCTGTAATCCCAGCTACTTGGGAGGCTGAGGCAGGAGAATCACTTGAACCCGAGAGGCAGAAGTTGGGTGAGCCGAGATCGTGCCATTGCACTCCAGCCTGGGCAATGGGTGAAACTCCAGCAAGAAAAAAAAAAAAAAAAAAAGTTCCGCAGGTAATTCTCACATGCAGTCAGATGTGGGAATCATAATCTGTAGCATGTTTATTACTTGCTCTAACTCTATTTCTGTATTCCCCAACTTCCTTCTCCGCACCTACTCTTCCCCTAGTTTTCACCACATTAGTTCCACTAAGGTCCCTGGTACAGGTGAAGAGGTGCTAATCAGAACCCTTGTTGCTTCTAGGCTATGGTGTGCTGGTAAATATTTAACAATGGGCTCTCTGGGGGATTTACACATTTACTGATTTTCATAGTGTAAATATTCTCAACATGTTGATTTTCAACCACCAATGAGATGTCAATCTGTTTGGGACGTTCCTGAAAATTTAACAGTTAGTTCTCCATGCTAGTGCAAGTCCCCAGTGTTCCAGGGATTCCTAAGACTTTCTGCTAGAAGGATAATGGGGTCCCCTATGGAAGAGTTTTGCTTTTTTTTTCTTTTTTCAAACTAAAGTTCAGTTTTCTGGATTATTTCTCGAATTTGTGAGCTCATCTTTAAAAATTAGACCACTCTTATACACATTCTCCCTACAAGGGTCAGGAATAATAACCTCCATGTTTCTTTCTTTATCCACGTTCTAGAACACACTCCAGTCCTATATCCAGGAGTGCTTTCAAGTGAGAAGTTGACTTTCTAGCGATCTGTGTGTAAATACCCACCTACAAAGTCTTTCTCCCCTTAAGTTTGTTGGAAGAATGTACCTGAGAGAATTTATGCTGCTTCCTCTGTCTCCAGTCAACCTGTTCCTCCATATAATTCCACTGTCTTTCTTCATTCTTTCTTCTTAGAAGGAGCTACTAAGGGATGAGGAAAGTTCCTATCCTGACTTTGGTATCTCACTTACTGGTTAGAAGCATGAGCCATAGCCAGAGACCTGGGTTCAAGTGCCAGCTCTTACCACTTACAAGATATGCTCTCTGAGCTTCTGGAATAGTTGTTCCTTTATAGGGTTGTTGTGAGATTTAAATGACATAACATGAGCAAAGTGCATTGCCTGTGCCTAAAACATAGGTAGCCTCAGCATATGCTATTATTATTCTAATTCCCCTGTTAACTATTAATGGTATTACTCCCCTAGACTTTTCAGTTACCATGGAAATGAATAGCTGAGGGGCTGATGCTCACCTAGATACATACTCTACTGGACCCAAAACAATTGAAGGATCTTTTAACACTTCTCAGTCCTTACTCTTATAATTGTTTGCAAAGCATTGTTTAGAAACAATCCCAATATACAATTTCTCTGTATTACTTTGTATAAAAAAGTCATAATACTAAATTCCTCCTTATTATTTAACTGTTCACTTATTATGCTTTGTGGAATCACAGGATCCATGCCTTATTTATCAGCAAGCCCTTTCACAGCACTTAGCAGAGTACCTGGTATGAAGTGGTTATTCAGTAAACATTTGATTGACTATGTTCTTTATAGAAAAGGTTTGAACTCTACTTTGTTTTCTTGCTTTCTTGTTGCAAATCTGTAATATTTTCCTATTCTTGATTGCCAGGGACTAAGAACTGTGGACAAAGCAAAGCAACACTTGCACTCATCAACAGGAATGTATGCTATTTATATCAATATGAAGTGCGTACATATAGGGATATATTTCTTTAATAAAAGTGGTTAATGGCAACAATTCCTAGACAATGCCCTAGAATAAAGAATATAGCTTTATCAAAATGATAAGAATGCATTCAGGATCCTCAGACCCGTTGCATCTCTCTGTGCCTTTGTTAGAAACTCAGCAGCCCACAAAGGGCACTTTGGGAGTTGACCTAGGCTGTATGCATGACTAATTGTTCAACACCTGCCTGCCTCCAGACAGATCTTCCCATACTGTTCTTAGAGTGGAGTCAAGAAGCAGGAAGCCTAAAGAAACCCTGGATCCTTTGTACCAGCTGCATGGCTATGACTAGACGTGAGTGACAGCACATGCTGAATGATACATAGGGGATGAAAGACAGGGAGGACCATAGATGGAGCCAGGTGTCTGACCGAACCATGGGATGGATATAGTTGACTGAATTGGACAATTCTGAGGACAGAAACAAACTTCAGAGGAAAGAACATTGTCTAGTTTTGGAAACATCAATTTTGAGATGCTTATAAGTTAGCAAAGTGCAGTTGTCAGGGAGGAAATTGGATATTGGACATAAGAGACCAGAACCCTAAAGAGAAGTGTTAGCTAAATACTTAAGTTGAGGGGTCATCAACATAGAGATTCCATTTGAAAACATAGGAGCAAATAAATTTGCCTGGGTAGAAAAATGAGAAACTCCTATTTAGAAAAGGCAGAGAGAAGAGTGAAAGCCTGCAAAGAAACAGATATGGACTGGACGAGAAGCCGGAGAAGGACCAAAAGAAAGTGGAGTCACAGATGCCAAAAGAGGAGCACTGGAAGCTGTCTGGGCTGGCTTCCTCAGGAAGCAGACTCTGAGACAAGTTTGGTGTCCCAGGATCCTTATTCAGGGGTGTCTTTGGGTTCAACATCATGGAAAGGAAGGGAAGAAGACAGGCGTAGGTAGAAAGAGAAGTTGAGCTGCGATGCAGAACTAAAGGCACTTTGGCCCACCTACAGGTTGTCTGGAGCTAGAATGGCTGTTCAGAGATTAGCTGGGGTGGCCAGGCCTTTACCCTCCCACACGCAGTCATATTGGATGTAGTCTGCCTGAGGTGAAACATGATCTTGGCTGAGGGGATGTCTGCGGCTGGGGTCATCCCTAAACAGGCGCACAGCCCTCCTTACCCTCAGTCACTGGGGCAACAGCCCCTCACCTAAGGGGGATCTTGGTGGTGAGTCACAGTGTCCAGCCAGACAGCAAGTCATTAGTAGTGCTGAGGCTCAGGTACATTGAGAGTGTGAAGACATACGCTGCTCTTGACAATCTAGTTTGGTGGCATTATGGGCTAGAACTCGGTTTCAGTGGGTTTCAGGAGCCCTGGAAGTGAGGGAATGCAGGAGGGTGTGACCATCTTTGCATTTGAAGGGAAGCTCAAAAATGGGGTAGAGACTAGAAAATGGAATGTGGGATAAGGTAAGTGTTTTTGTGGTGTTGTTGTTTTAATATGAAAGATCTTCTCACTCCCTGTGACCGAACTGCCTTCCCACCCACACTTGGATTCAATGAGACAGTCCCACATCCTTAAAATAATTACCCTTTCTAGGCTTAGGCTATGTGAAGGTGGTTTCTTATTACTTGCAACAAAAATGTCTCTATCAGTGAGGATATGATCAGAGAAGCAGTCTACTATGAGTGCTGTAGGATAAGGGATTTATTATAGGATTTAGATCTTACACAATAGTGGGATGTGTGAAGTCTATGTAAGGCTGTTGCCTCTGCTTCTGACGTTGGACCTAAGCCACTATAGATCAGCCAGGCTGGCAGGAAGGAAAGCTGCACAGGAAATGGGGGAGAGTAAGGACAAACTAGAACCCATGGAGACAAATGGAACTCATGAGGACAAACTGGAATACACAAGGACAAACCACCTCCAACCTTGGCGGCACGAGTGACCTGTGGGAGAAGTCAGTGCCCTTAGCGATGGTGCTGCACACATGCCTCGCCCAGGCTTCAGAGAAACTAAAGGAGGAAATCCAGTGGGAGATGGAGGAGCTGGGAGCCTGGATGCCACCCGTGCCCACAAGGGAGCCAGCAGATCAGTGACGATGTGTGTGAGCTGCCACCAAGCCTGGTGTAGAAATGGCTGCTTCGCTTCTATCTTCCAGATCTCATCCAAATTTCTCTTGTGGCCAACCCTAATCCCAAATCATATAAAGATGTAATTTTGCTTATCTAAATGTACACAATAAAAAGCCACCACAGAGTCCCCAAAATAACACTAGGGCTATAATTTCCTTGCAGAATTATTGTAAAGGACTAGAGATAATGCAAGTAAATCTGACACAGAGACATGCACATAACTGGCTCTCAATAATGGGAGGGGAATGATAACGCTGTTGATGCAAATAATAGAATAATTTGTTAAAATGTTAACTTATGATTTCTTTTCCTTATACTTCCCCTGATCCTTTAAAACTGCCCTAATTGTCCCCCAACAGATACTCCTTAGTACTAGAATTCCCTCCAATACCGTATTTCTTTTGAGCTAGGTGTGGCCTTGTCAACTAGTTCAGTCAATGGTTCAAGAACAAAAGTGACACAACAGCTTCTAGATCATCTCATTAAAGACAAGTTTTCCCTTTCTGCAGGCTGTGCCACAGATATGAAGGTGACACAGGTTTGGCCATGCAGATGGGGACACGGCAGAACTAGAAGGTGGAAGGAGCCCTGAGTCCCTGCAGGACCACATGGAGCAGAGACGCCTCAGCCATGCTGATCAGCTCAGTGACTGGCTGCTTTTTGAGCCATCTTACTTTTGTGTCTCTTGACACAGTTACTTAGCCTAATACCCTAACTAAAACTCATGCTCTTTTCTTGCATCTAAGGTCTTCTTCTGAAGGCCTAAAGCACAAACTGCTTGAAGTCTCTCCTAGACTTCAATACCTAAACTTATTGAAAAGATGTTCCTGGGAGAGGAAGAGAGAATAAGAAATGAATTTTGGACAAGAGGAAAGAAAAGGGATTATTTCAGAACCCATGAACAGTGGGGACCCTCTCTCTGCTCTCTGGCAGAGTCCCAGGAATAGTATATCACAGGGGAAACTACTGCATTGTGCCCCAGGAAAGCTCCAAGTGTCATCATACAATACCATGTTTGGGGGTGGTGGGGGCAGAGATGCCAGATGTGAGGGGAGAATTTGAACTGGAACAAAGAAAGGCTTAGCAATAACCAGCCCATCAATTAACAAAGAGGGCATGCTAATGCTCTACCATTGGAAAATCCAGGAACATTTAATCCAATAGCTATCAGCGTGGAGCCTCAATAGTAAGTAGGATGGATTTCCCATTAGCCTGGAAGGATGGAAACACTGAGATAGAATTTACTTTTAAATAAACACAGAAGTATGGTATTTCCGGCACTCCAAAGTTTGTGGGTATAGACTCAATCAAATACATCATCATTGTTGTTGCTGTTTTACCCAAGAGTCTCACCAGGTTTTGTATCTATACAAGGGTAATCCCTGCCTTGGCTTGGGGACTATCTAAGCCTGAGCTGCAGAGTGAAGGCATTTATGCCTCCAGTGAGGAGAACAGGGGAGGCAAGGCACGAGGCAACTTCATGCTCTCAAACGACTATGGCTCTATATCTGGGTGCCTCTAATGCCTACCAGGTTATCTTTCTCTCTACCACAGTACTGAGCTTGACAAAATCAAATAGAGGTAGCTTGGGGACAGTGATTACTCAGTCTCCTTCATCTAAAGCTCCTTAGAAACAGTGAATTCCTGGGTATAAGCATCACAAGGAGATGGGAGTCTTTGCGCCTTCCTTAGAATTGCAGATGAGCTATAGCCGAGAAAGACTCTAGAGATCCTACAATACAACCAGTCCTTTACCCACATGAGCAAACCAGGACCCAGAGAGAATGGACTTGCCCACATTTACACAGATAGTCGGAGGCATAGATGAGACAGGGACCAATGGTCTGGATTCTCAGACTAGTTTCTAATTTGTTACACATAGGAGGAACCTGGAGAAAATTTTGTCCACTGCTTTCACTGGGGGCAACTTAAAGGAGGATGAAATGTCCATATTCCCCTTCCATAGTCCTGCCAAGGTGCCATAAATTCTCAGTATTTATTTCAACACTTGAAGCCTTAAGCCCATAAGTTCTTAAATGGACATAAGCAGGAACAAAATTCCACGTGAATGCAGAAGGGCATGTGGAAGACAAAAGAATGCTGACAGGTGGGCTTCTGGAGGACTCATGGGAGAGCTGTCTTCCAGCTGTGTTCCAGTATCTCTCTTTCATTCTCTTCCTCCCTCCCTCTGTCCCCCTCCATCCCTCTTTCCTTCCCCCTTTACTCCTCCCCTCTGTCCCTTCTCTCCCTTTCTCCCTTCTGTCTTCCTGAATGACAGACATGCACATCTTTCCTAGCTAGGGGAGGGGTACAAGAGGAGCTAGAGTTAATAAAGACAAGAATTTTTCTAGTGGCAGTGCCTCCTGGAAACCTCTGAGATGCTTTGTAAATTACAAAGGGCTAACAAACTGTGAAGACGCTCACCAAAAAGGCCTGAGATTTTATGGCCCTAAGTCAGGTGTAACAAACAGCTGGAGAAGGCAAACAAAGCTGCTTCTTGGCACCCAGGTGCACTGGTCCAGAGAAGTGAAGTAGCCAGCCCACCTGTCTGTTCTCAAACTCTTCCTTCCTCTCTTCCTTTCACCATCTCCCCCTTCTTCCCTCCATCCTACTTTTCCTCCCTTCCTTTTCTCACCCGTTAACTAATCCAAAAACATGTATTTGAGTTTATTCCATTAGCCAGGAACCCTGATTAGATTCTATGGTTACAAAGACAACCTTTAGTCTCTGCCCCAGAGGACATTGTACCATTTTTATAGATTATTCATTTATTTATTCAACACACATTTATGAGTTGCTGGGTTAGGACAAATACGCACCCCTGGGATTGAGGCTCACGCAGATACACACCCTACACAATTAGTAACTCCCTTCTACTAAGCATCCAGAGAAATACACAGTTCTAAAGACTGATTACAAAATCGTCTTTCCCTTTTCCCATCCCTTTCTCAACTCCTCAATGCCTGTGTCCACTAATCTTTCTTCCCAAAAAGGGAAATAGTTTGTGCCTGAAATTCTAAACTCCCTGATTTCAGGCAAGGCCTCGAAGAGTATAAATAAGCATATGAATATTTAGCAAAAATGACTGCTATGCAAAGCTTGAAGCACTGTTGTCATAATGCAGAGCCCGCTTTAATCACAGCCACAGGGAAAGCATTTGCCGCTGTCTTATCACACAGGAATGATTTTCCCATTGGCAATGGCAGCCTGCCAGCTGGCTGTAGAGCCAGCGCCTTCCTGGTCTTTCAGGTCACAATCTCAGATGGCATGCTCCACCACTGCCAGGCACTGACATTTCTATTTTTGCAGGACATGCTGGGTCAGGAAACAAAACTGCAGAATCACAGACTATATCTTATTTACATTGAATGCGAATCTCATTTTGGCTCAGAAGCCTATGAATTTCCAACTCTTGTAGTTCAATACACCAGAGATGGCTCAGAGCTTTGCTGATTGAAGTCAGCTGATGGTCTTTGGATCTTATCATTCCCTTTAAATCCCCAAGGTGATTCGTAGAGTGCATTGCTGTAAATCTGCAGTAATTTGCCATTTATAAATAAAGCAGCAACTCAGCTGGGGCATCACCTTCATCCAAGCCCAGCTCAGAACGAACACAAAAGAGAGATGGCTTATATGGGAAAACAAAGTTCTTTAAGAGAAGGGTTTGGAACAACCATTAGTTGCCTCTCCCAACAAATGCTGCTAAGAGCTCCTTCAAACCTTTATCTGAGACAGTTCTTAGCCATTTAGATGCCATGATAACTGCCTCTTGGAAATCTTTTAAAATTAGATCTGCACTTCTGATTCTAGCCAAGATGGAATAACAGAGATCAGATTTACTCTCCTACATAAAAACAAAACAAAAATATGGACACAATTTATGAAATAAACACCAAACAGCAGGCAATAGAGGATCTCTGAGAACTGAGAAGCAAACAAGATGAGCACTATGATTGACTTGAGAGACTTCAGGTTGCAATTCAGGGAGGGAAAACACAGGCAGAGTATGGTGGTCTCCCTAAATTGAGAGTCTGAGAGACCAAGGCAGTTAGGATTTGTTGGACAGAATATTGGGGAGGAGAGACCAGCATGCTGAGAGCACACTGAACATCTCAAGAGAGTCCCCCTCTAGTATTCAGCTGAACAATGATCAGTGCAAGCATGTGAAGAAACCACGTGAGGCTGGGGAAGGAATCACCTGAAAGGATTAGAGGTAATAGTGTCCGGCAATCAACTGACAGAAGAGAATGCTGAACAGAGATGCTGAATAGAATGGAAGGGTATAGAAAAAGCTGGGGAGAATGCAAGTAAAATTAGGGCGATGGAAGGTCAAGAAAGAGGGTCTTGAGACACCTTCTATGCTTTACCATTAAAAAATGACAAAAACTTGCCCTTGGATTATACAAAAAAAAAAAAAGTTAATCACTACATCTTTCCTCATTTCTCAATCCTGCCCTACCCCTACATTTCACTGCTAACTTTATCTCATAAGACATTGAAAAAGATAGCAACACTGGGCAGGAACTCTCTGATCTACATATGAGCAGTTCTACCAACCTGCTACATCTGCTCCTAACTGCTGCTTCCTGCCTCCTGGTTCTTATGAAAAAATATCCACCCTCTTTCTCCTCCTCATCTTACCCAGGACTTTGTCTCTTTCTTTTGTATCATGGTCTCTTCCTCATTAACAGATCATTCTTTGTGGCACAGATGTGTGGTCTATTGTTCCTCTGCACCCTGCTTCCCACCACATAACCATGGGCTAAACCTCCTTTTTTGTTTGTTTTTATTGTTTTGAGATGGAGTTTTGCTCTTGTTGTCCAAGCTGGAGTGCAATGGCTCGATCTCCACTCACTGCAACCTCCACCTCCCGGGTTCAAGCGATTCACCTGCCTCAGCCTCCCGAGTAGCTGGGATAACAGGCGCACGCAATCATGCCCAGGGAATTTTTTTGTATTTTTAGTAAAGACAGGGTTTCACCATAGACAGGGTTTCACCATTTTGGCCAGGCTGGTCTTGAACTCCTGATCTCAGGTGATCTGCCCGCCTTGGCTTCCCAAAGTGCTGGGATTACAGGCCTGAGCCACCACTCCCGGCCAGGATAAATCTCCTTCTAACCCTTGCCATGCAGACCCAATTTTGTGGCCAATCTTGCTCCTTGGTTTCCTGTTGAGTGCTAACCCTGTCCTTTAACTACTAGCTATTTTGACTATAGTTCTGAATCTCACCGATATCACGCACATTCTATCTGCAGCCATGGTCTTCTTTCTTGTTCCTGTTAATTATACTAAAATGATCCTATGATATATGCCAAGAAAATAATATCCCCATTTACCAATAACAAGATTGAGTGAGGTCAGATGATTTACCCAAGGTCACATAGTAAGTGGAAAAGCTTGGGATTTAAGCCCAGGTGTTCTGGCTGTAAATGATTTCATGACACCAAAGCAGTGGAGATGATGGCAATGACCACACTCATGGGTGAGTTTTAAAACTCTGACTCTTCTTTAGATTGTACCTCTCATGGGAAATTTCTAGGAGGCTGATTCTTTTTCACAATCAGGAGAGTTCTCCTGTCCCATCTGCTATTCTTCTGTTCCTCCAACTCTTCAGAAGCCCAGAACTTTGGAGAGAAAGAGTCTCTGTTCTGTCTTTGGCCATAGTTTATTTTGATTAGGGGTAAGGACATGAGGTGAAAATCAATGTAGATCAAGTGTATGCAAAATATCCTAACTACATTAACTCACAGAACCATGATAACAATCTTGTGAGTAGGGACTCAGGATACATTTATGTTTGTATGGATGTGTGTATGCATGCATGTATGTATCTATCACTTGAACTAAGATGTAATCCATTAGCTATTTAACAGAAAATAAAAATAATACAGCAAGTTGGAGGACTCACAGTACCAGATATCAAAACTTATTGATGAGTTTAATCAAAACAGTGTGGCATTATTATAAAGACAGACAAACAGAGTAATGCAAAGTAAACAGAGTTCATACAGTGCAAGATTTTACTTAAGCTCTAGGATGGAAAAGCATACAGTCATCTTGCCTACCACATATAAAATAGAATGATGGATCTCATTTCAAACATGTCAGTCATAACAACTGTGATATGGTTTGGCTGCGTCCCTACCCAAATTTCATTTTGAATCGTAGTTCCCATAATCCCCACATGTTGTGGGAGGGGCCCAGCAGGAGGTAATTGAATCATAGGGGCAGTTATCCCCATGCTGTTCTCGTGATAGTGAGTGAGTTCTTATGAGATCTGATGCTGGGCTCTTCCGATAAGGGGTCTTCCGTCTTTGCTCCGCACTTCTCCCTGCCTCGATGTGAAAAGGATGTGTTTGCTTCGTCTTCTGCCATAATTGTAAGTTTTCTGAGGCCTCCCCAGCCATGTGGAACTGTGAGTCAAGTAAGCCTCTTTCTTTTGTAAATTACCTACTCTCAGGCAGTTGTGTTTTTTTTGTTTTTTTGTTTTTTGTGTTTTTTTTGTTTTTTAATAGCAGCGTGAGAACAGACTAATATAAACTGGAAATGGGCTAAAATAATCTATTATATCAAATTGGTCCTCAGAGAAAATCCAACTATATGTTGTTTGTAAGAAACATTTTACAGAGGAAACGAAAGAAGACTTGAACAAATGAGCTACATGCCTATTCTTGGATAGGAATCCTCAGGTTATAAAAATGTCAACTCTCCCAAAGTTTAATTTATAATTTTGAAATACTCTTCAATAAAATTACCAATAGGAATCATTTGAAACTAGACAAGCAAATTCTAAAGTTCGCATGGGAAAATAAATCTAAAATAGCCAAAGACATTTAAAAAAAAGAAAATTAATGAGTAGATGTTAATGCATATTATGAAATGACAATAATTTAAGCAGTGTGATGCATGAATTAATAAACAGTGGATTAGAATAGGAAGCAAGATATGGGTCCAAATAAATTGAGAGATTTAGTAAATTGTTAAAGGACCATTTCAAATTAGTAGAAAAAAACCTATTAGTCAACAAATAATGTTCAGACAAATGGGTGGCTACCTGGAAAAAATAAAGTTGACCCATGGACCTCATACCATGGAAAAGCATACAGTCATCTTGCCTACCACATATAAAATAGAATGATGGATCTCATTTCAAACATGTCAGTCATAACAACTGTGATATGGTTTGGCTGCGTCCCTACCCAAATTTCATTTTGAATCGTAGTTCCCATAATCCCCACATGTTGTGGGAGGGGCCCAGCAGGAGGTAATTGAATCATAGGGGCAGTTATCCCCATGCTGTTCTCGTGATAGTGAGTGAGTTCTTATGAGATCTGATGCTGGGCTCTTCCGATAAGGGGTCTTCCGTCTTTGCTCCGCACTTCTCCCTGCCTCGATGTGAAAAGGATGTGTTTGCTTCGTCTTCTGCCATAATTGTAAGTTTTCTGAGGCCTCCCCAGCCATGTGGAACTGTGAGTCAAGTAAGCCTCTTTCTTTTGTAAATTACCTACTCTCAGGCAGTTGTGTTTTTTTTGTTTTTTTGTTTTTTGTGTTTTTTTTGTTTTTTAATAGCAGCGTGAGAACAGACTAATATAAACTGGAAATGGGCTAAAATAATCTATTATATCAAATTGGTCCTCAGAGAAAATCCAACTATATGTTGTTTGTAAGAAACATTTTACAGAGGAAACGAAAGAAGACTTGAACAAATGAGCTACATGCCTATTCTTGGATAGGAATCCTCAGGTTATAAAATGTCAACTCTCCCAAAGTTTAATTTATAATTTTAAAATAAATTCCACAGAGCTGAAAGATTTGAAAGAGAAAATGAATTCATGAAAGTACTAGAAAATACTTTTGTAAGTTTGATAAGAAACCCAACCATGAACAGTAGGTTCTTAACTCTTTAAAAACATGCATGTAAGCACATACATGTATATTTATATATCAAGAGACACTGCCATAAAGAACATATAAATGGCAAAGTTGCAGGAAAAAAGAAAACCATATTTAGACAAAGGCTAACAGTCTTGATTTTATTTTATTTTTTGAGACAGAGTCTCACTCTGTCACACAGGCTGAAGTACAGTGGTGCAGTCTTGGCCCACTGCAACCTCCACCCCCACTGGGTTCAAGTGATTCTCCTGCCTCAGCCTCCCAAGTAAGGGATTACAGGCACGCACCACCATCCCTGGCTAATTTTTGTATTTTTGTAGAGACGGGATTTTGCCGTGTTGGCCAGGCTGGTCTCGATCTCCTGACCTCAAGTGATTCTCCAGTATTGGCCTCCCAAAGTGCTGGGATTACAGGGATGAGCCACCGCACCCAGCCAACAGTCTTGATTTCATATCAGTAAGTATTAGTTTAAAAAGGGGCCAACAATAGAAAAGTGGATAACATTTTCTTTTGTAGATGTATATTTTATTTTTTAAAGTTTTTTTTATTTGTACAAATTTATGGGATATATGTGCAATTTTGTCACCTGCATAGATTGTGTACATGGTCAAGTCAGGGCTTTTAGATTGCCCATCACCCAAGTAACAAAAATTGTACCAACTATTTTCTCATCCACCTTCCTCCCATTTCCTCACCCTTCCAAGTCTCCATTGTCTATCATTCCACTCTCTAGATCCATGTGTACACATTTTCTTTTTTACCACCCATTTATGAGTGAGAACATGTGACATTTGACTTTCTATGCCTGGCTTGTTTCACTTAAGATAATGGCCTCCAGTTTCATCTACGTTGCTGCAAAAGATGTGATTTCATTCTTTTTTATAGCTGAATGGTACTTAATTGTGCAGACATACGACATTTATCCAATCTTCCATTGATGGACACTTAGGTTGATTCCATATCTTTACTGTTGTAAATAGTGCTGCAATAAACATAGCAGTATGGGTATCTTTTTGATGTATTGTTTTCTTTTCCTTTGGGTGGGTACCTGGTCGTGGGATTGCTGGATTGAAACAAATGGTAGTTTAATTTTTAGTCCTTTGAGAAATCTCCATACTGTTTTTCATAGAGGTTGTACTATTTGAAAATAATTTGTATTATTTTTGTCCTTTTAATAATAATCATTCTGATTTAGGCAAGATGATATCCCATTGTGGTTTTAATTTGCATTTCTCTGATGATTACTGATGTTGAGCAATTTTTCTGTCGGTCATTTGTCCTGTTTTGAAAAGTGTCTATTAGTGTCCTTTGCTCACTTTTTAATGGTATTCTTTGTTTTGTTGTTTTTATTAAGTTGCTTGAGTTCCTTGTATATTCTGGATATTAGTTCCCTGTTGTATGAACACTTTGCAAATATTTTCTCCCATTCTATAGGCTATCTGGTCACTCTTCTATTTCTTTTGCGGTGCAGAAGCCTTTTAGTTTAAGTAAGTACCATTTGTCTATTTTTTGTTTTTTTGCCTGTGCTTTTGAGGTCTTGGTCAGAAATTCTTTGCCTAGACCAATGTCCATAAAAGTTTTCCCTAGGTTTTCTTCTAGTATTTCAGTTTTGGTTGTTGTTATTTTCAGTTTGTTTTTGTTTTTGTTTAAAGGCAGTGTGGAGTGCAATGGCGGAATCATAGCTTGTTGCAGCCCCAAACTCCAGGGCTCAAGCAGTCCTTCTGCCTCAGCCTTCTGATTAACCGGGACTACAGGCATACACCACCATGCCTGGCTAATCTTTTTTTAATTTATTTTTTGTAGAGTCAGAGTCTCATTGTGTAGCCCAGACTGGTCTTGAACTCCTGGTCTCAAGTGATCCTCTTGGTGCACGCTCCCAAAGTGCTAGGATTGCAGATGTGAGCCACTGTACCATGCCCCTTCTAGTATTTTTACAGTTTCAAGTCTTATATTTAAGTCTTTAATCAATCTTGCATTGATTTTTGTACATAGTTTCATTTTCTTCATATGGCAATCTAATTTTCCAGCAGCATTCATTGAAAAGGGTGTTCTTTCCATAGTGTATGTTTTGTCAGTTTTATCAAAGATCAGTTGGCTAAAAAAAAAAATGGCATTATTTTGAGTTTTCTTTTCTATTTCATTGATCTATGTGTCTATTTTTATACCAGCACCATACTACTGTTTTGGTTCCTGTAGCCTTGTAACATAGTTTGAACTTGTAATGTGGTACTTCTAGCTTCGTTCTTTTTGCTTAGGATTGCTTTGGCTATTCTGGCTCTTTTTTGGATCCATATGAATTTAGGATTTTTTTTTTTCTAATTCTGTGGAAAGTGACATTCATATTTTGTTTTATTCTGTTCTGTTTTGTTTTGTTTTAGATGGAGTCTCACACTGCTGCCCAGGCTGAATTGCCAGTGGCACAATCTCAGCTCACAGCAAACTCTGCCTCACAGGTTCACATGATTCTCCTGCCTCAGCTTCCCGAGTAGCTGGGATTACAAGTGACCGCTGCCACACTTGGCTAATTTTTGTATTTTTACTAGAGACAGGGTTTCACCACGTTGGCCAGGCTGCTCTCAAACTCCTGACCTCAAGTGATCCTCCTGCCTTGGCCCCCCATAGTGCTGGGATTACAGGCATGCACCACCCCGCCTGGTGACCTTGGTATTTTGATAGATTGCATTGAATCTGTAGGTTGCTTTGAGCAGTATGGTCATTTTAACAACATTAATTTTTCTGATCCATGAGCATGGGATGTTTCTTATCCATGTGTTTGTGTAATCGGTCATTTATTTCATCAGTGTTTTGTTGTTTTTCTTGTAGAGATCTTCCACCTCCTTAAATTTATTTCTAGGTATTTTTTGTAGCTATTGTAAGTGAGCTTGCCTTCTTGATTTCTTTCACAGGTAGGTCATTACTGGTGTACAGAAATGCAACTGGTTTTGTATATTGATTTTGTATCCTTCAACTTTACTGAATTCATTTATCAAATCTTAAAGTTTTTCTGAGGGGAGTATTTAGGTTTCCTATATAAAAGAATATATCATCAACAAACAGGGATAATTTGGCTTCCTCTTTTCTGACTTGGATGCCTTTTATTTCCTTCTCCCCCCGATTGCTCAGGCTAGGAATTCCAGTACTGTGTTGAATAGGAATTGTGAAAATCCTCATTTTGTTCCAGTTCTTAGAGAAAATGCTTTCAACTTTTCCCTATTTCAGTATGATGTTAGTTGTAGGTTTGCTGTATATAGCCTTTATTATTTTTGAGGTATGTTCCTTCTGTACCAGATGGTTGACAGTTTTTATCATGAAGGGATGCTGAATTTTATCAAATTCTTTTTCTGTGTCTATTGAGATAATGATATAGGTTTTGTCCTTGATTCTGTTTATGTTTATGTATCATATTTATTGATTTACATATGTTGAATCTTCCTTGCATCCCTGATATAAATCCCACTTGATAATGGTATATTATCTTTTTGTTGTGTTGTTGGATTTTGTTTGCTAGTATTTAGTTGAAGATTTTTGTGTCTATGCTCATCAGGGATATTGGCCTGTAGTTTTCTATTTTTGTTATGTCATTTTCTTGTTTTGGTATCAGAGAGATACTGGCCTCATAGAATGAGTTACAGTAGAATCCCTTCTCCTCAATTATTTGGAATAGTTTCAGGAGGATTGGTACTAGTTATTCTTTATACATTTGGTAGACTTTAACTGTGAATTCAGCTGGCCCTGGGCTTTTCTTTGTTGAGAGGTTTTTTTGCTTTGTTTTGTTTTGTTTTGTTTTATTTTGAATATTGATTCAGTCTCGCTGCTTTTTATTGACCTGTTCAGGTTTTCTATTTCTTCCTGGTTCAATCTTGGGAGGTTGTATGTTTCTAGGAATGTGGCCATTTCCTCTAGGTGTTCTAGTTTGTAAGTGTATAGTTGTTCATAATAGTATCTATTGATTTCTTTCTATTTCTTTAGTATTAGTTTTAATGTCTCCTCTATCATTTCTGATTTTGTTTATTTGGGTCTTCACCTTTTCTTGGTTAGTCTAGTTAGTGGTTTACAATTTTATCTTTCTGAAGAACCAACTTTTCATTTCATTGATCCTTTGTATTTTTTTAGTCTCTACTTCATTTAATTCTGCTCTGATCTTTGTTATTTCTTTTCTTCTGCTAATATGAGTTTGATTTGCCCTTAATTCCTTGAGGGACATCATCAGATTGTTAATTTATAATCTTTCCACTTTATTAATGTAGGCATTTAATGCTATAAACTCCCTTCCTAGCATAGTTTCTGCCATATCTTACAGGTTTTGTTATGTTGTACTTCCATTTTCATTTGCTTCAAAATGTTTTCATCTCTGTTTTAATTTATTCATTGACTCAGTGGTCATTCAAGAGCATGTTGTTTAATTTCTATGTATTTATATAGTTTCTGAAGTTTCTCTAACTTTATTCTACTGTGATCTGAGAAGATTCTTGATATGATTTCAATTTTTAAAAATTTGTTGAGACTTGTTTTGTGGCCTAACATATGTTCTATCTTGGAGAATGTTCCATGTTCTGATGAAAATAATGTATATTCTGCAGCTGTTAGGTAGAATGTTCTGTAAATTGGACTTATATTTTTAAATTCTGTAATGAAAATTTTTTTTTCATTTTCTGGTCTCTTTCTATAACACCTTTAATATAATAGTTGTTACACTTTATTGAAAACTTACTTATTCTTTCAAATGCTTTTCCTTCTATATATTCCCTGTTTTTTTCATTTAGCCATCCTCAGACACCAGATACTCAATTTAAATTTCACTATCACTGGCTTCCCTGATAACCCTTTAAAGACAAGTCTAGGCTTGAACAGTAATTTCAGGTCAACTACCTGCTACCCATGGAGACCATGGAGTTGAACTCAAGTCGCTTTAACACCTAAACCTGGGTTCTTCTCATTTCTCTACTCTCTCTTCCAATCAGCAGGTCTGTTGGATGCATCACATATACCTGCCCCATGTCCTAGTATTACTCTTCAGTGGGCATGAATAATTGATTCTATCACCCTTTCATGTTCAGCCTATACATGTGGAGCTGCACTCTTCTTCAAGACAGATTACAGGCACTTCAAAGAGGTGAAGACATTTACAATTCCAGCCAGGGGTGGATCTAGGTCTGCTTACATCTCGAGTGGCATTTACCATGACATTCAAGGTCTTCATTTACCCCTCCCCTGAAGGTTCCAGCTGCACAATGCTGATGTGCTAACTGGCGCCCTTCTAAGTTCATGTCTTCCAGTGTTAATGGAAAATAGTAACATGTTTTTACCTTATGTTTGTTCTACTTCTAACACAGAGAAATCCCTAAGCCCTTCTGTTTATAGGACCCCTTTTAGCTTTCCATATTTGTAGTATTTGTCCAGAACCAAAGTCAGCCTGGATTTATATTTGAAATTTCCTTAAATGTAGAGAAGAGGAAGAGGAAGGAAAAGGCTGTTGTTGTGGAATGCCTATGCACTGAGAACAGCAAGAGAACCATTTTTGGTTTTGCCCAAATTAGCATTGCTAGATAAATTGGGAGACTTATATCTTTCCAGTTGCCAGGAGAGCATGCCAGCTAATTTTAGCCCGTTGTGTAAATATAACCAGCACTGGTATGCACTGGCCTTTAACATTCACAAGGGTCAATGATGTCCTGCAACAGCCAGAGAAGTGCCTACACTAGCCCTGTATTGACTGAACTTCCTGGGTCCTTAGTCCCCTGTGTCTCCCAGATATATTAATTTTCCTTGGAAGTGACCTTGGAGATCTCTTGGCCTGACCCCCTGCCCAGGGCATGACCTTTTCCATGTCTTTGGACAGAAAATTGCCACAACAAAGGTAGCAACATTCTGCAGCCCTTAAGGCAGGTGCAGCCTCAGTCATTTTTTCTCAACAGTGTAACTCTCAGGCAGCAGAGCTAAGAATGAAGTTTTAGAAGGAAATATTGTGTATGATACTATTTTGTCTTCCTAAAAAATGCTTTTTTTAAAATTCAACTCCTGAAACACCCTGTCCCCCAATGAATATGCTATAGCTAAATGTAATTGTTTTCTAATCTAATTGCCAGGAGAGGTCACAATAGGCTTATACAACCAACCCTCTGAATCCTATCTGCTCTACAACTGGCAGGGGCAGATGATAGTCTCTGGGAGGTGAATATAACTGAAGCAGAGGAAAATCACAAAGGAGGAAGCTGCTCCAACCCCCACTGAGAGATCAGGCTTTAAGCTATACTGTCCCTCAGTATCCTCATCTGCTAAATTGAAGTGTTTATATATAGTTCCTACCTCTCAGAGATTTTATGGAGTTTAAATGAGTTAATGCATGCCAAACTGTTAGAAGAGCTCTTAGATAATGCTTAATAAATGTTGGTATAATTTGGATGTTTGTCCCCTCCAAATATCATATTGAAATGTAATCCCAAATGTTGGAGGTGGGGCCTGGTGGGAGGTGCTTGGATCATGGGGGTGGATCCCTCATGAATGGTTGGTTTGTGCCTTCCCCATGGTAATAAGTGACTTCTCGCTCTGTTAGTTCACGTGAGAACTGGTTGTTTAAAGAGTCTAGCACCTCCCCTCCCCACCCCCCTACCTCCTGGCTCCTGCTCTCACCATGTGGTGTGCCAGCTCTGTTTCCCCTTCTACTATGATTGTAAACTTCCTGAGGCCATCACCAGAAGCCAAGGAGATGCTGGCACTATGCTTCCTATACAGCCTGCAGAACCATGAGCCAGTTAAACCTCTTTTCTTTGTAAATTACTCAGTCTTGGTTATTCCTTTATAATGACACAAAAATAGCCTAATACAAATGTTGGCCATTGTTTTATTATTGTTATACGGATTGAAATCACAGTTCCCATTTACTAGTTGAAGGACCTAAGCCTAGATTTCTTCGTCTGCAAAATGGGCATAAGTAAAAGTCCTACCTCATAAAGTTGCCGTTAGGATCAAATGAATTGAAAGGTATAAAGCTCCTGGCTTTTGCCTGGTCCTTGTGTGTGCCCAGAGTGTGGCAGTTCCTCTTGTTATTTCTTCAGGTGCTTAAGAAACTCTTCACTCAGCAATCACAACTGCTTGCAAACCACTCAGATTTTTCCAAAGACAATTTCAGAGTGGCTAAAGACATTGAGCAGATGTGTGCTGTTCATTTTCAGTATTTTTTCTTGATGGCAACAGAGAGTAAGGTAATGATAAATACAAAATGGCTACAAAATATATAAATATATAAAATATATTAAAATAACCATGAAATAGGGTTCAAGAGAGAAAAGGAACATTTCCTTTGTCTTGTTTCTGGGTTTTGCTTTGAGGGTTTCACCTTGTTTGTTTGGGTTTTGTTTGTTTTTATCTCAGAGTTAATCACAAGGGTGAGAGTGAGATAGAGTGATTAGCCCAGGTGGACTAGCTATGCTGCTATTCTAGTCCAAAGACCCTTGGCAGACATACATAATAACAGAGACAAGTAAAAATGGAGTATTATTTCTCTGTAGATGACATGTCCCTAAGAAAGCCCTGCCGGGCTAATATACGCTATGGGATAATCCCCCATGTTCTCATTCATTTAAGCATGTGTCATGGTATTTCTTTTCAGCAGCCAATTGATCCTGCTCTGTTTTTGCTTGGACTAACATTAAAATTAGTTTGCATTTCCTGAGGTAGCCAAGCAACTGGAGTAAGATAGTGACATGGAGAGGGATTTAGCTCAGACTTTTAAAAGTGGCAGCAGAACAGCTAAAAGCAAATAATCTAAAAACAGAAATCAGGAGGAAATTCCTTATTTAAGGTTGAATATTGCTAGATTATTTTCTTTTCATAAAAAAGCACTTCTTTCAGGTAAACCATTGCTTGTATTAAAAACTCCCAGTTTTGGCCACTGCACTCCAGCCTGGGCGACAGAGCGAGACTCCGTCTCAAAAAAAAAAACTCGCAGTTTTTCCTGATCTGTTTCTAAAGACTTAATTCTAATGAGAGAGTTACAGTGTGTGGTCCTCAGCAAACACTTATCACTATAGATCTTTCCACGCTCCCCATGATTCTCAGGGGAGTTGCAATCAAGCTATGCTGTTGTATAATAATGGGCTGCGACAAACAAGTAGGGAGAAATTGCTCCTGTCCAACCTCAAACCTCCATATGAAAAGGTTGCATGTTTATGGAGCTAGTGAAAGGAGCACAGGCCCAGAAATCAGACATACTTTGAGTTTAAAACCCTGTTCTCTAAACCACAAGTTATGTGACCTAGGATGAATTCCTTAACTCCTCAGAACTTTTTAACAAGAGCTGTGGTCCTACTTTGCATTGCTTGCTTTTAGCTCAGTAAAAGTTAGTGCTTTGCATGCAAGATTCTTTTTAAGCTTTGTGACACCTCTGTGAGGTGGGCATTATTATTAGTCACGTTTTATAGATGAGAAAACCAAAGCTAGTAAGTGATTCAAAAGTCATGCTTTGCTACTGTAAGCCTTCTATAGTGCTACTAATGAATACTGCACATGGTGTGAATGGCCCTCATGAGAGGATACTGACATGCATGGAGATTTGGTTCACAGATACTCTAAACAGACTGCACCGGTATTTGCCACTAGTGGGAGCAGACAGCAGAAGATGGATTTAGCGCCCCTGCATTTGTACTCCTCTCAGTCCATCTGTCTCTCTCCCTTTTCCCCACTCTATGTTAATAACAATTTTTCTGACCTGTAGGTAATTTAGTTGCCTAGAGTGGCTATTCTTTTTTTTTTTTTAGACGGAGTCTCACTCTGTCACCTAGGCTAGAGTGCAGTGGTGCAATCTTGCCTTATTGCAACCTCCACCTCCAACTTCAAGCAATTCTTCTGCCTCAGCCTCCTGAGTAGCTGGAATTACAGGCACATGCCACCACACTCAGCTAATTTTTGCATTTTTAGTAGAGATGGGGTTTTGCCATATTGGAATAACTGTTCTCGAACTCCTGATCTCGTGATCCACCCGCCTCGGACTCCCAAAGTGCTGGGATTAAAGTAGTAACATATCCACCTCATTTCTTCTGTTAATAGACCTTCTCCTTCACACCCCACAAAGGCACATATGTACATACACACACATGCATACACACATCCATACACACGCAACTTCTTACCATTCATACTCTGTCATGGCCACAGGAGTGGACACATGACTTTTCTTTGCTGTGATACTAAATTTGGCCTGCTGAAAACCCAAAGTCCAACAACCTGAAATAGGCCTGTCTGTAGTAGGAAATTAAAAGATCAACACAAAAAGAAGCAGAGACCAGCAGAAATGAGAGATGCACAGAAGGCAACTCACGTGAGCCAACCAATAGCACCTCCTAAGGAAAAGGCCAAGAAGTGCCTGTTTCTGATATCTCTGGTGTCTCTGGGCCCAACCTTCCCCTTCCAATATCTTGATTGTTCATCTCTTTCTTCAATTCTGTGAGCTTCTCAATATCCCTTCCAGCTACCTGAACCAGTCTGAGAAGGCAAATGTGAGTTGGGTCTCTGTATGAGTCCATGCTTGCATTGCTATAAAAAAAATACCTGAGACTGGGTAATTTAAAAAGAAGAGAGGTTTAATAGACTCATAGTTCTACAGGCTGTACAGGATGCATGGTGGCTTTTGTTTCTGGGGAGGCCTCAGGGAGGTTTTACTCACAGTGGAAGGCAAAGCAGGAGCAGGCATCTTACATGTCTGGAGTAGGAGGAAGAGAGAAGGGGGGATGTGCTATATACTTTTAAACAACCAGATCTCATGAGAACTCTATCATGAGAACAGCACCAAAGGGATGGTGCCAAACTATTCATTCAGGATCCATCCCTATGATCCAACTACTTCCCACAAAGTCCCACCTCCATCACTGGGGATTACAATTCAACATGAGATTTGGGTGGGAACACAGATCCAAACCATATCATTCTGTCCCTGACCCTTCCCAAATCTCATGTCCTCCCATTGCAAAATACAATCATCACTTCTCCATAGTCTCCAAAGTCTTAACTCATTTCAGCATTAACTCAAAAGTCCAAAGTCTCGTCTGAGACAATGCAAGTCTCTTCTGCCTATGAGCCTATAAAATCAAAAGCAAGTTAGTTACTTCCAAGATACAATGGGTGTATAGGCATTGGTTAAATACTTGTTCCAAAAGGGAGAAATCAACCAAAAGAAAGGGCTACAGGCCCCATGAAAAGCTAAAACCCAGTAGGGCAGTCGTTGAATCTGAAAGCTCCAAAGTAATCTCCTTTGTCTCCATGTCCCACATACAGGGCACAATGATGCAAGAAATGGGTACCCAAGGCCTTGGGCAGCTCCATATCTGTAGTTTTGCAGGGTTGCGCTCCCAAGGCTGCTCTCATGGGCTGGCATGAGTCCCTGTAGTTTTTCCTGGTTCACAGTACAAACCATCAGTGGCTCTACAATTTCAGAGTCTGGAGGATGGTGGCCCTCTTCTCACAGCTCCACTAGGCAGTGCCTCAGTGGCAGCTCCAATCCTATGTTTTCCCTCTGCACTGCCCTAGTAGAGGCTTTCCATGCAGCCTCCACCCCTCAACAGGCTTCTGCCTGGATGTCCACACTTTTCCATACATCTTCTGAAATCTAGATAGAGGCTACTAAGCCTCAGCTCTTGCATGCTGTGCACTTGCTGGCTTAATGCCATATGGAAATTGCAAAGGCTTATGCTTGCACCTCTGAAGCAGTGGCCCAAGCTCTACCTGGACCATTTTGAGCCACATCTGGAGTTGGAGCAGCTGGGATGCAGGGAGCAGTGTCCCAAGGCTGCACAGGGTATCAGGCCCCTGGGCCTAGCCCAAGAAACCATTCTTTGCTCCTAGGCCTTCAGGCCTGTGATGGGATGGGAGGGGCTGCCACAAAGGTCTCTAAAATGCCTTTGAGGCCTTTTCCCCATTGTCTTGGCTATCGTTATTTGCCTTCCTTTTAGTTATACAGATTTCTGCAGCTGGCTTGAATTGATCCCCTGGAAATGGACTTTTTTTTCTATCACATGGCCAGGCTTCAAATTTTCCAAACTTTTATGCTCTGCTTCTTTAAATATAAGCATCAGTTTTATGCCATTTCTTTGTTCATGCATATGAGCATAGGCTGTTAGAAGCAGCCAGGCAACATCTTGAACACTGCCACTTAGAAATTTCTTCTGCCAGATACCCTAAATCATCACTCTCAAGGACAAAGTTCCATAGATCTCTTGGGCAGGGGCACAATGTTGCCAGGTTCTTTGCTAATGCATAACAAACATGACCTTTGCTCCAGTTCCCAATTAATTCCTCATCTCCATCTGAAGCCCTCTCAACCTGGCCTTCATTGTCCATATCACTACCACCATTTTGGTCACAACAATTTAACAAGCCTCTAGGAAGTTCCAAATTTTCCTTCATCTTCCTGTCTTCTGAGCCCTCCACACTCTTCCAACTTCTGCTTGTTACCCAGTTCCAAAGTCATGTCACATTTTCAGATATCTTTATAGCAATGCCCCCCATTCCTTGGTACCAATTTTTGGTATTAGTCCATTCTTGCATTGCTATAAAAAATACCTGAGACTGAATAATTTATAAAGAGAAAGGGTTTAATTCACTCACAGTTCAGCAGGCTGTACAGAAAGCATGGCAGTTTCTGCTTCTGGGGAGGACTCGGGGAGCTTTTACTCATGACAGAAGGCAAAGCAGGAGCAGCCATATTACATGGCCAGAGAAGAAGGAAGAGAGAGAGGGGTAGTTGCCACTCACTTTTAAACAACCAGATCTCATAAGAACTTTGTCACAAGAACAGCACCAAAGAAATGGAGCTAAACTGTTCATGAAGGATTCACCCCCATAATCAAATCACTTCCCACCAGGACCCACCCCCACCATTTGGGTGGGATTACAATTCAACGTGAGATTTAAGTAGGGATATAGATTCAAACCATATCAGTCTCTGATATTTGCAACCAAAAATGTTCTAATTTGGCATACTTAAGTCTTGCATCAGAAAGTTGAGGAGAATGAGAATCCTAAATGTATTATATATATACTTTCATTTTTCTGAGGATGACCCAACACTCATTCATTCAACACTCTTACTGAATACCTGTTACATGTCAGGCACTGTGCTGAGAGTGTGCAATTCAAGGATGAATAAAATATGGTTCCTGTTCCCAGTCTAGAAGACGAAGACGGACACTGATAAAAATGCAATAAAATGTCACCAGCGTTTTTATAAAGGTCATAGGAAACTGTAGGTACAGGAAGAAATAAATAGTCAATTATTTCTGGAAGGTTCAGGGAAGTCTTCAGAGAGGTGATAATCCTTTGTTGACATTTGAATGGTAAGTGTTATCTAGGCCTTTGCTATTCAAAGTGTGGTCTGTGAACCAGCAGCATCAGCATTACCTGTTAGAAATACAGAATAGGGGCCCCACTCCAGATGTAATGAATCAGCATCCGAATTTAAAAAAATCTTCGGCCGGGCGCGGTGGCTCAAGCCTGTAATCCCAGCACTTTGGGAGGCCGAGACGGGTGGATCACTAGGTCAGGAGATCGAGACCATCCTGGCTAACACCGTGAAGCCCCATCTCTACTAAAAAATACAAAAAACTAGCCGGGCGAGGTGGCGGGCGCCTGTAGCCCCAACTACTAGGGAGGCTGAGGCAGGAGAATGGCGGGAACCCAGGAGGCGGAGCTTGCAGTGAGCTGAGATCCGGCCACTGCACTCCAGCCTGGGCCATAGAGCGAGACTCCATCTTAAAAAAAAAAAATCTTCAAGTGGTTGGTACCACATTAAAGTTTGAGAAGTGCTGATCCAGACAACAAGAAGGATAGAGGAAGAGTAATTTCAGACGGAGGGACTAGTTTGAACAAAGGCTGGCAGACGTGATAGAGCATGATGTGTTCATGAGATTGTAAGTCATAGCAGATGATGTGAGGGAGGATACAGCACAAATTATAGCAAGTCCAGACCACAGAGAGCCTTGTAATCGATGCAGAAAGGACTGGACTTTATCCGACCAGTAATGAGGAACCAGTAAAGTAAAAGTTTGATATAATCAGATTTTATATTTAAAAGTAGAGTAAAAACATTTCTGGCAAGCAGAGTAATAAGATGAAGTTTGGACATGATCTCGGATAAAAGGGAGATTTGAGGGGAAAGAATAACATGATTTGATTGATTTTGATTTGATGCAATTTATCTTAATGTTTCAAAGCTAAATGCCTGACAACAGTGTGGAAGATGGATTGGAGAGAGGGCAATACCAAAGGCAGGGAGACCAACTGGCATAGTCATATACTGGTAAGAGATGATCAAAACTACAAAAGTGCAGCAGGAATGGAGAAGAAGAGTGGCTATCAGAGAGAAAATGGGACAGACTCTGAAGACCTTACTCAAAAACTGGAAGCTGTATATGGCAGCTAAGTGGGGCAAGGAAATCTGGCATATATGATAGAAGAGACAAAATAGAAGAGTCCATAGTGGAACAACAGAAAGCAAGTTCTGCTCAGGGTCTATTGAGTTGAATCCCCTGTGGGATGTATACATGGAGGAAAGCAGACATGGACACATTAGCAACAAACACTAACCTCACATACAAGGTATCTCTTGAAATTCCTCAACTAGAAACAACTTTGTTTTCCTAGAAACCATCTAGCTAATTTTAAAAAGAATTAACTCTGATGAAGAATTCAATGACTGTGAACTCAGACCATACAACCTAGAGCTGATCTTCCACCTGTTACCTGTTGTATTAGTCCATTCTCATACTGCTAATAAAGACATAACCAAGACTGGGTAACTTTTAAAGGAAGAGGTTTAATTGACTCACAGTTCAGCATAGCTAGGGAGGCCTCAGGAAACTAATAATCATGACAAAAGGAGAAGCAAACAAGTCCTTCTTCACATGGTGGGAGCAAGGAGAAGTTCAGAGTGAAGGCAGGGGAAAGCCCCTTATAAAACTATCAGATCTCACGAGAACTCACTATCATGAGAACAGCATGGAGGTAACCACCCCCATGATTAAATTACCACCCACCAGATCCCTCCATTGACACACGGGGATTATGGGAACTACAATTCAAGATGAGGTTTGGGTGGGGACACAGTCAAACGATATCATTCCACCCCCAGCCCCTCCCAATCTCATGTTCTCACATTTCAAAATATAATCATGCTTTTTTCAACAGTCCCCCAGACTTAACTCATTCCAGCATTAACTCAAAAGTTCAAGTCCAGTCTCATCTGAGACAAGGCAAGTCCCTTCTGCCTATAAGCCTGTAAAATCAAAAGTAAGTTAGTTACTTCCTAGATACAATGGGGCTACAGGCATTGGGTAAATACACTTATTTCAAATGGAAGAAACTGGCTGAAACAAAGAGCTACAGGCCCCATGCAAGTCCAGAATCCAACAGGGCAGTAGTTAAATCTTAAAGCTCTGAAATAATCTCCTTTGACTCTATGTCTTATATCCAGGTCATGCCGATGCAAGAGGTAGGCTCCCATGACTTTGGGCAGCTCTGCTCCTGGGGCTTTGCAGGGTGCGGCCCCATCCTGGCTGCTTTCACAGGCTGGAATCGAGTGTCTGCACCTTTTCCAGATGCACAGTGCAAGCTGTCAGTGGATCTACTATTCTGGAGTCTGGAGGACAATAGTTCTCTTCTCACAGCTCCACAAGGCAGTGCCCCGGTGGGGACTCTGTTTGTGGGCTCCAACTCCACATTTTCCCTCCACACTGCCCTAGCAGAGGTTATCCATGAAGGCTCTGCCCCCATACCACACCTCTGCCTGGACATCCAGGCTTTTCCATACATCCTCTGAAATCTAGGCAGATTTTCCTAAACCTCAATTCTGTCTTCTAAGTACCTGCAGGACCAACACCACGTGGAAGCTGCCAAGGCTTGGGGCTTGCACCTTCTGAAGCCATGGCACAGGCTGTATCTTTGCCCCTTTTAGCCACCACTAGAGGCGCTAGAATGCAGGGCACCAAGTCCCAAGGCTGCACACAGCAAGGGGGGCCTGCACCCAGCCCCAGAAACCATTTTTTCCTTCTAGGCCTCTGGGCCTGTGATGGAAAGGACTTTTGTGAAGGTTTCTGACATGCCCTGGAGACATTTCCCCCATTGTCTTGGTGATTAACATTTGGCTCCTTGTTACTTATACAAATTTCTGCAGTCTGCTTGAATTTCTCTGCAGAAAATGAGTTTTTCTTTTCTACTGCATTGTCAGGCTGCAAATTTTCCAAACTTTTATGCTCTATCACTTCTTGAATGCTTCGCTGCTCAGAAATTTCATCCATCAGATACCCTAAATCATATCTCTCAAGTTCAAATTTCCACAGATCTCTAGGGTAGGGACAAAATGCCACCAGTCTCTTTGCATAGAAAAAGTTCCTCATCTCCATCTGAGACCATCTCTGCCTGGACTTTATTGTCCATATTACTGTCAGCATTTTGGTCATAGCCATTCAACAAGTCTTTAGGAAGTTCCAAACTTTCCCAAATCTTCCTGTCTTCTGAGCCCTCCAAGTCTCTACGAAATTCTAAACTTTCCCACATTTTTCTTTCTTCTTCTGAGCCCTCCAAACTGTTCCAACCTCTGTCTGTTATCCAGTTCCAAAGTCACTTCCACATTTTTGGGTATCTTTACAGCAACACCCCATTCCTGGTACCAATTTACTATATTAGCCCATTCTCATGCTGCTAATAAAAACATACCTAAGACTGGGCAATTTATAAAGAAAAGAAGTTTAATGGACTCACAGTTCAGCATGGCTGGGAAAGCCTCAGGGAACTTACAGTCGTGGCAGAAGGGGAAAGAGACATGTCCTTCTTCATGTGGTGGGAGCAGAAAGAAATAGAGTGAAGTTGGGGAAAAACCCCTTATGAAACCATCAGATCTCATGAGAATTCACTCACTATCATGAGAACGGCATGGAGGTAACCATCCCCATGATTCAATTACCTCCCACCAGGTCCCTCCAACAATGCGTGGGGATTATGGGAACTACAATTCAAGATGAGATTTGGGTGGGGACGCAGCCAAACCATATCATCTGTGTTTATTGTACACTCAGCAGGAAAGGCCATTGAAGAGTCAGCAGAACTCGGAGTGTGATTCTGGGGACACAACAAGAGGACATCTTTCTGTTCTCCCTAAATGCCCACAGCTCCTTGAAGCCTTAATTACAGTTCACTTTAAGAAGTAACAATGGACATCTACCATAAGCCAAGCACTGTTAGGCACTAGGGATATGACAATAAACAAGAAAATTCTCAACCTCATTGGGCTAACATCTAGCAAAGGAGACAACAGTTAAACTGAAAATAAATGTGGCAGATGCAGTTATCCCTTCAAGTAAGTACTTGCTACCAGCTATCAAGAGTGTGGCTAGCTGACAGCCCCCAGTACTTAGCACTTTTGGGTCTACCCTGGCTTTCAAGCCAAGACCATACTATTCTTACAGTGACTCCTATACAATGGCTGGGCAAAGCAGTGGTATCTGAGAGCATGTACATCTTGGAGTGACCCCCAGCTTAGAGTTGCCAGATTTAGCAAATAAAAACACAGGGCACCCAGTTAAATTTGCACTGCAGATAAACAATGAACTTTTTTTTACTATAATTGTGTCCCAAATATGGCATGAGAAAGACATACTTTAAAAAAATTCATTGTTGGCTGGGTGCAGTGGTTCACATCTGTAATCCAAGCACACTAGGAGACTGAGGCAGGCAGATCACTTGAGCCCAGGAGTTCAAGGCCAGCCTGGACAGCATGGTGAAACCCCATTTCTACAAAAAAAAAATTTAAAAAACAGCTTGGTGTAGTGGAGTACTCCTGTAGTCCCAGATACTCGGGAGGCTGAGGCAGGAGGATTACTTGAGCCTGGGGCAGAGGTTGCAGTGAGCTGAGAACTATACTCCATCCAACTTGCAACAGTTGGTACCAAGAATGGTTTGAGAAAGCATGTAGTAAGATAAAGACTTGGGAACTAGATCACTCACGACTTTGCTGGTTGTAAGGACATAATGCCTGGTTGTAGGTAGTGTACAGACAGCCCATGGCATGAGATGGAGGTCCAGTTGTTAAAAAGGTTCACCAATGGTAGACTGGGATGGCAGGTAGGAAGAGAGGAATGTATTGTTTCAAGCATTAGAATGTAGGGGAATCTCTATGTATGAAAATAATAGAATTTGCTGATTATTACTAAGTTACATTGATGCCCTACAGGAGGATAATGAAAAGCTGAGAATAGTTAACAAACCACTAAAACTAAGTGTGCAAAGAGTTTCTACAAAGAATCCGTCTTACTGTGAGTGAGCAGAAAAAGCTGAAGATGAAGCACAGGATTTAATACAGCTACTGAATTTGAAAGACATTTGAATACTCAAAAAAGCAGGGCTGTTAGACCAAAGTCAGGGCCCCAGGTGGCAACACCTGAGACTCTTAACACATGGGACTGAAACATTTGGATGGATGTTCCTAGATTCCTCTGAACCTTCTGAGCCTATAGGGATGGCTCACCCTTCTCAATTAAGAGCTAGCACATTCCTTGTGTAAAAAGATGATACAAGGGGTTTTCCTCTAAAAGGCAATAGGTGGCTCCCTCCTCCACTCCTGGACATCAGCACACATCACAACACATCTGAGCCAGGAATATGCTGGGCCTGATAAGGAGTATAGCACAAATGAGCTGCAAGATGGCATCAGAGTGAGTCATCAGGGACCAGGGTACTTGATCAAGATGGCTGGAACATAAGTCTGGATAAAGGAGAGTTGCTTTTTGTTTTTGTTTTTTTTACTTGGGGTCACTTTGTTGAGATACAGGATTTAACATCCCAGGAAATGATGCGAACTTGCTTCTGCGAACTTGCTGCTAGGGTAGCTCCCAGAAGCCTAGAGAAAGTGATGGCCCCCACCCCACTGAAAGGTTGAAATGCCTGCTTGCCATGGAAGACATACAGGAAGTGGTTAAGACATAAGGCTCAGGGAAGTAGGATTGCAGGAATGGGTGTATTAGGAGAGGCCAAAAAACCAATCAGAGGACACACCATTTACCAAAGCCATCAGGAATGTGGGCCAGAGTTGACAATAGAAGAGTCTGACACAGAACTTGGCTTGCTGATGACAGTGGAACTCTTGGGCTTTCCCAAAGCAATTGATAACCAGGTGGTGGTACTTAAACACCAGAAGCCAGGAGACTGTAATTATCATAACAACCAAAAAAACAGAGTGGCAGTCAGGAGGGCCTAACCTATAGATCATCACGGAGATAGTGAATAGAACTTAGCACTCTTAGGAACAAACTAGATAGCCAGCAAGAGTGCTGTCTGTCATATGTTTGACATATGTAACATGTATGTTATTATATGTAATCAGAAGACAGGAAGAACGGGTGAGCATGAGGCTGAGGGCAATTGCCTCAATAAAAAGTCATAATAACTTTGCCAAATTTCCAGGCCTGAGCTGATTTTCAGATTCAAAACCTGTTGGCTAGGTCTGCAAGGTGACTAGGTGACTAGGTGACTAGGTCTGCAAGGGGAAGGACCCTACAATACATTGGCAAATCCACACTGTGATGATTCCCAATGTTCTTCTCCAAAGGAACCTATTGCCATTGACTTGATTGACTTTACACTGAGAAAAGAAAAATAGCCAAACTTTCCAACAACTGTTGGAGGCAGGGTCTGAATCATCATTGATACGTAAAGACCTGAAGCATCATCATGGGTTCCTTTGAGAAGTGGAGGACATGAATGTCAGGCAATAAATAGATTCCTGGCCGAAGTATGGTTTATAGTGAGTCCACTGATCCATGGGCCCACATAGTGGTCATTTTTCCTGTTCAAAAATGTATTATTGGTATTATTATACTTGGCAGTTGATGTAACTCCTTCACTAGGTCCTTGGCTTTTAGACAAGAGTTGTCATATTGGAGAAGGCCAAGTGGAGATCTCAGAAATTGCTGGCTATGATAAGTAAATCAAAAACAGTATTGCATCCTGGGGGAGTAGTGGAGATTAAAGAAGCAAGGATGCAGCGATGGTCATCCCTGTCATATCTGCATTGAATACCCTAGTCCGGTCCCCACAGAAACTGAATGAATCCTAGAAAATGACTGTAGACTACCACAAGTACAACCAAGTAATGACCTTGATCATATCTGCTGTGCCCAACACAGTGCCATTGTGGGAGCAGATAAATATGGCCTTGGGTTTATGGTACCCAACCACCAATTTGGCAAATGCATGCTTTTCAATCCCAAATAGAAAAGGCCATCAGAAACAGTTCACATTCAACTAGAATGGGCAATATGTGTGGAACCCATATTCCTGATGGACCAGGGGATCTGTTAGTACTCCCTCGATCAGTTGTGACTATGAATGGACAAAAGTAGCAACCCTGGTCTAAAACAGGTATCGTTACCAGGGGCTCAGAGTCTGGGGCTCACCATTGGGTAGGCTACCCAGACCAGCAAAGCTAGTAGCTGAGGGTAAAGATAATTTAGAATGGTTGGTGAAAGAGGGGACAGTGAGAATGTTTGTAGCCCCAAGACCAGCTGCAGCAATGACAGGCTGCAGTTTGTCCCTCCTTCTTCTAGGTTTTTCCTTAGGAAGAAGGGCCCACCAGAGCCCTGGAAAGCTGCCCCTTGCACAGTTTAAGGGATGGACTGGG
The DNA here is from genome assembly GCF_001698545.2 of Rhinopithecus bieti. Classification (NCBI taxonomy): domain Eukaryota; kingdom Metazoa; phylum Chordata; class Mammalia; order Primates; family Cercopithecidae; genus Rhinopithecus; species Rhinopithecus bieti. Next base: position 410,046 of record NW_016812402.1, on the reverse strand, counting down.
GCAGAAATGTGGCAGAGATGTGCTGCTCAGATCCCCATTCAAAAAAAACAAGCTAGGCTTTAAGGACTGTCATTGAGTGGCAGCTCTTAGCTTCTTTAGAGTCGATTCTGTTTTCACGGTAGCCCCTAGCAAAAGACAGAGCAAGGCCTGGCCAATGCCATCTAAAACTCTAGTGTGTAGTCTACTCCAGAGATCCCTGTTGGTTGGCAGGGATCTGCCGCATGGTCTGGCAGCTGTTTCTAGTTGCCTCCCTCCACCGGGTGAACAGTGCCCCCCCTAAAAAGATATGTCTGAATCCTAATTTCTGGAATCTGTGAACATTACCGTATTTCAGAAAAGGGTATTCTTTACAGATGTGATGAAGTTGAGGATTTGAGATGAGGAAACCATCCTGGATTACCCAGGTGAGCCCTAAATGTAATCACGTGCATTCTAATAAGATAAACACACAGAGGAAAAAGACAGACAAAGAGAAGAGGAAAAAGCCATGCGACCAGGGAAGCAGAGACTGGAGTGATGCAGCCACAAGCTAAAGAGTGCCTGGAGCAGCCAGAAGTGAAAGGAAGAGATTCTCCACCCTACGCCTAGCCTTAGGAGGAAATGCAGCCCTGCTGATACCTTGATAATGGACATCTGGCCTCTAGAACTTCAAGATAATAGCTTTTCTTGTTTTCTGACACCAAGGTGATAGTGATCTGTTGTGGCAGCCCTAGAAAATGGATGCACTCCCCTTTTCTTTTCAGAGTCTCTCCTCAACCTTTTCTCCTCCTAACTATGACTCTGCATCTGCTTCTTGAGGCAACCTGACTTGCAGCAGTAGGATGTAACACAATGAGAGGGTATGGTTGAAAGGGCATGGAGGAAGGGCATCTAGCCCCAAGGCAGAGGGTAGAGGGGCAGGGAAGACAATCTAGAGCAAGTGACATCTCAAGTGGCCTGAATGATGGCAGGAGCCAGCTAAATCAAGGGACACTAAAAAGAGAAAGTGTCACACCCTCAAGAAACTAAAAACCACTCGGTGTAAGGGAAGATGAGCTGTGTGAGATCGGAGCAGCAAGGCAAGCAGCAGAGGCTGGATCTAACTGGCTTTGTGAGTGATCTCCGGTCTTTGTATTTAATGCTAAAAGGCTTTAAACAGAGGGTGCCATGAGCAGCATTTCACTAATAAAGATGAATTTGTTTGGCTTAAAAGAATTGCAAGGATACAACTATTCTTGAGAAAAAGATACCACAATAAAACCTGCTCATTTATTGATGCCTTTGTGGGAAGAGCTGTGTCTCTAATCTCACGCTAAGAATGTTTCCACTGGGGAGAAAGAGACATTATGAGGGCCTCAGGCACTCAAGCTTTCTCTTCATAGTGTGATAAGGACAATTTACACCCTTTTCTCAATCAGTATTATAAAGCACTGTGCAAAGGCAGCTTCAAGTTCCACCTTCCATGCAACCAGATTATCAGCTCTAAATCCTTTCTAAATAGAAATTCTGGAGCTGCCTTTGGCCATGAGTACCTTCAGGACAAGAAGGATTTTCAACCAGGCAGAAGTGGAAGGGATGCATGAAATGGCAGAACCATCTGCAGCCTTGGACTTCTCCTTAGGGACTGCCCAGGGGACTGTATTGGTTTATTATCTCACAAGAGCAGCTGTGGGGTATGACCAGCCCTGGTGAGGGAGAGGTGTCCGCACCACCACACTCTAGGACGGCTCAGCCTACACAGGAAATTGTTATCTTACCTCCCTTGGGGAACAAAGGAGAAACTTTGTTTGATGCAGACTTCAAAAAAGAGCGGCCTAAGGGCCACATCTGGTGTATTTTCTTGGGTCTCCAATGCTGTGCTCTTGTTTTTAATTGAACCAACATTCAAATATTAGAAGAGTTCCCATGACAGTCCAGACTGCTAGGTTCCCTCATCAAATCAGGAGCGCCGGCTTCAGTTCACCCCCATTTCTGCAGGGATCAGAGCCCAGCAGCAGCCACCCACACTTTGCTCGGGACAAGCCTGCTCCAAGCTACACAGTACCTCCTCACCCTGGGGATTTGGATCCACAGTACGGAAGCCAAGAGTTTTGTTTTCCTAACACGGGCATAGAAATATTTATCTGTACCCATATTCCCGCCATAAGTGGGAAAATGCAATGCTACATTCAAAGAGCCAGAATTTCTAAATAAATGCAAAAGATTCTATAGTATTTTCCCTCTGACACCAGCCAGCTTTGTTTATTTAATTTGCGTGTCTGAGTTTGTGCCCCCTGACTTCAATGTTTTCAGGGTCTCAGTTGCTCTTCCCACTTGGCCCAGTTCATCTGTTCTGCCTGCAGCACCTCGTCATTCTTCCACACTAGGCAGGCAGGCCTTGGTCCACACTCGCAGGTACCACACGGGAGACCATTTCTGGGAAACCGGGGGGCTCCAGTTTTCTCCAGAGAAGAAGCCTCAGACAAAATCCTGGGGAAGTGGGGAGAGAACTTCAGCAGAAAGGCCCTGATCACAAAGGAGATGTTACTCTTTCGCTTCAGGTGCCCCTCTCTCTTCCTCTCCTCTGTTGACACCCACACACCCAGTCTAGACCATGCCTTACTATTAAAGATACCAAGAATTAGAGTCGGCTTGTGAATTATTTTTTTTGCTAACACTCCTCCCTGCTAGGGAGCTGCTCCACTCCCACACCCCCCCTCACTCCTACCCCATCCTGTAGAATACTCTGGCTTGAAGAATTAGCAAAGGAAACGGCCACCACCAGATTCTCATCTCTTTCCCAAATGGGCTGCTGCTCCTCTGAGTGGAGAGAGGAAACTACACCTTCTCCCTCCCTGCACAGGGCCAGCACCATTTGTTTACCTCCCAGTGCTTCTGAATGAGAAGGAAGAATAATTCACAAGCTGACTCTAATTCTTGGTATCTTTAATAGTAAGGCATGGTCTAGACTGGGTGTGTGGGTGTCAACAGAGGAGAGGAAGAGAGAGGGGCACCTGAAGCAAAAGAATAACACCTCCTTTGTGATCAGGGCCTTTCTGCTGAAGTTCTCCCTGCGCTTCCCCCAGGATTTTGTCTGAGGCTTCTTCTCTGGAGAAATTTGGAGCCCCCCGGTTTCCCAGAAATGGTCTCCTGTGTGGTACCTGCGAGTGTGGACCAAGGCCTGCCTGCCCAGTGTGGAAGAATAACAGGATGCTACAGGCAGAACAGATGAACTGGGCCAAGTGGGAAGAGACCCTGAAAACATTGAAGTCAGGGGGCACCTCTGCAGTGCTGGCCCTGTGTAGTTTCCTCTCTCCACTCAGAGGAGCAGCAGCCCATTTGGGAAAGAGATAAGAATCTGGTGGTGGCCATTTCCTTTGCTAATTCTTCAGGCCAGAGTATTCTATAGGCTGGGGTAGGAGTGAGAGGGGGTGTGGGAGTGGAGCAGCTCCCTAGCAGGGAGGAGTGTTAGCACTGACATTGTTTAGAATTGCTGGCACAATTCAGTATTCAGTGAACACTGAATTGATTCAGTAGTTGCAACAACACATTTATCCTCCTCCTCCTCCTCCTCCTCCTCCTCCTCCTCCTCCTTCTCCTCCTCTTCCTCCTCCTTCTTCTTCTTCTTTCCCTTCCCCTTCTCCTTTCTCCCTTCTCCCTTCTTCTTCTTCTTCTTTTGATTTCCAATTTTATTTTAAGTTCAGGGGTACATGTGCAGGATGTGCAGGTATGTTACACAGGTAAATGTGTGCCATGGTGGTTTGCTACACAGATTATCTAGGTATTAAGCCCAGCATTCATTAGCTGTTCTTCCTGGTGCTCTCTCTCCTCACCAACCCTTTGACAGGCCCGTGTCCAGGGTGTGTTGTTCCTCCCATTTGTCTATGTATTCTCATTGTTCAGCTCCCATTTATAAGTGAGAACATGCAGTGTTTGGTTTTCTGTTCCTGCACTAGTTTGCTAAGGATAATGGCTTCCAGCTCAAACTATGTCCCTGCAAATGACACGGTCTTGTTCCNTCCTCCTCCTCTTCCTTCTCCTCCTCCTCCTTCTCCTTCTCCTCCTCCTCCTTCTCCTCCTCTTCCTCCTCCTTCTTCTTCTTCTTTCCCTTCCCCTTCTCCTTTCTCCCTTCTCCCTTCTTCTTCTTCTTCTTTTTGATTTCCAATTTTTATTTTAAGTTCAGGGGTACATGTGCAGGATGTGCAGGTATGTTACACAGGTAAATGTGTGCCATGGTGGTTTGCTGCACAGATTATCTAGGTATTAAGCCCAGCATTCATTAGCTGTTCTTCCTGGTGCTCTCTCTCCTCACCAACCCTTTGACAGGCCCGTGTCCAGGGTGTGTTGTTCCTCCCATTTGTCTATGTATTCTCATTGTTCAGCTCCCATTTATAAGTGAGAACATGCAGTGTTTGGTTTTCTGTTCCTGCACTAGTTTGCTAAGGATAATGGCTTCCAGCTCAAACTATGTCCCTGCAAATGACACGGTCTTGTTCCTTTTTATAGCTGCATAGTATTCCATGGTGTATATGTACCACTTTCTTTATCCAGTCTATTATTGATGGGCATTTGGGTTGATTCCATGTCTTTGCTATTGTGAATACTGCTACAATGAACATACATGTGCATATGTCTTTATAATGAAATGATTTATATTCTTTTGGGTATATACCCAGTAAAGGTATTGCTGGGTCAAATGGTATTTCTTCCTCTAGGTCTCTGAGGAATCGCCACACTATCTTCCACAATAGTTGAACTCATTTACACTCCCAGTTGTGTAAAAGTGTTGCTTTTTCGCCACAACCTCACCAGCCATCTGTTGTTTTTTGACTTTTTAATAATAGCCTTTCTGACTGGTGTGAGATGGTATCTCATTGTGGTTTTGATTTGTATTTCTCTAATGAGCAGTGGTATTGAGGTTTTTTTCATATGTTTGCTGGCCGCATGTATGTTTTCCTTTGAGAAGTATCTGTTATGTCCTTTGCCCACTTTTTAACGGTGTTGTTTGAATTTTTATTGTAAATTTAAGTTCCTTGTAGATGCTGGATATTAGACCTTTTGTAGGTTGTCTGTTCACTCTGATGATAGTTTCTTTTGGTGTGCAGAAGCTCTTTAGTTTCATTAGATCCCATTTGTCAATTTTTGCTTTTGTTTCAATTGCTTTTGGCATCTTTGTTATGACTTCTTTGCCTGTGCCTATGTCCTGAATGGTACTGCCTAGATTTTCTTCTAGGATTTTTATAGTTTTGGGTTTTGCATTTAAGTCTTTAATCCATCTTGAGTTTATTTTCGTACATGGTTTAAGGAAGGGGTCCAGTTTCAATTTTCTGCGTGTGTCTAGCCAGTTCTCCCAGCACCATTTATTAAACAGGGAATCCTTTCTCCATTGCTTGTTTTTGTCAAGTTTGTCAAAGATCAGATGGTTGTAGGTGTGCAATGTTATTTCTGGTTTTCTATTCTGTTCCGTTTGTCTATGTGTCTGTCCTTGTACCAGTACCATGCTGTTTGGGTTACTGTAGTTTTGTAGCATAGTTTGAAGTTGGGTAGCATGATGCCTCCAGCTTTGTTCTTTTAGGATTACCTTGGCTATTCAGGCTCTCTTTTGGTTTCATATGAATTTTTAAATAGTTTTTTTCTAATTCTGTGAAGAATGTCAATGGTGGTTTAATGGGAATAGCACTGAATGTATAAAATGCTTTGGGCATTATGGCCATTTTCACGATATTGATTCCCCCATCCATGAGCATGGAATATTTTTCCGTTTGTTTTGTCATCTCTGATTTCTCTGAGCAGTGGTTTGTCGTTCTCCTTGAAGAGGTCCTTCACTTCCCTTGTTAGCTGTATTTTAGGTATTTCATTCTTTTTGTGGCAATTGTGAATGGGAGTTCATTCATGATTTGGCTCTCGGCTTGCTGGTGCAACAACACTTTTTATTTCATTTTATCACTACTTTTAAATTTTCTACATAAAGGGCACCCAGGGTAGCAAAGCCATGGCCCATCCCCACTTGATGTGCCCTTGGGGTTCCCCACTCTCCATTGCAGTCTCCATTACATTGAAGCTGGATGGTCAGGCTAGAGCCACACAGCTGAGCCTGTTATTAAGCCAGGCCTACAGTAACATGCATGTCTGCCCCTGATTGAATCTTCCCAACAACACTGTAAGGTTGTATAATCAAGCTCATTTTTCAGACGAGGAACCAAGGCTTAGGGAGGTGAGGAGACTTTCCCAATATCACACTAGGCAGTGGTGAAGCACGGATAAGTCCAGGTTTGCCTGACTTCAAGCACTTGTCCTTTACTGATCTGCACACCCACTTTGTTTCTTTCTGGTCAGTTTCCCAATTTTCTTAGTTTCTGGCCTGGGATCTATAGTTTCTGACCTTGGCTCATTCCCTAGGTTGGGGTACTGGGTATCTCTTCCCTGACTCAGACCTTTGATTTTCTGATCAACCATATTTAGGAATCTCTCTCTTTCCATGCTGCCTTTAGCTTTCCCAAGGAAGATCCCCCACCTAATCCAACCTAGCCTGTAGGAGGTCTTTGGATCTTGGAAGATTTGCCCCTTTTCTATGAACGGGATCTGAACAACAGGAAAATACAAGTATGTGTTTATATGGACTCACATGTGTGCTTGTGTGTGCATGTACATATTTGCGCAAGTATAAGTGGAGATCTAGCGGTGTGAAATGGCACAGAGGTGCATGGGATGGGGCAGTCCTATTGGGACAGAGTAATTAAGAGAGATATGGGAGAAAATCTAGGAGTGACAGATGCTGACTGGATGCCCTTGTACACTTTATGTTTCTTCCAGATAGATTTCCTGCCTGGAAGACCATTCCCCAGGTTAGCATTTCCTTTTCCTGCCTGATGCTCTTCAGAAACAGTTCCTGTGTTTTGCATCTTGAACATCCAGTCAGTGCTTAATCTAGCAATGCAATTTCCCCCATTTGCAAAATAAAGAGGCACTCCTCATTGGTTCTTCACTAGGTCTTCTCTCCCTTATCTCTCAGACTGTGGACCTTAAGACACAGGCCTCAGCACCTGCTATTCCTGTGCCACTGTGCAAATAGGAAGGCTTCCAGGGCACCAGGCTGCCAATGTCCTGATGCAAAAGATGGAACTGGGATAAAGATATATTTTAAATTAACAATGCCATTTAAGTGCTACAAAATGGTTTTAGAAATGGATTTTTAATTTCATAATTAATGCATATTCATTGAAGAAAATTAGAAAATCCATTTGTGCAAAACGATGAAATCTTACCAACCATGCAGGGAACCTTTGATAACCTCTTATTGCATCGTCCCAAAGCTTTTTCCATTAATGTGAATGTGTGTGTGTACGCATGTATTTTTATAACAAGCATATACAGTTTTATAATCTGCTTTTCTAAGGGATTGATTATTATGGCTTGGTATAGTTCAATAATTTTCCAGAAATGCAAATTTCTCTATATTATGCTTCCTTAACTTTTTGTATAATAATTTGATGCATCATTGACCAAACAAGTTACTATGGGTGGGTCAGGAGCAAGAAGAATCAATTTTTTAAAATTATGTTTCTGACCAAAGGTCTGCCTATTATGTACTGGCAGCTGTACATGAATCATTTCCTCTAATCCTTATGTTAGGTTGATTTTATTACTTTCATCATATAGATAAGGAAACCAGGCTTAAGAGGTTAATTAACCCACCCAAGGTCACATAGCTGAAAAGCAGCAAATCCATTCAGGTCTCTCTGACATCAAAATCTAGCTCTTTCCAACTTGCCTATCTATCAGTGAAATATAATTTGACTTGGGGTGAGCAGGAGAAGGGGCTAGCAATACTGATAATGTGATTTTTTACATTTATTTTTATTTTTTATTTTTTGAGACAGAGTCTCCCTCTGTTGCCCAGGCTAGAGTGCAGTGGTGCCAGCTTGGCTCACTGCAACCTCTACCTCCCAGGTTCAAGCAATTCTCCTTCCTCAGCCCCCCAAGTAGCTGGGATTACAGGCACATGCCACCACACCCAGCTAATTTTTGTAATTTTAGTAGAGACCAAGATTCACCATGTTGGCCAGGCTGGTCGTGAACTCCTGACCTCAGGTGATACACCTGCCTCAGCCTCCCAAAGTGTTGGGATTATAGGCGTGAGCCACCGCGCCCAGACATGATAATGTGATTTAGATAGTTAAAGAACATGTCCACCATTATCATGAGGCCCATCTGCAGCATTTGGTGTGAATGTCTCTGATGAAGGCTCATACAGAAGGTCAATCCTAGGATCTTAGTCTCTACTGATGAGCCTACCTTTTTAAAAAATTATTCAGCAAAGATAGCAGAAGAGATGACTTATATAGATGTTATACTCAGCCACATCTGAGAGCAGAACTAGTCTAGAATGTCACAGGTCCAGACCAACAGGAGCTGTTTTGGTGTGAGCAGAGTGGGTCTCACAGAAGTGGTCTTGGTGATCAGTTGGTGATGGAAGTTCTAGATCCATTGAGAGGTAAGTTCCAGACAGTGGCACACAGTCCAACAACTTGTACCAGCATCCCCAGCCTCTGACATTCCATGTTTCTGCTCCTGTGGCCTCCACAGTGCACATGCCAGCAGTTTACCTGGACCTCTGCCTCATCTTTCTTCTTTTGCGCTTCAATCTGCGTATTCGCTTCTTCCTCCACATGGCTCTCATGGAGCAAAGGTGTCTAAAAAGATGGTAATAAGGCTGAGAACTGAGCCTACTCTTAAACAACCCAACCTGCAATAGTATGCTTGTTGGAGCAAGGAGGAGACTGGGGAAACAGGCAGCCAAGCAGACTCATTAAAAGGCAATACTGTCTTTGCCTTCTTGGTACAGCAGGCAGATTATTTTTAACCCGGGCTCTGCTGACTGAAGATGATTGGCAACAATGCCAGCCCTACAGTGGACTTCAGGGAATGCCAAGCAAATACACTCAGGGTCTATTAAATTTATATTCTTCTTCGCAAAAGGGTCTCTTCTATTTTCTGTAAAAATTCAGGGTAAAACAGGTGAATTTCCCTGTGGTCACTCACAGGCATTGGCTGATCACATTCTGAAAGAGCAGGACAAACAATTATTCCATGTTAGGAATTCTTTTTTCTTCTGAGAATGAAACCAGAGAGTGTATGTGCCCACTTGCAGATTTTGGTATTTCTGCTATAAGAGTTGGAGGATTAGCACTCTATAACTTTACTCTTGCCTTAAAAGAGAGACAGTTATTTGCTAGTACTTCAGTTATTCATTTCCTTCAATGCTATAGTCATAACTCTAAACTAGTTTAATGTCTTTGAAGAAAATTAATTAGCTCTTGTGTTGATACTTCTAAAGTGCTTTAATGCAGGTCTGGTTTGTACTCAGCCTTTAAAAGAATTTCCATGGCAGCCATTTAACAGATAACAGACTTTTCTGGAAATGCCCAGTGCTTTGTAGCATTTGAAAAGGAACATGTTTGATGGACATTTGTGCAATTAAAAATATAATTATTCACTGATATAAGTGTACTATTAATTTTAAAATTCCTTTAAAATGAACGATATGTCTTATAATTCATCAAAAAATAATTCCATGGCCAGTGTGCTTAATTATAAGGAAAGTTTAAAGTATATGGCAGTACTCGGTAATCAGTGCTCAGAAAATCACCAAGTATTTAAAATCCCCAGAGTGAAATTCGTTTGCTCCTAGTAGTATATCCCTATGTTTGACAGATATTTTTGTTCCAAATGTTCTCCATTCATTCTTAAATCAGATCTGTCAAAAGCATTGAGCACCTGCTGTGTGCTAGGTTAATTTGTCCCTCATTGTTTTAAATAATCCTCAAACCCAATTCCACATAACAGGCAGTAGTAAAGGAGAAAAACATCCTCATTTTCCAGATGATAAAAATTATACTTTGGGAAAATTAATTTACAAGGCTAAAGTCATTCAGCTAATAAGGATCAGAACCAGAATTTGAACCCAGACCTTCAGCCTGTAGTGTCCAAATATACACCCACTTTGTTAAGGGGCTGCTGTGGAAATGTGACCAGTTGCACAGCCACATACATGCCCATCCCTTCTTTTTTCCTCATCTCTATGCCAGGGCTTAGGTGAAAGTTCCTAAACCTACTGATTGGAATCCAAATCCCTTCTGTGCTGCTGTAGCAGAATACCTGAGACAGGGTAATTTATAATGAATAGAAATTTATTTCTCAGAGTTCTGGAGCCCGAAAAGTCCAAGATCAAGACACCAGCATCTGTTGAGGGCCTTATTGCTGTGTGATCCCATGGCAGAAGGTGAGAAAGTGAGAGTGTAAGAGAGAGACAAAAGGAGGCTGAATTTGTCCTTTTATAAGGAATCCACTCCCATGATAATGAACCCACTCCCACCATAACAGCATTAATCCATATATGAGAGCCGAATACTCACAGCCTAATCACCTCTTAAAGGTCCTACCTCGTAAGACTGTACTGTTACAGTGGCAGTTAAATTTCACATGAGTTGGGAGGGGACAACCATTCAAATCATAGCAGAATCCTTGCCTTGTGCCCTGGGCATTTGTATTTTAAAAGCTTTTCAAGTCATTTTCATGTAGAAGGAGTTGAGAAACATGCTTACAAATTTATGAATCCAATTCCTTTGGCCTCTGCTCATAAATCTCATTTTCTGCAAACCATCTTCATTTTGCTGTTATTCCCTTTGGGATCCATCCCTCATAATTAATGTGGAGTAGCCCTGTAAGAAACTACCAGCTCCAGGAGACAGAATGATAGAATTGTGGCTTGCTTCCTTTCTGTCAAACTTACTCAATATCTTCTCACTTACTCAAATTTAGGTGAAAAAGCCAGTGACATTTTCCTAAAGCTAAGAAGCAGTAAGTATAACTGTGGAGTCAAAATATTGGTAATTGGAAGAACATGAAGAAAAGTCCCAAAGACGTTTTGTTTTGTTTTATTTTGTTTTGTTTTGAGACAGAGTCTCACTCTGTTGCCCAAGCTAGAGTGCAGTGGCGCAATCTCCACTTACTGCAACCTCCGCCTCCCGGGTTGAAGCAATTCTCCTGCCTCAGCCTCCCAAGTAGCTGCGATTACAGGCGTGTGCCACCATGCCCAGCTAATTTTAGTAGAGACTGGGTTTCACGATGTTGGCCAAACTCGTCTCGAACTCCTGACCTCAGGTGATCTGGCTGCCTTGACACAGACTTTTATTCAAATCCTTGTGACATGATTTTGGTTAAGCCATTTATCCTCTCAAACCTGTAAAATAAGGATAATCATAGAAACCTCTTTGAGCTGTCGGGAGGTCATGTATGGGTCTCAAATAAATCTAGGCCACCATCCTCCCATCCTGCCTAGCCAGGGTGTCACACTCAAAGGAAACAGAAATCAGTTCCAAAATACTTTGAAAAGTAACACATATATACTAAGAAGTGTCTTTAAGGATGGCAAACGAGACTTAGAAGGGGCAACACATGTATGATTAAGCCATGGACTTAAGAGTCAGATTGCCTAAGTTCAAATCCTGCTTTTCCCACTTACTGTTTGTGTTCCGTTGAGCAGGTTACCAAGGTCATCTCTGTGCCTCTGTTTCTTCATCTGTAAAATGGAGGTAATGATAGTATTTACTCTGTAGGACTGGAAATGACAAGAGGTGGAATGGCCAAGTTAGGACAAATGTTTTTGAGGCCTGCTGCATTGTTTCTTGGAGACCTATCTTGATTTTAGGTAGGCTAGAGCTTCAGAATTTAGATGCAAGACCTGTGTCTGTGCCCATTCTTCCTCCTACCACCCTGACAACCACCCTCACTTCTGCCCTAACATTCAGTCCCAATGGTCCTTAACCTCCGAGGACTCAGCTTCTCTTAAAGCCAAGGCCTAGAGGCTCAAGATTCAATATATTAATAGATATAAAGAACAGCGCTGGGACATAGTACTAAAAGTGTATGCTATGAAAATTATTATTGAAGTACCTAATACAGAGCAAAATATCCTTAAAACTCTTGACACAACCAAGTCCCCAAAGTCCCACATTGGGTGGCAGGTGTCCCAACCTCTCATCTCTTTCTCTCCTTCACACTCCTGACTCCTTTGCTGATACCCTCTACCTGCCCTTCAGGTATCTTCTTCACATTTCTCATCCCTGTGAGCTCAGGCTCTTTCATATATAATATAGTTTACCTGGTCTCCACTTTTCTTATTTCTTTAGTAAGCAACCTTTGCTCCTATCAGCCTAACAGAGGTTATCAAGGGGTTGGGGAGGCAGAAGGTTATGGAATGTTTTTGTCTCAGACACATACATATAAGCATAATATAATTATGATGCTTTCACCTGGTGGGCACTCTGTAATATGAGTCTGCTTCTCACTTTAATGTCCATTACTGAACAAGGGCAAAGCGACCCATTTCAGATATTTATGGAAAGTCTGATACCACCAATTCCTCCTGATTAACAGTGTATTAATTTGCCTGCCCAATGACTTTGGTCTGAAACCAGGAACATAAGTGGATCCACGGGGGTGGGGCACATGCCGTCTGAGACCTAGAATTGTGCTGTCCAACATGATAGCCACCAGCCACATGAGCCAATTTAAATTTAAATTAATTAAAATCAAATAATATTAAAACTTCATTTTCTTAGCGGCACATGTTAAGTGCTCAATAGCTACATGTCACTGGTACACTTCAGTCCATTGTCACTCCATTGGACAGCACAGACATGGAATATTCTCGATACAGCAGGATGTTGTATTGGGCAGTGCCAGTCTCTAGAGAGATCAACACAGCTTGACTTGCGTATTCACAGAACCTCATTTCAGGCCTTCCTAAGCCTCTAGGCCGTGCCTACAAAAAAGGCTGAGCCCCCAGAGGTTCAGGATCATTGGAACTGGAAGTTAGGGCGAAGGTGAGGATGGCAGTCAAGATGGTAGGAAGGAGTATGAGGACAAACACAGGCCCTGCATGTACATTCTGCAATATCTGGTCTACTTAAGATCAAAATGGGTCTCCCAAGAAACAAGGCAAGAGGCCTCAAAAAGATTTATTCTGCCCTCAGCCATTCCACCTCTTGTAACTAAACTGCTTGGGAAAGGAGCTCAGAGGTTATTTATTGCCTTTTAAATTGAAGTGGAAATTAGAAGTAATCATTAGGACATTTCAAAAAGAAAAATGCCTGAAATAAGTGATCAACAAGATGGATGCAAAAGAAAGTCTTCTGCCCTGAATTATCCAGACTGCTGCTTTGATTCCCATGTAGACACAGACTGAGAACTTGTTGCCCACCCTTGCTTGTGATTTCTTCACACTGTGAAGTGAGAACCGTAAGCGGTGGGAGTGGCAAAGACAGCAGGGAAGACAGGCTAGCAGACGTGGGCCAGGCAGGTGGCAGAATGTGGTTGAAGATCTCAGTATCAGTTGGTTCTTGAGAGGTTCCCAAGGCTGCTGAAACACTGACTGTCAAAGGCATTCTTTCCTCCACAGGGTCTCCTGCCTGGAGGCCTTTCTTTGCCACTGTCCCTCAGAAGTTTCCACACACAGAGCTGATGGGTGGGGACTTCTGTCCTTTTCTTTGTAGCGCATTTTTTAAATTATTATTTTAAAAAATTTTTTAAGTAAAACAAACTGAGGCAGATGCTTCTGAAATCTCCTGCCTCAGTTTCCCTCCTTTTTGTGCACCCTTTCCTACTGCTCCACAGAACCAAGACAGAGAGAGACAGACCCTGATGCTTATACAATAAAAACTTTTACTTGGGGAGGATCTGAGCTTATGCTTGCTGGGCATGAGTGGCATCTCAGGGTGCCCACAAGTCAGGACAGCAGCTGTCCAAAGTAGTCATGTGTCTGAGGAAGGACCAGGAGGGTGCATAGGCCCCACAATCTCTGTAGAATATGACTTTCCTCTCCAGGGAAGAACTATGGGATACAAAGCAGGTTGGCAGCTTTGAGGGCACTTGGGCAGCTTAAGGAAGCTTCTGAAGTCTTCTGCCTCAGTTTTCCTCCTTTTCCTGCTCCCTTTCCCACTGCTCCACGGAACCAAAACAGAGGGAGACAGACCCTGATCCTTATACAATTTGTAAGGCCTTCATTAGAAAAAAAGGATTAAAAAATGTGAAAACACATCAGGTACAAAAGTGAATATTTATTTAGACTTTCAAACTCCTGTAATCTTAGAAATTCAGAACCATTCCTCTGAGAATGGTTTTTAGGTGGTTTTCCAGAAATGAGTACATAGGAATGTTTCCTGATGGCAATGTAGCATTTCTCTCCACCTAGAACATTCTACAGCTCCTTGCAGCAACTATCATTCACAGGAGCTGTGCAAGTGAGGATTTCTGGAGCTCAAACTTTATTAGCTTCACAGCGAATCCACCTCTGACCACAGATTGTAGGCCTGTGGGATGGAGTTGGAGGGTGACCCCAGGTTTTGCAGCCCTGCATTTTTTCTTTTACAAATAAAAAAATGACCCCAGAAAAGTAGTTTCTCCACTATCCCACAGTTTTTAACACTGGGAATGAGAACCCAGATCTCCTCTTCCCAGCCTGTGTTCTGGCCTCTAAACCACTGAGTTTGATAGGAGGTAGTATCAGAAAGTGGTCAGAGCTCCAAGCTTAGAGTCAAAAAAATTTGAGATAAAAATCCCTAACCTGCCTTGTTAGCAGTGAGATCTTGGGCAAGTCCCACGGCTTCTCTGAACCTTAGCTCCTAATTAAAAACAGAGAGAGTATTCTCGACCCCTTGTTGTTGAGTACATTAAGTGAAATAATATATATGAAAATGTATACAATGTAGTAGGTGCTTAATAAGTATCAATTGCCTCGTCTCCAATGCCATCCCAAGAAGTATGCCTTTCTACTAGGAGAGTATGTGTTAGGGAAAGAGAATGTGAAATTAAATGATGTAACTAAAATTTCTTAAATTATTTTTTGCAAGTCTAAATGAAAAGGAGCCATGTATCCTTATATCATCTTTGCAATTCAAACAACCTAGGTGTCAGGTCTTCAGAGTAAAAAATCGCTATAAAATTAGCTCTAACCACAAAGAAAATAAAGTATAAAAATGATTTGCAATTGATATTTTCTGCATTCTTCTTATGATATCTTCATGGCTACTTTTACATTTAAAAATATGAATTTAAACAAATATTTAAAACATAAGGTATTGGTTCTATTTCCTGTTTTCCCTCATGCCAGAACAGATTTCATGCTGTCATATACACATTCAAGCAGAAAGCCATTTCGCTTTTTCCATTTGTTTTCATTACTTTTTTTCTATATTTGTTCTTTGACACTGTTTGTATTGAAGCCAGGGTTTGCCTTCTTTTCACTTTATCTCTCCATGGCAACAGATAGATTGCAACGCCACACACAAAAATGCAGAATTACAACCTCCCTGCCAGATCAGGCAGAAAGAACTGTGTACGGTATAACTAGTGATGGAAATAGGATAGTTAATGAATAAGCCAAATCTTTCCATTTCAGGCAGAATATAAAACATAATTCCTTTTTGCATCTTTTCTTTTCTCCCTAGGAAAGACCCCTAGCAGACACTCAAGAATTATTTGTAGAATGAAGGACTGATTGGCTATTACCACTTCCTTTTCTAAGTGCTTGCCAGTCATGTGCTTAATAAGCAATTTGAGAAATTGTAACTGTAATTGTTGCTGTTTATTGAATGCTCTCCATCTACTGTGCACTGTACTAAGTGCTGTATATACATGAGTTCACTGCACCTTCACATCCCTATAAAATGGTCATTTTCATCTGTTTGCAGATGAAGAACCTGAGCCCAGACAGCTAGGAAGTGAAGGAACTGAAATATGCTCCTTTACAGTGTGTCTGACACCAGGCTTGGGTTCCTAACCTCTCTGTTGGCACACTAGTCCAGAATTTGGCAGGGAGATCAACATCAGTTCCACTGGCCTATTCTTTTCATAAGCTACCACTCCTATCTCCATGTTAAAAGGGGGTACATTTGTTCATCACTGATGTTTTCCCCATGTTTTCAGAGGGTTCTGACAGTGGCTGTCTATTACAGTCCCAAATTTCCTTCAGTGTCTAGGACTCGTCTCAATCCAGTGGTCTGAATTCATCTGAAGTAGCTACATGTCCTCTTTCTTTATAATGTCTGCTATAGTCCTTCCAGATCAAGTCCAACTTCTTTGCTAAAGATTATTTTCTTTGATGATTCATTCTCCTTAGAAGCACTTACAAGGTATTGACATTGTTTGGGTTCATGGTGTTGAATTCTGTGTGACATCGATCAGCTTGTTACTGAGCTTCAGTTTTCCTCATCTGTAAAATGAGAATGTGGTCATATGGTATCAAACTTCTGGTAGTCTTCAGTGCTTAAGAAATGTTACTTGCCTCTTTTATTGCTCTTTGGACAGCAAAAAAGAGATTATGCTTTAGATATGTTATCTTAAATATCACCTAAATAGGTTTTATCTGACCACTTGCTCTAAGTAGAAACCCCTCCTTTGTTATTCCCTATCATCCACACACAATTTGTTTCCTCAATAGCAATTATCTGGAATTTGGGTATTCGTGTTGCTTATTGTCTTTCTTTCTTCCTTCCTGGACCATGCTCCATGAGGATAGTAACAAAATGTTTTATTTCCCAGCTGTATATTCACCTCACCATCTAGTAGTGACTGTTGCATAGTATTTGCCCAATAAATACTTGTTGCATGGATTTTAAAAGTGAATGAATCATTCTTCTTGCCTCCCCACTCATTCCTTATTAAAGTCAGTATAATGTGCCACCATATCTTCAGTCACCAGGCTCACAACTCAGGCGCCATCTTTGATTTTTCTTCAATACTTACCCCAAAGTCTTGTTGATTATTTTATCTGCAATCTATTTCAGACCAATTCTTTCTTTTCCAGTTGTGTAGCCTCTATTGAGTCCAGACACTTTTATGTGACCCCTAAATTATTGCAAAAGCCTCTTGAATACATTCTCTTTAAGATCTCTGTCCCACCCAGTTCTCCTATAAAAGCATTCAGGATTCTTTTGTTTTGTAATTTACTGCAGCATTATGTTTCTTTAAGGATAGTTTTGAAATCCCTTCATCGTCATTGAAATAGCCCATTTTCTCATTCTTTTCAAAACCACACCTAAACTAGAAAAATCCATAGGTCTCTGATATAGGGCTTACTAATTTCTTCCCCAAATTTTCTTTTATACTACTCTCCTCCCAGCTGAAATCCCTTCTCCAAGCCTTTCCCTCAAAACTTTTCCTTTCCCTATAAACCCCTACTTTGAAATTCGTTTTTCATGATTTGAGATGTAGCTTTTCTCTCAGCTCTATCATTAGCTAGTTTGGAATCACAGATAAATCCTCAATTTCCATCTGTTTAGGCAAGTTACTGAAAATGCTTATATAGAAATGCTCCCCAAAGATCAAATTTCCTGGGATTCGTGGTGCTATTGTTAATTAAGGCTTCCCTTTTGCTTAGTGCCCAGGGAGCCTCACAACTTGTAATAAGGCACCAAAGTAAGATCTTAGGTGGGTGAGGAACATGTCTTTCTTTTGTGAAGTGGGAAAATGACTACTGTGAACAGGAACCACTTCTTAGGCAGACCTCATTTAATAAAACACAAAGTTTAATAATAATAATAATATGGAAGTTCAGGATCTAGAAATGGATCCTCTTCAAATATCTGTGCTCAAGTACCCTTTGAAAAATACTTCTACTCCTCTAGAAATACAAATGCTCCAGTTTGAAGATCACTGGACTAGAAGATACTTGAAATTCTTTTCAATATAAAATTCCATGTAATTCACATTTAAGGCACTATCTGGGCACCCTGTGAAGTGCAAGTTCTGGAATGAATCTGCATGCAGATACCAGTGTATTCCACCAATTACTAGTGTGTGATCTTGGGCATGTTACTCATCCATTCCTTGGCTAAGTGGAAATAATAATAGTACCTGTCTTATAAGCATATTGTGAGGAATAAATGAGTTAATGCAGATAAAGCACTTAGAGCAATGTCTATCACATGTTAAGTATTTAGGAATTATTTGCTGTGATTGCTGCTGCTGCTGTTGCTGCTGCTGCTGCTAATACGACTAACATAACTAGAGAGATGCCCTGGCAAGAGTCTGAGAAGTCAGTCATATCTGTATGGTTGAAAAGTTATCTGCACACAGGTGGTAATGAAACTGTATGTCATTTCTATGGAAATTCTTTCATTGAACAAATGCCTATGGATCAACCACTGGCTCTGTGCTAGCTGTTGAAGAACAAATAAGTCAAAGCTCTTATACTCTAGGAGCTAACACCCTGAAAGGGAAAGTTAAGTCAGCGCATGCTATTAAGGGACAAAATGATTGGTTAGAAAGGAAGTTACAGGAAGTTAGAAAAGGGGAAAGCAGTGAGGACTGAGGCCTAGGAAACTGAGCTATGCTGTAAAGGAAAATTTGATTTGGATAAATGTGGGAGGAGCTAAACACAGGGAAGCTTTCATATCACCCACAGCCATAGTATCTGGGGAAGAAGAGCTAGTATAGAAAATTAGGTTGATGAGAGAAACAAAACTAACTCAGTCAGCCAGCATTTAATCTTAGCAAGAAAGGAATAATGGTCCCAAGCCAGCAAGACGACAATTGATAAGGATAAATGCGAAGTCCTGTTCTCATGTCCAAAATGTGAACTGCACAAGTTCAGAACTGGGTAACCCTAACATGATAGTAGTTCATATGAGAAAAATTCAGGAAATGGTAAATTAGGGATCAATTGATTACAAGCTTGGTATGAATAAGAATTTTTCAGCCTGGGCTGAAATTACCAACCCAACCTAGGAGGCTGCTGACCATCAGGGAGATCATTGTTCAGTGTGAGGTTTTTCAGTACCCTTGAAGTGACTTTTGAAAAGACTATTCAAGGGATTAGGTTTGGTTTTAAATTTTAATATGTGATACTTTAAGATATGTATTTTAAAAATTGATTTCTGAAGCTTTTAAGTTAAGGTGACAAAGCCTATCACTCAATTATAGCAAATTTAAACAATCTTTTTTAACACTTTTATTTTAGGTTCAGGGGTACATGTGCATGTTTGTTATACAGGTAAGCTCATGTAACAATCTCATATATATATTGTATTTTTAGTAGAGATGGGGTTTTACCATGCTGGCCAGACTAGTCTCGAACTCCTGACCCCGTGATCTGCCTGCCTCGCCCTCCCAAAGTGCTGGGATTACAGGTGTGAGCCGCGCCCGGCCTTAACAATCATTTTTAAAAGGACTTTGAAATAATACTTGGCCCTACCTATGAACTTAAAGACCTTAAAACATTTGAACTGTATTTATAAATTTAACATAGCTTTTATATTTTGGCAAATCTCTTTAACCACTGACTTACAAGACAAAACTTCCCAGGCACTTAATATTAAAATAATATATTTATAAATATGATGTCCCAAATTTTCCTAAATGTTCTAATACTGTATATAAATTTAGTAAGATTTTCAGTTAAAATTGTAAGTCTAAGTCAAGTTCTCAATTACACATTTTAAATTGGGTTAACAAGAATGACCCTCAAAAATTTTTCTAATTATTTCAAATACACAAATTGCTAACTATACACCAATTTCATGATATAAAAATATTAATATGCTACGTTTGATTCTTCTTAAAACATATCTACACAATTCCAAATCTTCCAAGATAGGAAACGGTTTAGCCTTTAAGTTAATTATTTTATTATCCTGTACAAATTTTGGGATTACCCACTCATATAATGTGTATAATGTGGAAAATGACCTTCTCAGAATGAGATTACAAAATGATCAGAGATTTTAGTGGGGAGCCATTTGTATTTTCTTTTTTGGAAAACTCGATGAAATGCTTTGTACCCAATTAGTTTTTATCGTAATACTATGTAATGTCAGAGTGTTTATGAGATGAGAGAAGAGGGAGAAGGGAGGACAAGAAACCCATTTCCCTGGATCCAAGTTCTATACTATCCCTCATTTTTATTCTTCGCCTAGATATCTGCAGTTCCTACCCAAACTGATTATTTGACTGGAGTTTGCATTTCTTTGGTTCTTAAGATAAATAAGTGCTTTTCCATCTAACTCTAAAAGTCCTTATACTTGGTGGAACATTCTAATTTTTTTTTCACGTACTGGTGATTGCTTTAGGATCACACAACTTTTGCAATTTGTGTTTGCAACTAAATTCCGGGTATCTCTCCAGGTTTTGCCTTGCTTTTCATCCCAATCTGCAAGGTCATACTGCCAATAGTCCAAATCCATGTAATTTGGTGCTGGGCAGACCATGTAAAGTATTTTCTGTCCAGCACTGCTCCAGGTGCTTTAAAAGAGATCATGACAATGAACTGAACTCCTTCCAATGACAGCTATCAGAACTGTCCTGAGGACTGGACAAAAATGTCTATGTGGAAGGGCAAAAGGGAGGGTTTAGGAAGACATAGCAACCTGCAAATGTATGAATGACTATCCCGTGGAAGAAGGAGTAGGGTTTTTTATTTGACTCCTGAGACCGCTGGATAGATGTAACAGAGTGGCAAACTCTTAAGGAAGAGCTTTTTCTAATAATTGGCTTTTCTCACAAAGGAATAGATTACCTTGGGAGAAAAGTGAGCCCCTAGACACTGGAAGCATCCAAATGAACCTGGGTGCCCATGGGTCAAGGAGGTGCTAGAAGAATTTTAACAATAGTCATGAGGTTGACTTAAAGAATGTATAAAATCTCTTCCACCTTTGAAAACCTCTGATTTCAGAAAACAGAGTTCACAAAGCTAGATGGCTCATAAAAGGCATCTAAATGTCAAAAACGTAATTGTGTTGTTAGATTGCCCCACTTACTGGACCATCGGCATTGCAAACCTCCTATGCTGAAAGCCGCCTTTCTTCCTGGGACAGAAAGCCCTTTGAGTTCTACAGAGAGATCAGAAATGGAGATGGATTAGGGAAGTGAGGTGGAGGGAGAAGGAAGGGAAAGATTTGTGGCAACAGCTGGAAGACATTAGAGCCACAATAGAAATTAAAAGGAATGGATACGCTGAGCAGAGAAAGAAAACATTACTAAGCTGCACTTTAAGAAGGGGAAATGGTGAACAAAGTTTTATCTCAAGACTCTTGCCTTCGAAGATGTAGGCGTGTGTGTGTGTGTGTGTGTGTGTGTGTGTGTGTGTGTGTGTGTAGAAAGAGAGAGAGAAACAAATAATGATAATTTGACCTAAGGATATCAAGGACAAAGTAAATTGTTTGGACACTTCATTAGTATTAATCATTATATTATATTTTTATAATAGTCTTAGCTAACATCTATTAATCCCTGCTCAGTGACAGGAGCCACATCAGGCATTTTCTATACTCTATCCTGTTCTACACCAGCTACAGATTCACTACAGTTTAGGAATCTGAGAAGAGACGAAAGCCTAAAGATCATTGTAGAAAGATGTCCATTGACTATTCATCAGATCACGCAATTAAACCTTCAGGTTCTCTGGTCAGAAACCTGGCTTTGAAACTCAGCTTCACCATTTTACCAGGTTTCAAAAACTTAACTTCTTAAACTTTTCATTTTTCAAGATGTAAAACATCAATAAATTACATACCCACTATTTCACAGGAAAAGTTAGGAAAACTAAATGAGGAAATGCATGTAAAGTGACGACTACAATACCTGGCACGCAGTAAGTGCTCAAGGCACAGGAGCTACTCTTCTATCACAGGGGTAGACAAATGTTTTCTTCGAGGTGCCAGATAGTAAATATTTGAGGATTTGTGAGCCATACAGTCTCTGTCACAACTACTCAACTGCCCAAGTACTTCATTTATAGACAATGAAATATGAATGTAATAAAAGTTTCACATATCACAAAAGATTCTTCTTTTTTTTAACTATATAAAAATATAAAAAACATTCTTAGCTCACAGTCTGAGAGCCGTAGTTTGCTGACCCCATGCCAGCATTCAAAAAACCTTTGCCTCCACTCCACAATAGCCACAAGGCAGGCTTCTCAGGCCATAGACCTTGTCCCCAGAAGAATACCCTTTCCTCTCTAATATCTCATTTTCTCTCTTCAGCTACAAAATGAAAAAAAAAAAAAAGTCTTTGCTAAGTGTCCCTACTGTGCTGAATCTTGCAAGGAAAATAGACTGCCCCTTTGGCAGTTTCAACCCTGGTAAGAGGCAAGGAACAAACCGATGGAAAGTTGATGGCCAAAGCCTGCAGAAGCACGCTGTCTCCCACCCTCCACACACATCCGTCAGAACCTGGCTGCCTCCTCACTAGGGCATCTGCACACTCCGTTGTTTTCTTCCCAGTGCTGCAAGATTCTCTCCCCAATCTAGATCCCATGGCAACTTGCTTGAAGCAACTTGCTTTCAAGCAACAGGCTCCATTAAAGTTAGAAAAGTATAAATTGATCAATATAGGGAAACACAGCCTGAAAAAGCCCCTTTTGTGAGCTTTTTATTACGGCCTTTTTATCAGAGCCGTGTTAATGGATGACTTCTCAAATAAATTAACAGCAAGGGGTATCAGCAAGGCATTTTATAACACGTAAATATATGCACTCTACATTTTTCCTGGAGAGTTACTTGGCAATATATATCAAGATTTTTAACGTCACCATTCTTTTGACCAGGTAATTAACCTTCCGAGAATGTGCCCTAAGGATATAGTCATACATATAACACAAAAATTTATGAACAAGATGTTCACCACAGCCTGTGTCCCTCAGGCTAAAATCTTGAAACTAACTGATTGGCATAATCGGGCCCATGTTTTTTCTCCCTTTGGCCTATCTCTGGTCCAAACAGCTAAGACTGAAAGGGTTAGGAGAGGAGCAGGGTCTTGTGGTAATCAGGGTGGTCCCTTTAGGGGACTGTGAATAGAGTGATAACACTTTTCACACAATAATATTTAATGACACAGGAAAACAGTCACACTATAATGGCAGACGAGAAGAGCAAGCTATAAGCTGTACATATGATAGATCTTAACTTTGAAAATAGTTATTCATAAAGAAATAGATATTTACCAAAATGACTTATTCAGTAACTAAGTTATATGTGAACATGTAATCAAAATCTATTTGTAACAAAATTCTCAGAGTTATTTCTCTCCTCTTACAAACGTTTCATACGTGCCCCTCCTGCCACATGTCACTCATCAGTTCTGTGGTCTATTCATCCCAGCATATTGCCACCACCAGTGATAGCCAGGATTTGTTCCTTTGTTTCCTTAAGGCTAAGAAGAAAAGGCAGTACAAACATAAGGTTTTTGACATATATCTACAAGTAGAAGTTGTATAGTACAATGAATTTTGTAATGTGTTCAATTATTTTTTAAGTAACCTGAAGATATATAACACAAATGCACGTATACACCTTTGCACACACACACATATACATACACACAGACAAAAACACTAGAAGGAGGAACACCAAAATGCAAATGGTTATTATCTCTAGGTGCTGAAATTAAAGATTACCATTGTATTTTGTTTCCTTCTTCCGATTTTTCTATATTTTGTTGATTGGTTGCATCTACAAACGAGCATGCATTTTTTATAATAATAAACAGTAAATTTTTAAAAAAGATACAAGTATTAGTATTTTTTTACAAAAAGTAAGTAATAATCTTGACCATACCAGGCCCCAAGCCACCACCCATCCCCACATCTCCACCCTGCCTTTTCTCTGTTTTTATTTGGGGAAAGTAGAGCCTCATTGAAGGAAGATGCAAAGCCATACTGTCCGGCCCTGCTATGTACTCTGTGCTGATATCTTCTACTTGATTCCCCAGTTCCACTCTCCCCTTCACTCCACTCCATGGCCCTGTAGACTGATCTGTAGAGGTCTGCGTTAACCAGGCTCCTCTGCCCTCTGGCATCAGTTGGATTTGGCCAAGGTGTGGTGTGTATCAGCAGGGTCTCTGGAAAGCCATAGCTTCACAGCTCCTGTCAGGCAGCTTTCTCTGTACTTCTCATTCCTTAAGCCCTTGTAATTGGTTTTTCCCCTTTCCCCTTCAGGCTGGTAAAGGCTCCCTGTTCTCTCACTGCTCCAGGATTCCGCACCATCCCTTGTCACATTCCCTAAGCCCTGTCCACACCACTGAAATCAACCTTTTATTAAACTCTCTTTAATTGCCCAGCTTGAGTGGGCCATCTGTTTCCTGCTGAGTCATGGACAGACAGATACTCACGTTGCTGTACACATCGTGGCCCTTAGTACTCACTACCTGTTTACATTAATCCTACTGACTCTCCAGGGCTCTCCCACAATAGTATCCTTACCACAAGCATAGCTGACTCCTGCAATTCCTCAGGCCTCATCAGACTTAATTTCCCCCTAGACATCTATCCTTGGGATCAGAATGAGGGCTCTCACAGGTTCCATATTATCTCTTTCCGAGGGCTGCCCCAATGTGGGCCCACTGCCCAGACTGCAGTGACACCCCAGATATTTCACCACTGTTCCTTTTTCCTTTCCATCAAATAAGACATTGTTCACTTTTGTTCTTAATCCCCAAATCCAAGCTTTGGCAACAGTCAACTCCTGGATTGAAGAAAATTTCCTCAACCCCAATTAATGTGTCCAGCTCATAAGCAGTTTTGTCTTGTGCTCCTAGTTTCTCCATTTAGTTCAGAGGTTGTGATACCTCTTCTTGTCATCGTCTCTATGAAGGTAATGGCCTAAATCCTAAAGGGGTTGGGATGTGGCAGGAAGTAGGAGAGGAATCAGGGATAATCCCAGCCATATATGCTGGTATATGACATGTGAATTGTTCATGACACTCACTTAAAGAAATAGCACTTTTGCTCACTTTTTCTAAATGAATGAAATATGACTCTAAGTCTACATATCCTGAGGCTAGAGGTGTCTGTTATAAGTGAGTGGTGGTAGCTCCCATTTAGTAGGCTCATATAACAACCCTTAAGCTCATAAAGCACCTGGAAAATGGGGGCAGTACTTGGATCTAATTCCATGTAGTTGTTATAATTATCATTGGTCTTTCTACAATGCGATGCCTCTGTCCAGTGCTGATTCTCCAATGTCTGCCTGGCACAAGGCACTCCTCTGGGTGGGCTGGCTTCATGTTCTTTTACGGGGAACTTCACCAATCGCAGGTTCTACTATAGGGTACTGTATTCGTTATCTATTATTGTTTAATAAACCTCCCCAAAACTTAATAGCTGAAAACAATGATTTTCTTATATCTCACGATTTTGGAGGTTGGCTAAATTATTCTTCTGCTGGTCTTGCCTGGGCTGATTCATGTGGCTATATTCAGCAGGTGCATTGGCTAGGGGCTGGCTCAGATGAGAGAGCTGGGATGACTGGGCCTCTTTTCCCACATGATCTTCCCTCTGGCTGTCTTCATGGCATGGTGGTCTCAGGATTCCAAGAGGGTGAGAACAGAAGCTGTGTGTTCTTTTAAGGCTTAGCCTCGGAAGTTGCACAATGTTATTTTCACCACATCCTGTTGAAAAAATGAAGTCGCAGGGTCAACCCAGATTCCAGGGGCAAGAAAATGGACTCCATCTTTCTTTTTTTTTTTTTTTGAGATGGATTCTCGCTCTGTCGCCCAGGCTGGGGTGCAGTGGTGCAATCTTGGCTCACTGCAACCTCTGCCTCCTGGGTTCACGCCACTCTCCTGCCTCAGCCTCCTGAGTAGCTAGGACTACAGGCGCCTGCCACCACACCTGGCTAATTTTTTGTATTTTTAGCAGAGATGGGGTCTCACCCCGTCTCTGGGGTTAGCCAGGATGGTCTCGATCTCCTGACTTTGTGATCTGCCCGCCTTGGCCTCCCAAAGTGCTGGGATTACAGGCATGAGCCACCACGCCCGGCCTAGACTCCACCTTTTGATGAGTGACATGGCAAAGTCATATTGCAAAACGACATGCAAAATAGAAAGCATTGTGCCATGTTTGGAAGCAATCTACCAGAGAGGAGGGGGGATATAAAATATCTCTTAATTTTTCATGATAAACCTCTAGTCAACAAAGAAAGATACTATTAATTTCTTAATCAAATTGTTTTTCCCAGTTATAATTTTACCATAAGATATATTGTGTAAGAGTATACATAAAGTATAATTTTAAAATAATAATAATTTTAAAATTAAACTAACCTATCTCAAGAAATATAGCATTCCCAATACCTTGAAAGTCACCTAGATGCTTCACAATAAATGGCCCCTCTCTCCAGTCCTCTCTAGTGGTAACCACGACCCTATATTTCATGCTTGTTATTCCCTTGTGTTCTTGTTTTTGTGACCACAGCTCACTGCTGTGGTCATATAACCTCAGTCTCCTGGCCTCAAGCAATCCTCCCACCTCGGCCTCCCGGGTAGGTGGGACTACAGGTATGTGCCACCACACCTGGATAATTTTTGTATTTTTTGTAAAGACGGGGTTTCACCATATTGCTCAGGCTGCTTCCAAACTCCTGAGCTCAAGGGATCTGCCCACCTTGGCCTTCCAAAGTGCCGGGATTACAGGAATGAGCCACTGTGCCTGGCCCTTGTGTTCTCTAGAGTTTTTACCACAGGAGTTGGTATGCCTAACTATGTATTACTTAGTTTTGCCTGTTTGTTGAACTTCACATAAAATAAATCATTCAGTAGTTTGATTTCATCACTCAGTATTGCTTTTTACATTCATTCATATTAATGTGTATAGCTGTAGCTTTTTCATTTTCATTTATATAGAGTTTTCCATTGTGTGAATATATATTAATTTATTTATACATTTTACTGCTACTAGACTTTAAGTTTTTCCAATTTATTAAAAAACTATTATGAGCAATGCTGCCATGGACTATTTTTTAACATCTTCTCGGGTATGCATACACAAGAGTTCATCTAGGGTATATTCCTACTCCTGAAATAATTCTGGGTCATGGTGTACACAATGTTCAGCTTTACTAGGCAATACCAAACTATTTTCCAATTTACCCTCTTTCTAGTATTGTATGAAAAGTCTCATTGCTCCATATCTGGGTCAACATGTGACATCATTGAGCTAATTTTTTCCAATTTGCTGATCATTAATTATTATCTCATTATGGATTTAATGGGCATTTTACTCATTAATGGAGTTGCTAATATTTTCTTAAGCTTATTAATCCTTTCTGTTTATTCTTCTGTGAAATGTCTGTGAATATATTTTAACCAACTCTGCTGAATTTTTATTATTTTTAACAATTCTTTACATAATCAGGAATCTGTCCTTAGTTATGTGTATTGAAAATAACTTCTCTCCCAGTTAATGGCTCATCTTTTTACACTTGCTAAATTCTTTCCCTAAATCACCCTGGTATACATCTAATTATATTGAGAATGATCCCACTTCTCCAAACCCAATCTCTTGTCTTGGAACCAAGTTTGTACACCTCAACTCCCTTTCTTGGGAAAAATTCATTTCCATCGGGCTAGAGACACTTATTCAAATAGACTCCCAGTAGGTTCACTCATTCTGCAACATGCCCGGAAAGTTACGAATCCTTGTTTCTTGGAAAACACCCTTAGTTCTGCAAGTTGTGCCACTATGAATGGGCCAAACAAGCCACGAATGGTGTGAGTGAAAGAGAAGGCCTCCCAGTGCCACAACTGGAGTGATGAGGAGACCAACAAACTGCAGAGAGCTGGAAGGATGAAGTATGGGTTTGGTACCTACACTGGAAAACCACCTCTCTCTCCCACTCTTCAGTCTCCATTGTTTTTGTTTTTGTTTTTCTCTGTCTCTTTATTAGGGTAGTCCTGTTTCTTCTTCATGGCAAACCCCAACAGCCTGGCATAAGGCATTTTCCATCACACTGACAAATAACGAAGTGTCCAACCAAAACCTTGGTGGGAATTTTTGAGCAGGTTTTGACGTGCCTGCTCGTCTGCCTTCACTTAGGCCTTTTCAAAGCATTGCTTTTGGGAAAGTACCTGTCTGTAATCTCGTTTTGTTTATTTTCTCCTTCATGTTCAACAGAAGGAACATTATACTCTATCTCCTTCTGAACCTTCCCAAGCAGACCTTCAGGGTCACCTTGGAGTATTCTTAGGTTTTTGTCCTTTACCTCTAAAAGCTCACCAACTCTCCATGAACCCACAATATTTTTAGAAAGCAACATGGGGAGTGCCATCTAGGTGGGAGAGGCTGTATAGCCACTGCAGAGTATGCAGAGGATTAAAAGAGCTTTCTAGCTTGTCAGTACATAAAGACATCTGGAGTGAGAAAGCTAAAAAACCAAGTTTAGGAACAGTTTAAGCAGGTTCTCAGGGCAGCCACTAGACCCTCATCACCAGGGTTCTCTCCACACAGCGCCTGACTCATAGTGGTCGCTCCATGAATGTTGGTTCAGTAACAGACACAAGGCAGCCTCCCTCGGTGCCCCCACAGCCAGCCCCTCTGGGGTCGCACCCTCTGCCTGGAGCTCTGCCTCACCAACTAAAGCCCTGTTCCATCTTCAGGAACTGCTTCCTCTCACCTGCTTTGGCTTCATCCTTCCCTATGTACGCCACTTGGCATCATCCTCTCAATTTAAACATTTAGGCTTTCACAAAAGTAAGGAAAAGAGTGTGATTAGAGTTTCCAAATTAGAGTTTTGGAAAACTTGTATTCTTCACTGACAACTGAACTGCTTGTGAATATCTAAAGGCTTTCCTGATGAGATCCACGGTAGTAACAAATGCATTTTTTTGATATTGTAGAATGAAACATATTAACATTTGCAACACCTACAGAACTCAGTAATCAATAATTTCCAAATGAAAAATTCACTATGTTACATAAATTACGTACAAGAAGCTTCTGAGGTATAGCACTGCACACACACTAGAGGCTGGGACCATCAAGGAAGGCCTAGCAGGAACAAACACATGTTCAGAGCTCCCTAATTACCCTGCCACACTAGTCATGAGAAAGCTTCTGTCTTGCTAGTCTGAAACCTCACTGGTGGCAGAGTTGGGTGGAAGGGAGGTTGAAGGCAAGGGCAGGCTCTTGGCAGTAAGACAGCAGCTCTAGCTTGAGGCTAGGACTGGTGAGATTCACCTGGGACTGCAGAGCTCTGATCGTCTGTACCATTCATTAAGCTTTGAATCACATGTTGGCTTGCAGCAAATTTTGATATTGTTGTCTTATGTCTCTATTTAGTTCTTGGATTCTCATTTCCCTTATTACGGTTATATATCCTGCCTTACCAACTACACTCAAGTTCTCTTATAAGAGCAGGACCCTAGGGATACACCTCTTTATATAATACATAGAACTCTACAAGTGCTTGAAAAATACCAGACAAATTAAATCATGACCTTTTAAACTACAAACCCCCTCTCTTTCTGAAGTAACATTCTAATTATTTTCATCTTTCCTCTCTTATAGGTGGTTCCTCCAACCCTGAATAACTATAGTTACTATTCTCCAAATAATTATCCTATGTGTAAACACAGATATGTCAACTACAGAAGAGACATTTTTAGAGGAGCAGGTTTTTTTGATGAAATTCCTTGTATTTGGTTTCTAATACTAGTCTGATGAGACTGAACATTTTCTTGTCTATCTTAGGTGAAGCAATGTACACAGGGTTTAAAGTGTGGTACACAACACTTCAGGTCCCTGAGACCCTCTCAGATATCACTAAAGCACAAAGTATTTTCATAATAATACTAAGAAATCATTTGCATTTGTTGCTGTGCTGGATTAATACAGATGGTGCAAAAGCAATGGTGGATAAAACTGCTGGTGCCTTAGCACTAGTAGTCATGGTATTCACCACCATACACTCATAGTTTTTTCAAAAAAATCTAATTTCATTTAAGATGTCCTTGATTAAGTGTAAAAATAATTAATTTTATTAAGTTTTGACCTTGAGAACATGTCTTTTTAATATCCTGGATGACAAAATGAGAACTACTCATAAATCACTTCTGCATCATTAGAAATATGAAGGTTGTCTTGAGAAAATGCACTCGTGCAATTGAATTGTGAGCTACACTGGTTGCTTTTCTTCATGGAACACAAGTTTTACTTGAAAGAAAAACAAAATATGACTATAGGAGCTGGCACACATTTTTTCCAGAATGAAGGAAGTGAGCCTATCACTTCAAAAAAAATAAAACTGAAGGAATTTGTTGGCAATGACAAAATTCTAGTTTTCAAGCAAAATTAGAGTTTTGAAAACTTGTATTCTTCACTGACAACTGAACAGCTTCTGAATATCTGAAGACTTTCCTAATGAGATCCACGGTAGTAACAAATGCCTTTTTTTGATATTGTAGAATGAAACATATTAACATTTGCAACACCTACAGAACTCAGTAATCAATAATTTCCAAATGAATAATTCACTATGTTACATAAATTATGTACACATTTAAATATTTTTTTAAAAATTCAAAATGAAAGATAAACCAATACATTTCAGTATAACAGAACATGAAAAATTAATTGATATGATTACAGATTCTACATTGCAACTAAAAAACTACCACTTGTTGAGTTTTGGTGTATATCAAAGAAGAATATCCACAATTATCTCAAAAGGCTATGAAAATAAACTCCTTTTCCAACTACACATTTCTATGAGGCCAGATTTTCTTCATACACTTCATTTAAAACAGCATCACAACAGCTTGAATGTAGAAGCAAATGTATTCATCCAATTCTTACATACATTAAAGAAATCTACAAAAATACAACTCATGTCATACACTAAAGAGACTTACAAAAATAAACAATACAGGGCCTGGCGCAGTGGCTCATGCCTGTAATCCCAGCACTTTGGGAGGCTGAGGTGGGTGGATTGCTTGAGCTCAGGCATTCAAGACCAGCCTGAGCAACATGGCAAGACTCTGTCTCTACCAAAAATAAAAAATTAGCAGGGCGTGGTGCACTCCTATAGTCCCAGCTACTTGGGAGGCTGAGTTGGGAGGATCTCTTGAACCCAGGAGGTCCAGGCTGCAGTGAGGCAAGATTGTGTCACTAAATTCTAAGCTGGGTGACAGAGTGAAACCCTGTCTCAAAAGATAGAAATAAAAAACAATACCATTCTTCTATTTTTTATTTGAAAAATATAGTTAATTAAAATTGTTTTATTTACTTTAACAGGTAATGAGTTTATTGTGATTCTTAAATAAACTAATAAATAGCTATTTGGAGTCCTCAATAAATTTTAATGTTTTGGTTCTGGGACCAAAAAGTTTGAGAACTACTTATCTAGGAGACTTTAATTTGTAGGTCTCCTTTGATCAGACTAACAGGCAGGGAGTAACATCTTTAAAGCACAAACCCAACATCCTCAGAGAATAAACCAGATTATTTGGCCCATGTGCATATCTAACCCTTGCTTACCCTGAGGCTCCTGTGGTGTGCTTGCACCAGGTTACAAGGGCTCAACTGAAGAACCTCCTAGGTTTCATTTTCACAGAGTAACTGTTATTTGAAAACTTGGAAGTTTTGCCTTTCCAGTTCATTCATAAAGAAATTGAGTAGGATTGCCATCTGTATTTATTACCCCTAAAAGTCATCTATTTATTTAGCTTTATGTGTTTCCTGTCGCAAAGACAACTATCTGCCCTTGAGTAAACATTGCCGTCAGTTTCACAAAATCTCAACATGTCTATAGTGTGTGGATCTAGACAAAGGCTGATAATAGACCAAATCTACATCCATAGTTTCCCTTCACTATACGTAGATGTAACCCCTTGAGGATTCCTAAGGGATTTTTCAAATATGATTTCTCCTTTCAGAAAAAAACTTCCCCCAAGTAGTTTATGCTTGATTTAGTAGTCCTTGATCTCACAGCTCAAGTGACTTATTCCGTAGGGTCCTAGTCACTCACAGCTGGTTCATATTAAAAATGGTATTCTTTGTTCTACGTGATTCTTTAATTTCTGCCTAATTGCTAATATGAACTTGATCCGACAGAAGTTATATGCTTTTCTGTTTCTTTCATTTGTGGAATCTTTCCCTTCTCCCATGAAACCCTTTTATTTTTACCTCCAGTGATTTCCTTTAGTGAACAAAATGTGATTTTTTCTCCAACATCTAATTTGTAAAATTGGTGACATTCATTTTTCACAAAAGTATTTGAAAAGTCTTCAGATTCTCTTTGTATTATTTTAAAATGTAACTACAGGTATTTATTTCAATCTAGCACATTTAGCTTTATTTCCTTTTAAACTTAAGCATCTTAATGGGATTTTAAAAAAACTTCCCCCCCCCACGCCTCCAACCCCCCAACCCCCCCCCCCCCCGCCTGCCCAGATTCTGAATTCAATCATGTTGTCATTGTTATGTAACAGTTCACCCACAGCCACTTTCTGTAGCTATTCCTGATCACCACTCAGGATAAAATGCAGTATATTTCTTTCCTTGTGGATTTAAAGGCTAGCTTTTCTAAGAAAGAATTAGTATTATCCCAAACTTTTTATTTCTGTATGTGGTCCTGATTCAAGAAGAATTGTTACAATTTGTTTAAATCCTTCTTTGGGGGTAAGTTCCTGGCTCTTATCACTTGGTCTAATTTTGTAGCTTCCCTCCTTATTATATCAGTGCAGGCTCATTGCTGAATTCAATAAACCTGTGTCAAGCACATACTGGAATAAATGCTGTAGGAAATACAAATATAGAAGACAATATAAAAGACTGAACATGCTTTGGCCTTTAACCTTCAGGAGTTCAGCCTAATAGGAGAAACAGAGGCCGACATGAGCAACTCCAATTGGCACATACCCAATGCTTTGGGGAGCACAGGGGAGGGTGCAGGAATTCCTGTTACCGTGGCTGCATTATTGAAGGTGACGGCTTGTCCCTTAAGCTCCTCTATCAATCTCTGTCTAGTCCTTGTTTCCCTGAGCTACACCAGTCTTGGCATCTATGAGGCGTGGGTAAAAAGTGCAAAGACACTTGCATCCAACCATCTCAAAAGGTTATATCTGGCGCCCTGAACTTCCCAGCGTACCCTCTTCCGGTGAGCACTTTGATTGTTTTGTCGTCTGCACTGCCTCTTCTAACACGTGCCTGGATCCCACTGCACACTCTCATTGTGGCCAAGCCTGCCAGAGCCTGTGGTGCTGGGCTCTGCTGCCCTTGCTGCCATCACTGAAGAAGTTCTCGAAGCTGGGACAGTATTTTCATCCAGTCTTTGAGGTCTGAGACAGCCGTTGATTACAGTTATTCTTATGCTCTTAGGATGCCCTGCCTCTCTTGCTTAGCCTACTTTGTAGAAGAACTTGAAACGAGCTCTGGAGAGTGGGGATGGAGTGGGAGAGCTGGCTTAAGAGTCGCCAACCACATCCATGTGTTGAGCACTCAGAAATATATTTTTTTCTCAGGGTAAATTCTCTGCCTTCTTGGAGCCATACTGATCCCTGAGGTTGTGAACCTTTTTATGTCCTCTCGGTGGAGCTGTATGACGCAGGGGTCCCAGGATCTGATCAGCAGCTTCAAAGGCCTTCACATGTATCCCAGGTCCCCATGCTAATAGGTGTCTTGAGGGATGCCTGACTATCCCAGCGTTTCTGAGGCAGGCATTCGGATTAGGCCCCCACCCCGTCCTCTCTGTACTTTTCTAGTAAGATTTTTCAATTATCAGGACTTTAGTTAGTAATAATGTGTCAGTCCTGGTTCATCAATTGCAGCAAATTTGCCATATGGATGAAAGATGTTAATAGGGAGTACTAGGTATGGGGTGTAGGAGAACTCTGTGTACCAGCTTCTCAATTTTTCTGTAAATCTGAAATAGAGTTTATTTTTAGAGTTACCAAAAAAGTAATATATGTTCTTTTCAAAATTCAAATTGTACTCAAATTATATATAAAGTAAAAGTGAAAAAAAAGGTCCCATCACATCCTCCCACTAATCTCACTCCTCGGAGTTTTAGAGATAGCTACTATTTCAAATTTGGTGGGGTTTTGTTTGTTTGTTTGTTTTTTTCTATTTTCACACGCATGCACACACACTCACTACACACACACATGCACATATATATTCACATATTTTTAAACAAAATAATATATGCATATTGTTTTAAAACTTTTCTTTTTCCAGTAATAATACGTTACTCTCTTACCATGTCAATTCATATCATTCTACTTTTTTTTTTTTTGAGACGAAGTCTGGCTCTGTCGCCCAGGCTGGAGTGCAGTGGCAGGATCTCGGCTCACTGCTACCTTGCCTGGCTAATTTTTCCATTTTTAGTGAAGACAGGGTTTCACCATGTTGGCCAGGCTGGTCTCAAAGTCCTGACCTCAGGTGATCCACCCACCTCAGCCTCTCAAAGTGCCAGGATTACAGACATGAGCCACCACACCCACACCCAATTTGTGGAATTTCATAATATGGAAGTACCATAACTTATATAATCCTTCCTTCACTCAAATATATTTATATTGTGCCCACTTTTTCAAACAATACTACAGTGAATATCTTGTATGACCAATTATGTATATACATATATTTATTTAAAATATCTATTTAAAATAGATAATTCCAAAATCACAAGATTTTAAGATTCTTACCAATCATGCTGCTCCTCACATATGATATGTCAACCCCTTCTATATGCCTGCTCCCATCCTTCATCAAGAGTTTTTCATAGCCTGGTAGTCTCTGTTCCTTTGTTTGCCCAAAATCTGAACCATGCCCAAAATCTGAGGGGAATGGGGGACAGGGAGGGAAGCAGGTACTTCCAGGCAGTCTTTGTTTTATTAACTGCTATTTGTATATCTTTAATGTGATTTTTCTACCACTCTGCATGAATGCAGGCTGCTTAAAGAGATCTTAGTTTGGTTTAGGAGCCAGGCTATGAAGGGATGGAAAGTATTGTAAGAAATTTCTGTCATTGTCCTTAGAAGGCCTAGAACTATCTCAGGATCAAGGAAGAGTCAAGATGTGGTAAATTATTTGCAAAAAGGACCACCATAATTCCCATTCTTTGTGTTATCTTCTCAGGTGTCTCTGGGCTTGGCCATGTAACTTGCTTTGGCCAATGGGACACTAGCAAATGTGACACAAGCAGAGACTTGAGAAGTTTACATATTTTGGCTTGATTTTTCTAGCTGATCTTGGGAACCCTGGACCACCATGTGAAAAAGCTAAACTTTGGACTAGCTTATTGGAGGTTTAGAGACCAAATGGAATAGAGAAAAGCTTCTCAACAAAGGCCCCCTAAATCAATCATCCAATCGAGCACCAGACATATTAGTACCATTACCTGAGGTCATATGAACCCCAACCAAGCTGCCACTTGACTGAGCTCAGACCAGAAAAACCACCCACAGCTGGCAAAGAATTATATGAAATAATATTTGTTTATATTTCAAGCGACTAAGTTTTGAAGTGTTTTTTATGCAGCAAAAACTAACTGATACACAAGAATTTCCTGGAAACAAATGGCATGAGATAGAATAATTTTAGATTAACCTCATATCTGGACAAAAATACAAAAAACATAAACATACATAAACATTAGCAAACTGAATCCAACAATACAAACACGTGCTCACACACATGGCATCATGAACAACTTGGGTTATCTTACAAATACATGATTTGAGACCAACCTGGACAACATGGCTAAACCCCCTCTCTACAAAAAATATATAAATTGGCCAGGTGTGGTGGTGCATGCATATGGTTCTAGCTACTCAGGAGGCTGAGGCAGGTGGAGGAATACAGATTTGTCACATAAATCATTCTATTAACAGCAAAATGGGAAAATGTTTCTAATTCTCTTAATAGATACAGAAAAAATATTCAATGAAATTCAAAAGCAATTTCTAATACAACTTTTAGCAAATAGGAACAGAAGGAAACTTTAATGTTATAATGATTATCTTCCCAAAAACTCACATCAAATATCAGAGTTAATGGTAAAACTCAGAACTTTCCCTTTGAGTAATAAGATTAGGATGTTTGTTATCACCACTTCTATTCAATAGTATTCTAGAAGTCCTAGTCAGAGCAATAAGACCAAAAGGATATGTAAAAAATTTGACAGAAAGAAAACTTGTCATTCACAGACAATATGATTACATAATATAGAAAAATCCAAGAGCATCTAAAATCATTAAAAGTTTAAAAGATGTAAATGTGTTGGCAGGATACAAAACCAGCATATAGAAATCAATGGGACCTTCTTGAATAACAACAGCAACTAATTAGAAAAAAAAGGTTTTTTGAATAATAATCATCACAAAGCCTGGTCTACCCCAGTCAACCTTCCCAGGTGATCCGGATGGACTAGTTGCATATTTCTAAGTTCTATGAAGGCAGGAATGGTATCTGTGTTGTTCACCACTGTGACTCTAATGCCTGGCACATAGAGGATACTCAATACATATTTGTGACCAACAAAGCTGATGGGGTGACCACTGACCTGGATTTCCCTGGACGGAGGGCTTCCCAGGACATGGAAATTTCAGTGCTAAAACCATTGGTCACCCTACCTGTCAATAAAATCCAAATGGAAAAATCTGAGTGTCTATGGTTAAACAAGGAATAAGTTGTTGCTTTCGGGGTTAACAAAGAAAGAAAGTGAATGAATTTTGGGTTAATGGGTTATTAACCAAATCAGACTAAAGCGAATGAGTCGGATACGAAACAGTGCCTCCCTATAATAAAACTTGTATGCTGATATTTTGGAATCTATGACACCATTAAAACCACCAAGGTCATGTAGAGCTTATAAATATGATTCTTCCTACACCATTCTAACACAATCTAACAGCATTCCAAAGTGAGAAGCCATAAAAGAATTGTCTTCATCAAATTGCAAGTAACTGTAATATCTTTTCTCCCAAAAGAACCTGAAAAAAGCAAAAGGCCCTGCTACTCTGAAAATAATAGTGAAATAATATTTGTCTGATCAAACAACTACTCTGATGAGAAAGATAATTAATTTCTATTACATTTAATACCTGAAAATTATTTTTTCTAAAACACCTTCAAGAACAGTACAGAGTTTCTATTTCATATTACTATTCATTACATTCAAAGTGCAGAGAAGGGAAACAGTGACATAGACTATTCAATAAATAAATAATATTGCTATGGTTTGAATGTATGTGTCCCTCCAAAATTCATATATTGGAACTTAACCCCCAAGATGGTGGCGCTATGGGAGGTGATTAGGCCATCAGAGACTAATCCCACCCTTATTAATGGGATTAATGCCCTAACAAAAGAGGCTTCAGAGAGCTTCCTGGCCCTTCTGTCTCTTCTGCTATCTGAGGACACAGCAACAAAGCACCATCCTGGAAGCAGAGAATGAGCTTTTACCACCAATTGAACCTACCAAAGCCTTATCTTGGACTTCCCAGCCTCCAGAATTGTGGAAAACAAATATTTTTTTAAGACAGGGTCTCACCATGTTGCCCAGGCTGATCTCAAACTCCTGGGCTTAAGTAATACTCCCACCTTGTCCTCCCAAAGTGCCAGGATTACTAGTGGGTGCCACTGTGCCTAGCCTGCAAAATAAAATTCTGTTGTCTACAAATTACCCAGTCTAAAGTATTTTGTTATAGCATCAGGAACAGACTAAGACAATATTGCTTACCAAAAAATTGT
Source organism: Rhinopithecus bieti (assembly GCF_001698545.2). NCBI lineage: Eukaryota > Metazoa > Chordata > Mammalia > Primates > Cercopithecidae > Rhinopithecus > Rhinopithecus bieti. Next base: position 372,560 of record NW_016812402.1, on the reverse strand, counting down.
CCTGTCATTTTCCATGACTTACCTGTTCACAAATAAACACAAATTTCTTCAGCATCTGTGATACTGTGAAACATTTATTTGGTTTTCATCCCTGTTTCCTGACATACAGCTCCTAAAAACACTTGACATCTCTGGAGTGGTAAGAGTGTCTTTCGTATGCTGATGATATCACTGGTGATTGGGGCTCCTAGATAGCTTCAGGATGGAGATCAGTCATTAGAAGATCAAGACAGTATAACAGTGCTGGGACTTTCATCCCCAACCCCAAAATCCAGGGAGAAGAGAGGGGATGAAGGTTAAGTTGATCACCAATGGCCAGTGATTTAATCAACCATGTCTATGTAATGAAGCTTCCATAAAAATCCCAAAAAACAGGCTGAACACATGGAGGTTCCAGAGGGCGGCTCACTGCATGGAAGCTCCAAATGCATTCCCATATACTTTGCCCTATGCATCTTTTCCATCTGGCTGTTCACCTATATCCTCTGTAGTATCTTTTATAATAAATGATAAACATAACTAAAGTGTTTCCCTGAGTTTTCGTGAGCCACTCTAGCAAATTGAACCCACGGAGGTGCTCATGGGAACTCCAACTTAGAGAGCTGGTCAGTCAGAAGCATAGACCACAACTGTGGCTTGAAATTGGCATCTAAAGTGGGGGGCAGTCTGGTGGGACAGAGTCCTCAACTTGTGGGATTTGATGCTATCTCCATGTTGTACATAGTGTCAGAACTGAACCTAATTATAGGACACCCAGCTGATGTCTGCTGCAGAATTGCTTCATGTGTAGGGGAATATCCCCACACATCTGGTCACAGAAGTGTTCTGTCTTGATTATTACATTTATACCTATGTAACAGAGTAGGAAAAAACAATTCGGTTTTTCCTGTCACTGATTGCTTTGTGTACAGAGAAACATTCCCAACGCCCATTTTGGTGTCAGAAGTGGTGAGTGGTTTATGAGTAGAAAAAGCACATTAGTTTTTCCTGTATCTTTACAACATCCACATGGGACTTATCAATTTCAGCTGAAATGTTTATTTCAGTTGTGGCTTCTGTCTCAAACTTCCTCTATGTTAGACACGTCTTGATGACTCTACCTTTGTAATACTTTTCTAATTCTTTTCTTCTGCCTATGTTGATTCTACATCTGATATGATGGGAATGGAAATAGAAAGCCGATAAATTTAGGGTACTTTGGATGGATTAGCCAAGCAGTGATGGAAAAAGAAAAAAAAAATAACACATACTAAGTCTCCACAACATGCTACTAAATAAGTTGTCTAATTTAATCTTTAAAGTAACTCTGAGAGGTAGGTATTAATGTCTGTGTTTACTTACGAGGAAACTGAGGTGCAATAAGTTTGAACATATTGAGCAAGTTCATTCAGCTACTGATCTACAGAGTTCAGATTCAACTTCAGTCTACCTCCAGAGGATGTGCTCTCCTGCTGTATCTCATTCCAGTGGATACTCCAAGATGGTTTGAGTAGACTATGATAAATAAGTGATTTGGACCCAGATCATTGAAAAGTGAATATTTCTGGCTTTTAACAAATATGCAATATAAGAAAATTAACTTGTGTAAATGTGTAATCAATTTTAGATTTTATGTCAGACATGGTTTTTAACTTCAAATTTTATTAACCTCAGATAATGTCATATATAATATAAACTTTGCCTGTCCCCTTCAAAAGAATAAAACTCACCACTTTGTAGATAAACCTGTTCTCTTATTGTACCTTCAATGTATATTAGTAATTTCAGTTGGGCTTTTATCTTATTTCAAAACTTCATCTGACTTAGGTTATCTCATTTCACATCAAATTATGTAACACATGATGCAATGCATGAACCACAAAGCCACAACTGCTAAATGTTTCTTACACTAAAAATAAACCTTTGGCCAGGCATGGTGGCTCATGCCTATAATCCTAGCACTTTGGGAGGCCAAGGCAGTTGAATCACCTGAGGTCAGGAGTTCGAGACCAGCCTGGCCAACATGGCAAAACCCTGTCTCTACTAAAAATACAAAAATTAGCCAGCCATGGTGGTGTGCACCTGTAATCCCAGCTACTTGGGAGGCTGAGGCAGGAGAATCACTTGAACCTGGGAGGTGGAAGTTGCAGTGAACCAAGATCGTACCACTGCACTCTAGCCTGGGCAACAGAGTAAGACTATCTCAAAACAAACAAAACAAAAAACTTTTAGCTGGGTGCAGTGGCTCACACCTGTAATCTCAGCACTTTGGGATGCTGAAGCGGGTGGATCATCAGAGGTCAGGAGTTCAAGACCAGCCTGGCCAACATGGTAAAACCCTGTCTCTACTAAAAATACAAAAAATTAGCTGGGCGTGGTGGTGCATGCCTGTAATCCCAGCTACTTGGGAGGTTGAGGCGGGGGAATTGCTTGAACCCAGGAGGCAGAGTTTGCAATGAGCCAAGATGTCACAACTGCACTCCAGCCTAGGTGACAGAGCGAGACTCCATCTCAAAAAACAACAACAACAACAACTCTGCCTCAAATGCTTGACTTTTTAAAAATTTACTTTACCCTGTTCAAGTGATATTGGTAACACCATATTATTTGTTAGATTACTTAATAATACTAATTTTATTTATTTAAAATTATTTTTAGACTGAAATAAATTTATGTAATAACAAATCAAAAAATGTAATTGAGTATAAAGAAAAATTTAATAGAACAGATGAGGTTAGAGAAATAGGCAGGTATCAGTTTATATAGGGTCCTATAGGTCGGATTTAAAAGCTTGGATTTATATTCAATGGGAAGCCAATGGATGATTTTAAACAGGAGAATAATGTTTTAAAAACACCCTGGCCTGCTATATGAAGAAGGGTGGGTTATAAAGGGAGGGCAAGAGTGCTAATCCATGAGCCAGTTGAGAGATTGGTGAACAAATCTTGGGAAAGACAGTGGGGGCGAATGGTAAGGAATGGTGAAAATAAAGAGAAGGGGCTTTTTTTTTTTTTTTTTTGAGACGAAGTCCACTCTGGTCACCGCAGGCTGGAGTGCTGTGGCCGGATCTCAGCTCACTGCAAGCTCCGCCTCCCGGTTCATCCATTCTCCTGGCTCCCTCCCGGTAAGCTGGAACAGGCCCCGTCCACCTCGCTGCCGGCTAGTTTTTTAGCTTTAGTAGAGACGGGTTCACCATGTTAGCCAGGATGGTTTCTCGATCTCCTGGACCTCGTTGATCCGCGCCGCCTCGCCTCCCAACAGTGTGGCGGTGCTGGGATTACAGGCTTGAGCCACCGCGCCCGGCCGAGAAGGGTCATTTTTTATATCTTATTGGTGGATTGGATTAGGGGGTTGGCTGGCTAGAGAACAGAGTCAGAGGTATCTCCCAGGTTTGAGGACTGAGCAATGGATGGCAGCATTTCCTGAAATAGAGAATAAGGGAAAAACCAAATGCTCCCCCTGTTGCAAAAGTTTCTCTTTTTCTATCTCTTTCTTTCTCTCTCTTTCTATGTGTGTGTGTGTGCGTGTGTGTGTTTGTTGGAGATGGTGTGCCTTCTAGAATATTATCCTACTCCACTGCTCTTGTACCTTTTGTAGTTTTCAGATTACAGTAGACAGATGCTCTGGTGGCCCCCATGATCCTAACTTCCTGGTGCTCATGCCTTGTGAATCCTCTCCCTTGAGTAGGGATGGGATCTGTGACTTGTTTCTGACAAATGGAGCAAGCTGCCATGTTGTGAGCTGGCCTACAAAGAGGGCCAAGTGGCAAACAACTGAGGATAGCCTCTGATTAGTGGCCAGCAAGAAACCAAGGCCCTTAGTGCAACATCCTGCAAGGAACTAAATGTGGCCAACAACCACATGAACTTGGAAGCAGATCCCTCCCCAGTCAAGCCTCAGGTCAGACAGCAGCACCAGTCAACATCTCGATTGCATCCTTTTGCTACCCTGAAGCAGCTAAGTTACCCCTGAACTCCTGATCCACAGGAATGGTGAGATAATCAATGTGCGTTGTTTTGATAATAGTGCTAAGCAGCAATAGATAACTAATATACCAATTTTCTTAAAATACTTTCTTAAAAGAAATTATAGTTATAATATGATTCAGGTTTCTCACATATATAAATCCTTATTCCTGTTTTGAAAAGGTTGCTTTTTATAAATGTATAATATTTATAAAAGTGTAAGTCTATATACTCTCTCCAATTATGAATGCATAAAATTGTTGCATATATCTGTCAATGTAACACTTATGGAATTATAAGTTATAAGGAAACTTGGATAGGTGAAGCAGCTTGCTCAAGTTCCTACAGCTAGTGACAAATCCAGGAACAAAACTTACCACACTGAAATGTGGTTTTAGCATTCAAGTGACATATAACCATGGAGAAAGTCTTGACAATCTTCCATTTCTTAAAGTGTATACTATCAAAACCTTTCAAGAACTCCTAAAAGGCAACAATTTTCTCACCTAGAAAGTATACTGCCATATGTAAATGTTAGCATTATAAAACTCATCAGAGCTGAATCAAATGGCTTTTATTTGTATTTGACTCCTTTATTCACTCTAAATTATTTAATGATAAAGGAAAAATGTTTCTTGGCTTTTCTATTTCATTCAGGTTCTTACTACATATACATGCAGCCATAGAAGATGCCAAGAAAGAAGGAAAACAGTTTCTGGACTCACAAAGTCGCTAGTTTGAAGTGGCACACACAGATTTTTCTTCGCTAAACAAAAAGCAGTCTTAAAATGTTTCCTTTGGTCTGGATAAGAAAGCATTCATGATAATGCCTGCATGGTGCCTGGCATGCAGTAAATGTATGTTATTGTTTTTATCATGCAGCAATGAAAAGGGAGGTGCACAGGGACAGTGTGTACCAAACTTTAAGCAAGTGATGAAGCAAACCACACTACCCTATTACTTTGTAATTCCCATAATTTTACTTTCATCAGTTTGTCATCCTATTAGATAAAGGCCCTGATAAAAAGAAGAGAACGTTCAGCAGCATGCTGAGAATAACTGGAATGATTCATCAAAGTGAACAATTGCCCAACCATTGCTAGATGAGAAAAGTGGCAGAAAGTTGCACCAATATGAACAAATACTCTTGGACTTATGCTAAAAAGCCCCAGAAATGTTAACAGATAAACTGCAGTGTTGAGACAAAACCTCTATCTCTTTTATGCTTTTTGGTAGACATTTATTGAGCACTTACTGTGGATCAGACACTACACTAGACACTGGGAATGTAAAAATGAGTGAGACACAGCCTTTGACTTCAATAAAAATAAATTATAATGGAATTCTACAATAGAGAAATATATGATGACACACAAAGGAATAAAAGATTAACTCTACCAATGGGAGTTAGAGAAAGCTTCTTTGAGAAGGAGATGTCTGGAGTTGAGTTTTATGGGAAGAATAGGAAAATTATCAGAAAAAAAATAAAGAACAACCAAGTGCAAAAGCACAACAGATTCTTTCCAATTTCAAAACTTACCACAGTAATTAATACAGTGTGGTATAGGCATTAAGGATAAACAAAATAGATCAATGGAATCGAATTGAGAGTCCAGAAATAAACCCTCACATTTAGAGAATCGATTTTTGACAAGGATGCCAAGACAATTTAATGGGAGAAAGAACAATCTTTCAACAAGTGGTTCTGGGACAACCAGATGGCCACATGAAAAAAGAAAGAATTGGACCTCTGCTTGATACCATATACAGAAATCAACTCAAAATGGACTGAAGACCTAAAATGTAAGAGTTAAAACTTTACAACTTTTGGATGAAAATATGGGGGTAAATTTTTGTGATTGTAGATTATGCAACACTTTCTTAGATATGAAACTGAAAGCACAATTGACCAAAAATATTTTAAAATTGTATGTCACCAAAATCAAAAACTGTTGTGCTTTCTCAGACATACCATTAGGCAAGTGGAAAGACAGCCTACAGAATGGGAGAAAATATTTGCAAATCATATATTTAATAACAGGCTTGTATCCAGAATATACTAACAAAAACTCTTACAACTCAATAGTTAAAAGATAATTAACAAATTAAATATGGACAAAAAATCAGAATAGACATTTCTCCAAAGAAGATATATAAATGGTCAATAAGCACTTGAAAAGATGCTCAACATCATTAGCCATATGGGAATGTAAAACAAAACCACAATGAGACACCACTTCTTGCCCACTAGCATAACTCTAATAAAAAAGACAGACAATAACAAGTGTTGACAAGAATGTGGAGAAATTAGAACCCTTATACACAACTGTGAAAATGTAAAATGGAGCAATCACTTTGGAATAACAATTTGGCAGTTCCTCAAGGTTAAACATAGAGTTATCATATGACCTAGCAATTCCACTCCTAGGTATAAGTGTATACCCAAGAGAAAAGAAAACATATGTCTAAACAAAAACATGCATGTAAATATTCATAACAGCATTATTAATAATAGCCAAAAGTGGAAACAACTCAAATGTCCACCAATTAATGAATGCATAAATATGTGATATAGCAATACAGATAAATATTATTTAGCAATAAAAAGCAATGAAGTACTGATACATGTGACAACATGGAAAAGCCTTTGAAAACATGCTAAGAAAAAGAAGCCAGTCACAAAAGACCATTCGTTGTATGATTCCATTTATTTTAAATGTCCAGAAAAGGCAAATCCATGGAGACAGAAAGCAGATTGGTGATTGCCAAGACTGGAGGGTATGGAGGGAGAAAAATGGGGGTGACTAATAATAGGTGTGGGGTTTCTTTCTGGGGTTTGAAAATGTTCTAAAAAAGAGATTGTGGTCTTTGTGGCACAACCTGTGAGTATAGTAAAAACTACTGAACTGAACACTGCATTTAAATTTTTTTTTTTTTCTAGAGACAAGGTCTCACTCTGTCACCCATGTTGGAGTACAGTAGCATGTCATAGTTCACTGCAGCCTCAAACTCCTGGGCTCAAGTGATCATCCCAACTCAGCCTCCCTAGTAGCTGGACTACAGGTGTGTGCCACCATGCTTGGCTAATGTTGTTTTTTGTTGTTGTTGTTGTTGTTTTGTAGAGACAGGGTTTTGCTGTGTTGCCCAAGCTGGTCTTGAACTCCTCAAGTGATCCTCTCACCTCGGCCTCCCAAAGTGCTGGGATTACAGGCATAAGCCACCAGGCCTGGCCTGAACTGAAAAATTTAATTGGGGGAATTGTATAGTTGTGAATTATATCTCAAAGCTGTTAGGAAAAAAAAAGGCACAATGGATGTGGGGTTATTGGCTGTGCAAATGGCCCCAATTCTTCACTCCCTCTGTATCTACGCCCTTTGCCATGTGACTCTCTACTTTCTCTCTCTAAAGATGTGGGGTGGGTTGGGCTATTCTTGCACTGCATAAACAAATACCTGAGACTGAGTAATTTGTAAGAAAAGAGGTTCAATTGGCTCACGGTTCTGCAGGCTGTGCAAGCATGTTGCTGACATTTGCTTGGCTTCTGGGGAGGCCTCAGGGAGATTTTACTCATGGCAGAAGGTGAAGCGGGAGCAGGCTTGTCACATGGCCAGAGAGAGAGAGAGAGAGAGAGTTGGGGGAGGTGCCACATACTTTTAAACAATCAGATCTCATGAGAACTCCTTATTACCAAGGGGATGGCACTAAGCCATTCACAAGGGATACACCCCCATGATCGGAACACCTCCCCACCTTCATCACTAGGGATTACATTTCAACATGAGATGTGGTGGAGACACAGATATCCAAACTATATCATATATCATGGAGTCATTTCCCTATTCACTGAATCTAGGTTGATGTTGTCACTTTGTCCAATAGAGTGCAGGGAAATGACTTGATGTCACTTCCAAGCCTGGAACTTAAGAACTCTTGCATGTTTCCATTTGACCTTTGCTCCTCTGCCATTGCCATGACAATATCCCTGGATTAGTCTGATAGAGAATGAGAGACGTGACACAGAGAAGCTTCTCTTCAATCATCCCATCTAAGGTCATCCTAGGTCAGTCAGTAGCCACCCAGTTCCCAAGCATGTGAATGAGCCCAGCGGTGACCAGAAAAACCACCCAGTCAAACCCTAATTCTCAAACTTTAAACTTACAGACTAATTACATGTTTGTTGTTTCAAGCCCGTGTGTTTTGGGATTGAAGTATTTGTGTGAAAATAGGTAACTGATACGGCAGGATAACACAGCATTCATTGCCATCTCAGGAATTTGAAGGAATAGAGAGGAAAGGTAATGAAATTTAGCACTTCCTAGACCTCAAGTCCCTTACAGAGAAGGAACTTGGAAAGTTAAATATTGTGTGCATGCATAAAAATATAAAAATGTGAGTCAAAAGTAATACAAGGTGATTGGAAATTCCACGGTTGACATTTAAAATATATAGCATATTCTATTTACTGTCTAGTAGTGATTACACTAAAAAAAAAATTCACCTTAATTTTTTTTTTAGACGGAGTCTTGCTCTGTCGCCAGGCTGGAGTGCAGTGGTGCAATCTAGGCTTACTGCAATCTCCACCTCCTGGTTCAAGCTATTCTCCTGCCTCAGCCTCCCGAGTAGCTGGGACTACAGGTGCACGCCACAACACCCGGGTAATTTTTTTTGTATTTTTAGTAAAGACGGGGCTTCACTATGTTGGCCAGGATGGTCTCAATCTCCTGACCTTGTAATCCGCCTGCCTCAGCCTCCCAAAGTGCTGGGATTACAGGCATTAGCCACCGCACCTGGCCAATTTTTTAAATATACAACTTTACCCAAGCAAATCGCATCTGTGAAAAATATATAACTTTATTTTATTCATGAGAAAATGTCAGTAGTGGGACAGTCTACTAAAAAACTGACCAGTACTCTCAAAACTGTCAAGTTCCTGAAAGACAAAAAAGATTGAGGAACTTTCCAAGATTAGAGAAAATAAAAGAGATACAATTAAATGAAATGTGGAATCATTGGATTTTGGAATAGAAAAGGGACATTAGTGGAATAATTGGAAAATTTTGAATAAGATCTATAGGTTAATTAATAGTAAAAAAGTATTAAATCAGTGTTCATTTTCTGGTTTCAATAACACTACTATGAATAAATAAGTTGTCAACATTTGGGGAAGCTGGGCTCAGGGTTATATAAGAACCATGTGCACTGTTCTGCAACGTTTTTGGAAATCTAAATTTTTTTTTAAAGTTGGGCCACATTTATAATTTTTTAGAAAGGGGAAAGAGTATATAGAAAATGTTAACAGTAGCTATTTTCCACAAATAATTTGTTGACATGCCAGACATTATTTTGGTACTAGGGCTACAGCAATCAATGAGACAGAAAAATCCCTGTTCTTATGCAAGGTTCTCTTCTTCATAAGGTAAACAGAATCTATGCAAGATCATTTGAGCTCGTGTTAAATACTGTGTAGAAAGTAAATCAGGGTAAGGCAGTAGGAACAGACTGTATGGGTCACTTTAGCTGAAGTGGTCAGGACACCTCTCTTTGAGGGGCTGTTAACTGAATGAGACCTGAGTGACCTAAGGAACTGACTCTGTATGGAAAGGACATTTTGGGCAGGTTAAAAGCAAAGCAGAGGCCCTGGGGCAGGAGCAAGTATGAAGTGTGTTAAGAAGAGGAAGGCCAGCCTAGTCAAAAGTGGAATGTTACTAGCTTTCCAAATAAGACTGGAGCAGTGTGCATCGTCCAGAACAGGTAGCTAGGGTCAGGAGTTTGCATTTTATGTACAAAAGGAAGTGATCAGGTGGTTTTAAGAGAGTGGGACACGATGTGACTGGGATTTTTTTTTAATGTCATTTCATTTTTTGTGGGAAACGACCTGCAAGAGGAGGAGGGCAACAGAAGTAAGGTCTGTTGGGAGGCCATTGCAGGAGTCTAGAGAAGGAGAGTTGGTGGCTTGACTAGGGTGGTCAGTGAAGTGGCAGAGTTGCAACTGGCCCTGGATGTATTTTGTTGGAGGTAGAGCTGAGTAAATTTTACAGATGGACTGAATGTTCTGGTACAGGGAAAGCAAGGAATCTAGGATAATTCCTTGTTTTCTTGTCCAATTTGGGTGGATTTTGGTGCCACTTACCAGGAAAGAGTGATGGAGGAACAGTTTTCTGGGGGAAAAATCAAGAATTTTGTTCTGGATACATTAAATTTGAGACTTTTTAAAGACCATTATTTTATGTTTTTGTAATGATTAATGAATATATGTAAATGTATTTTTTTAGGAGCTTTCCATTTTGGGAAACAATGAAGTAGGTTTTGGGAACATTCAAAAATGTTAGGCAAACTGGGTGCTAAAATTATTTAAATAAAGACAGGGGTATATCTCACCTGGAAAAGTGATTGAGAGGAGACTAATATATAGGACAAAAGGCTCCATCCCAAAAAGTAGCACTTATAGAATGCACAAGTAAAAGTGATGTATTAAATTTGTTCCTGGGCGTGAACAATGATGAGCATCCATAGGTGAACTTTTTACATGTATCATCACCCACATAAATACAACATTTTTCAAAAGAAAAATAAAATCATGCAAATATCCTTCAAGTTTAGAAAAGGGAACTCTGCTCAAATGTGCATGTAGAAAGAGATAAAATGGTATGACAACTTATCTTTCTTTTTCTTTAAAGGAACAGTATACAGGAACAATAGGAGGGTAATTATTGAAAGACTATGGTATTGCGGTCAAGAGTGTGGACTGTGGAGCCCCGTGATCTATGCTCTACTCTTATCTCCACCACTTACTGGTTGTATAACTTTGTTCAAGTTCTGTAACCTTTCTATGCCTCAGTTACATCATCCATAAACCGAGATAATAATATGTGGTAGACCCTGCAATGCACCCCACACACCCTCCTCCCAGATTCCACTTCTCAGTGGCTGGGAATATTACCAGAAATGTCCCTTAGCTGTCAGTCCTTTTTGGGATTGTCTTGGCTGAAGAAATTCTCTCCCTTGAGGTCACACCTCCTTCCAGGGACAGCCATATCCAATGACTGATCAATACAGGGTATAAAGGCCTGGCCCTATCACTCCAATTCAGGGAAGCTAGAAGGGCCTTCCCAGCTCCAGAGTTCTAGATGGAGTTGGCTGAGGCTTCCATTGGGCCTGCATTCCAGCTCAGCTGCTCACTTTGCTCAATCCTCCTTTCTTCTTCTTTTCCCAGGTGTTGATCCCAAGACCACTCCCTAGTAAACATCTTGTAATCTAATCTCCCTCTTGGAATCTGCTTCCCAGGGAGTCTGACCTGCAACATAAGAGTACCTTCCTTATAGGGTGATCTTTAGGAATCAATAAGTCACCATACATAAAGCATGTGAAAGGGTGCTTGCACATAGTAAGTGGAATGTGTCAGCTATTATTATTGAAGCAATCCTCTTATGATGCTATCAACTCCTGCAATTGTCTTTATTTTTCCCTCAGTCATAAAAGGCTCGTTATAGTGGTTTGAGTTAATTTTCCATATGTTGCAAATAAATTTAACTGATTTGTTTTAGGTGATGAGAAATGAAAGAAGAAAACAGGTTTCTGACCTATTTGTTGCTATTGGAATCCCCACATTCTTGTCAGAGAGGCTGTCTCTGTGTTCGCAAGCTGACTATAAGCATCTTCTCTGTTTGCATATTGGGTTTTTATTTTAATTGAGAAAAGGTAGATGTGAATTATTGTATTTTCATTAGGCTTGGATTACATGCATGTCCTGATAAAGCCATCTGCATGACAAGAATCTACACTTGTAGGGTCTTCTTCTGAGATGAGAAGAAACCATTATCTTTAGCTTAGTTTATTCTGTTCAGGCAGAAAGCGTTCTGATAACCAGAGGGCTGGATCTAAGCTCATTTTGTCACTGCATTTTTTTTTTTTTTTTTTTTTTTTTT